>NC_141000.1:93445367-93914822 GCF_052327205.1 Somniosus microcephalus
TGAGTGAGGGAGGGCGAGACAGAGACAGGAGTGAGGGAGGGCGAGGGGCAGAGACAGGAGTGAGGGAGGGCGAGGGCGAGACAGGAGTGAGGGAGGGCGAGGGCGAGACAGGAGTGAGGGAGGGCGAGGGCGAGACAGAGTGAGGGAGGGCGAGACAGAGTGAGGGAGGGCGAGACAGAGACAGGAGCGAGGGAGGGCGAGACAGAGACCGAGACAGGAGCGAGGGAGGGCGAGACAGAGACAGGAGCGGGCGAGGGCGAGACAGGAGCGAGGGAGGCGAGGGGCGAGACAGAGACAGGAGCGAGGGAGGGCGAGACAGACAGGAGCGAGGAGGGCGAGACAGAGACAGGAGCGAGGGAGGGCGAGACAGAGACGGGAGCGAGGGAGGGCGAGACAGAGACAGGAGCGAGGGAGGGCGAGACAGAGACAGGAGCGAGGGAGGGCGAGACAGAGACAGGAGCGAGGGAGGGCGAGACAGAGACAGGAGCGAGGGAGGGCGAGGCAGAGAGCGAGGGAGGGCGAGACAGAGACAGGAGCGAGGGAGGGCGAGACAGACAGAGACAGGAGCGAGGGAGGGCGAGACAGAGACAGGAGCGGGCGAGGGCGAGACAGAGACAGGAGCGAGGGAGGGCGAGGGCGAGACAGAGACGGAGCGAGGAGCGAGGGAGGGCGAGACAGACAGGAGCGAGGGAGGGCGAGACAGAGACAGGAGCGAGGGAGGGCGAGACAGACAGGAGCGAGGGAGGGCGAGACAGAGACAGGAGCGAGGGAGAGGGCGAGACAGAGACAGGAGCGAGGGAGGGCGAGACAGAGACAGGAGCGAGGGAGGGCGAGACAGAGACAGGAGCGAGGGAGGGCGAGGCAGGAGCGAGGGAGGGCGAGGCAGGAGCGAGGGAGGGCGAGGGGAGCGAGGGAGGGCGAGGCAGGAGCGAGGGAGGGGCGAGGCAGGAGCGAGGGAGGGCGAGGCAGGAGCGAGGGAGGGCGAGGCAGGAGCGAGGGAGGGCGAGGCAGGAGCGAGGGAGGGCGAGGCAGGAGCGAGGGAGGGCGAGGCAGGAGCGAGGGAGGGCGAGGCAGGAGCGAGGGGAGGGGCGAGGCAGAGGGCGAGGGAGGGCGAGGCAGGAGCGAGGGGAGGGCGAGGCAGGAGCGAGGGAGGGCGAGGCAGGAGCGAGGGAGGGCGAGGCAGGAGCGAGGGAGGGCGAGGCAGGAGCGAGGGAGGGCGAGGCAGGAGCGAGGGAGGGCGAGGCAGGAGCGAGGGAGGGCGAGGCAGGAGCGAGGGAGGGCGAGGCAGGAGCGAGGGAGGCGAGGCGAGGGCGAGGGAGGGCGAGGCAGGAGCGAGGGAGGGCGAGGCAGGAGCGAGGGGAGGGCGAGGCAGGAGCGAGGGAGGGCGAGGCAGGAGCGAGGGAGGGCGAGGCAGGAGCGAGGGAGGGCGAGGCAGGAGCGAGGGAGGGCGAGGCAGGAGCGAGGGAGGGCGAGGCAGGAGCGAGGGAGGGCGAGGGCGAGGGAGGGCGAGGCAGGAGCGAGGGAGGGCGAGGCAGGAGCGAGGGAGGGCGAGAGAGAGACGAGGGAGGGAGGGCGAGAGAGAGACGAGGGAGGGAGGGCGAGAGAGAGACGAGGGAGGGAGGGCGAGAGAGAGACGAGGGAGGGAGGGCGAGAGAGAGAGACGAGGGAGGGAGGGGCGAGAGAGAGAGACGAGGGAGGGAGGGCGAGAGAGACGAGGGAGGGAGGGCGAGAGAGAGACGAGGGGAGGGAGGGCGAGAGAGAGACGAGGGAGGGAGGGCGAGAGAGACGAGGGAGGGAGGGCGAGAGAGAGACGAGGGAGGGCGGGCGAGAGAGAGACGAGGGAGGGAGGGCGAGAGAGAGACGAGGGAGGGAGGGCGAGAGAGAGACGAGGGAGGGAGGGCGAGAGAGAGACGAGGGAGGGAGGGCGAGAGAGAGACGAGGGAGGGAGGGCGAGAGGAGGGAGGGAGGGAGGGCGAGAGGAGGGAGGGCGAGAGGAGGGAGGGAGGGCGAGAGGAGGGAGGGCGAGAGGAGGGAGGGAGGGAGGGCGAGAGGAGGGAGGGCGAGAGGAGGGAGGGAGGGCGGGCGAGAGAGAGACAGGAGTGAGGAGGGCGAGAGAGAGACAGGAGTGAGGAGGGAGAGAGAGAGAGACAGGCGTGAGGAGGGAGAGAGAGAGACAGGAGTGAGGAGGGAGAGAGAGACAGGAGTGAGGAGGGAGAGAGAGACAGGAGTGAGGAGGGAGAGAGAGACAGGAGTGAGGAGGGAGAGAGAGACAGGAGTGAGGAGGGAGAGAGAGACAGGAGTGAGGAGGGAGAGAGAGACAGGAGTGAGGAGGGAGAGAGAGACAGGAGTGAGGAGGGAGAGAGAGACAGGAGAGAGAGAGAGAGACAGGAGTGAGGAGGGAGAGAGAGGAGTGAGGAGAGAGAGAGAGAGACAGGAGTGAGGAGGGAGAGAGAGAGACAGGAGTGAGGAGAGAGAGAGACAGGAGTGAGGAGGGAGAGAGAGACAGGAGTGAGGAGGGAGAGAGAGAGACCGGAGTGAGGAGGGAGAGAGAGAGAGAGAGAGAGAGAGGAGTGAGGAGGGAGAGAGAGGAGTGAGGAGGGAGAGAGAGGAGTGAGGAGGGAGAGAGAGACAGGAGTGAGGAGGGAGAGAGACAGGAGTGAGGAGGGAGAGAGAGACAGGAGTGAGGAGGGAGAGAGAGAGAGACAGGCGTGAGGAGGGAGAGAGAGAGACAGGAGTGAGGAGGGAGAGAGAGACAGGAGTGAGGAGGGAGAGAGAGGACAGGAGTGAGGAGGGAGAGAGAGACAGGAGTGAGGAGGGAGAGAGAGACGAGTGAGGAGGGAGAGAGAGACAGGAGTGAGGAGGGAGAGAGGAGGGAGAGAGAGAGAGAGAGACAGGATGTGAGGAGAGAGAGAGAGAGACAGGAGTGAGGAGGGAGAGAGAGGAGTGAGGAGGGAGAGAGAGAGAGACAGGAGTGAGGAGGGAGAGAGAGAGACAGGAGTGAGGAGGAGAGAGAGAGACAGGAGTGAGGAGGGAGAGAGAGACAGGAGTGAGGAGGGAGAGAGAGAGACAGGAGTGAGGAGGGAGAGAGAGAGAGGAGTGAGGAGGGAGAGAGAGAGGAGTGAGGAGGGAGAGAGGAGTGAGGAGGGAGAGAGAGACAGGAGTGAGGAGGGAGAGAGAGACAGGAGTGAGGAGGGAGAGAGAGACAGGAGTGAGGAGGGAGAGAGAGACAGGAGTGAGGAGGGAGAGCGAGAGAGACAGGCATGAGGAGGGAGAGAGAGAGACAGGAGTGAGGAGGGAGAGAGAGACAGGAGTGAGGAGGGAGAGAGACAGGAGTGAGGAGGGAGAGAGAGACAGGAGTGAGGAGGGAGAGAGAGACAGGAGTGAGGAGGGAGAGAGAGACAGGAGTGAGGAGGGAGAGAGAGACAGGAGTGAGGAGGGAGAGAGAGAGACAGGAGTGAGGAGGGAGAGAGAGAGACAGGAGTGAGGAGGGAGAGACAGGAGTGAGGAGGGAGAGAGAGAGACAGGAGTGAGGAGGGAGAGAGAGACAGGAGTGAGGAGGGAGAGAGAGAGAGACAGGAGTGAGGAGGGGGAGAGAGAGAGAGACAGGCGTGAGGAGGGAGAGAGAGAGACAGGAGTGAGGAGGGAGAGAGAGACAGGAGTGAGGAGGGAGCGAGAGAGACAGGAGTGAGGAGGGAGAGAGAGAGACAGGAGTGAGGAGGGAGAGAGAGAGAGACAGGAGTGAGGAGGGAGAGAGAGACAGGAGTGAGGAGGGAGAGAGAGACAGGAGTGAGGAGGGAGAGAGAGACAGGAGTGAGGAGGGAGAGAGAGAGACAGGAGTGAGGAGGGAGAGAGACAGGAGTGAGGAGGGAGAGAGAGACAGGAGTGAGGAGGGAGAGACAGGAGTGAGGAGGGAGCGAGAGAGACAGGAGTGAGGAGAGAGAGACAGGAGTGAGGAGGGAGAGAGAGAGACAGGAGTGAGGAGGGAGAGAGAGAGACAGGAGTGAGGAGGGAGAGAGAGAGACAGGAGTGAGGAGGGAGAGAGAGACAGGAGTGAGGAGGGATAGAGAGAGACAGGAGTGAGGAGGGGAGAGAGAGAGACAGGAGTGAGGAGGGAGAGGGAGCGAGAGACAGTGAGGAGGGAGAGGGAGCGAGAGACAGTGAGGAGGGAGAGGGAGCGAGAGACAGTGAGGAGGGAGAGAGAGACAGGAGTGAGGAGGGAGAGGGAGAGGGAGAGAGAGACAGGAGTGAGGGAGAGAGAGACAGGAGTGAGGAGAGAGAGACAGGAGTGAGGAGGGAGAGAGAGAGACAGGAGTGAGGAGGGAGAGAGAGACAGGAGTGAGGAGGGAGAGAGAGAGACAGGAGTGAGGAGGGAGAGAGAGACGAGTGAGGAGGGAGAGAGACGAGTGAGGAGGGAGAGAGACAGGAGTGAGGAGGGAGAGACAAGAGTGAGGAGGGAGAGACGAGTGAGGAGGGAGAGGGAGAGAGACAGGAGTGAGGGAGAGAGAGAGAGACAGGAGTGAGGAGGGAGAGAGACAGGAGTGAGGAGGGAGAGAGAGAGACAGGAGTGAGGAGGGAGAGAGAGACAGGAGGGAGAGACAGGAGTGAGGAGGGAGAGAGAGACAGGAGTGAGGAGGGAGAGACAGGAGTGAGGAGGGAGAGAGAGAGACAGGAGTGAGGAGGGAGACAGGAGTGAGGAGGGAGAGGGAGAGAGACAGGAGTGAGGGAGAGAGAGAGAGACAGGAGTGAGGAGGAGAGAGAGAGACAGGAGTGAGGAGGGAGAGAGACAGGAGTGAGGAGGGAGAGAGAGAGACAGGAGTGAGGAGGGAGAGAGAGACAGGAGGGAGAGACAGGAGTGAGGAGGGAGAGAGAGACAGGAGTGAGGAGGGAGAGACAGGAGTGAGGAGGGAGAGAGAGAGACAGGAGTGAGGAGGGAGACAGGAGTGAGGAGGGAGAGGGAGAGAGAGAGGAGTGAGGAGGGAGAGAGAGACAGGAGTGAGGAGGGAGAGAGAGAGACAGGAGTGGGAGGGAGAGAGAGACAGGAGTGGGGAGGGAGAGAGAGACAGGAGTGAGGAGGGAGAGAGAGAGAGGAGGGAGAGAGAGAGAGAGAGACAGGAGTGAGGAGAGAGAGAGAGAGACAGGAGTGAGGAGGGAGAGAGAGGAGTGAGGAGGGAGAGAGAGAGAGACAGGAGTGAGGAGGGAGAGAGAGGAGTGAGGAGGGAGAGAGAGAGAGACAGGAGTGAGGAGGGAGAGAGAGGAGTGAGGAGGGAGAGAGAGAGAGACAGGAGTGAGGAGGGAGAGAGAGAGACAGGAGTGAGGAGGGAGAGAGAGACAGGAGTGAGGAGGGAGAGAGAGAGACAGGAGTGAGGAGGGAGAGAGAGGAGTGAGGAGGGAGAGAGAGGAGTGAGGAGGGAGAGAGGAGTGAGGAGGGAGAGAGAGACAGGAGTGAGGAGGGAGAGAGAGACAGGAGTGAGGAGGGAGAGAGAGACAGGAGTGAGGAGGGAGAGAGAGACAGGAGTGAGGAGGGAGAGCGAGAGAGACAGGAGTGAGGAGGGAGAGCGAGAGAGACAGGCGTGAGGAGGGAGAGAGAGAGACAGGAGTGAGGAGGGAGAGAGAGACAGGAGTGAGGAGGGAGAGAGAGACAGGAGTGAGGAGGGAGAGAGAGACAGGAGTGAGGAGGGAGAGAGAGACAGGAGTGAGGAGGGAGAGAGAGAGACAGAGTGAGGAGGGAGAGAGAGACAGGAGTGAGGAGGAGAGACAGGAGTGAGGAGGGAGAGAGAGAGACAGGAGTGAGGAGGGAGAGAGAGACAGGAGTCAGGAGGGAGAGAGAGACAGGAGTGAGGAGGGAGAGAGAGAGAGACAGGAGTGAGGAGGGAGAGAGAGAGAGACAGGCGTGAGGAGGGAGAGAGAGAGACAGGAGTGAGGAGGGAGAGACAGGAGTGAGGAGGGAGAGAGAGAGACAGGAGTGAGGAGGGAGAGAGAGACAGGAGTGAGGAGGGAGAGAGAGACAGGAGTGAGGAGGGAGAGAGAGACAGGAGTGAGGAGGGAGAGAGAGAGAGACAGGCGTGAGGAGGGAGGAGAGAGAGACAGGAGTGAGGAGGGAGAGAGAGAGACAGGAGTGAGGAGGGGAGAGAGAGACAGGAGTGAGGAGGGAGCGAGAGAGACAGGAGTGAGGAGGAGAGAGAGAGACAGGAGTGAGGAGGGAGAGAGAGAGAGACAGGAGTGAGGAGGGAGAGAGAGACAGGAGTGAGGAGGGAGAGAGAGACAGGAGTGAGGAGGAGAGACAGGAGTGAGGAGGGAGAGAGAGAGACAGGAGTGAGGAGGGAGAGAGAGAGACAGGAGTGAGGAGGGAGAGAGACAGGAGTGAGGAGGGAGAGAGAGACAGGAGTGAGGAGGGAGAGACAGGAGTGAGGAGGGAGCGAGAGAGACAGGAGTGAGGAGAGAGAGACAGGAGTGAGGAGGGAGAGACAGGAGTGAGGAGGGAGCGAGAGAGACAGGAGGTGAGGAGAGAGAGACAGGAGTGAGGAGGGAGAGAGAGAGACAGGAGTGAGGAGGGAGAGAGAGAGACAGGAGTGAGGAGGGAGAGAGAGAGACAGGAGTGAGGAGGGAGAGGGAGCGAGAGACAGTGAGGAGGGAGAGGAGCGAGAGACAGGTGAGGAGGGAGAGGGAGAGAGAGACAGTGAGGAGGGAGAGAGAGACAGGAGTGAGGAGGGAGAGGAGAGGGAGAGAGAGACAGGAGTGAGGGGAGAGAGAGACAGGAGTGAGGAGAGAGAGACAGGAGTGAGGAGGGAGAGAGAGAGACAGGAGTGAGGAGGGAGAGAGAGAGACAGGAGTGAGGAGGGAGAGAGAGAGACAGGAGTGAGGAGGGAGAGAGAGAGACAGGAGTGAGGAGGGAGAGAGAGAGACAGGAGTGAGGAGGGAGAGAGAGACGAGTGAGGAGGGAGAGAGACAGGAGTGAGGAGGAGAGAGACAAGAGTGAGGGGAGGGAGAGACAGGAGTGAGGAGGGAGAGGGAGAGAGAGACAGGAGTGAGGGAGAGGAGAGAGAGACAGGAGTGAGGAGGAGAGAGAGAGACAGGAGTGAGGAGGGAGAGAGAGAGACAGGAGTGAGGAGGGAGAGAGAGAGACAGGAGTGAGGAGGGAGAGAGAGAGACAGGAGTGAGGAGGGAGAGAGAGAGAGACAGGAGTGAGGAGGGAGAGAGAGACGAGTGAGGAGGGAGAGAGACAGGAGTGAGGAGGGAGAGACAGGAGTGAGGAGGGAGAGACAGGAGTGAGGAGGGAGAGACAGGAGTGAGGAGGGAGAGAGAGACAGGAGTGAGGAGGGAGAGACAGGAGTGAGGAGGGAGAGAGAGAGACAGGAGTGAGGAGGGAGACAGGAGTGAGGAGGGAGAGGGAGAGAGAGAGGAGTGAGGAGGGAGAGAGAGACAGGAGTGAGGAGGGAGAGAGAGAGACAGGAGTGGGAGGGAGAGACAGGAGTGGGGAGGGAGAGAGAGACAGGAGTGAGGAGGGAGAGAGCGACAGGAGTGAGGAGGGAGAGAGGAGTGAGGAGGGAGAGCGACAGGAGTAGGGAGAGCGACAGGAGTGAGGAGAGAGAGAGACAGGAGTGAGGAGGGAGAGAGAGAGACAGGAGTGAGGAGGGAGAGGGAGCGAGAGACAGGAGTGAGGAGGGAGAGGGAGCGAGAGACAGGAGTGAGGAGGGAGAGGGAGCGAGAGACAGGAGTGAGGAGGGAGAGAGAGAGACAGGAGTGAGGAGGGAGAGAGAGAGACAGGAGTGAGGAGGGAGAGAGAGAGACAGGAGTGAGGAGGGAGAGAGAGAGACAGGAGTGAGGAGGGAGAGAGAGAGACAGAGACAGGAGTGAGGAGGGAGAGAGAGAGACAGGAGTGAGGAGGGAGAGAGAGAGACAGGAGTGAGGAGGGAGAGAGAGAGTGAGGAGGGAGAGGGAGAGAGAGAGACAGGAGTGAGGAGGGAGAGAGAGAGACAGGAGTGAGGAGGGAGAGAGAGAGACAGGAGTGAGGAGGGAGAGAGAGAGACAGGAGTGAGGAGGGAGAGAGAGAGACAGGAGTGAGGAGGGAGAGAGAGAGACAGGAGTGAGGAGGGAGAGAGAGAGACAGGAGTGAGGAGGGAGAGAGAGAGTGAGGAGGGAGAGAGAGACAGGAGTGAGGAGGGAGAGAGAGACGAGTGAGGAGGGAGAGAGACAGGAGTGAGGAGGGAGAGACAGGAGTGAGGAGGGAGAGACAGGAGTGAGGAGGGAGAGACAGGAGTGAGGAGGGAGAGAGACAGGAGTGAGGAGGGAGAGACAGGAGTGAGGAGGGAGAGAGAGACAGGAGTGGGAGGGAGAGAGAGACAGGAGTGGGGAGGGAGAGAGAGACAGGAGTGAGGAGGGAGAGAGCGACAGGAGTGAGGAGAGAGGAGTGAGGAGGGAGAGCGACAGGAGTGAGGAGGGAGGGAGAGACAGGAGTGAGGAGGGAGGGAGGGAGAGAGAGACGGGAGGGAGGGAGTCAACTAGTCCTGGGACTCCGTGAAGTAACTACTAACACTACTAACAATAACCAGCCCCAGGACAGTGACAGCGTAACACACAGAATTCGACCCAACACAATCGTCGCTAAGCAAAAGGAAAAATATCTGACATACTGGGCAGAAACAACAAAAACCCAAAGCAAACTCAATTGCTACTTGGCCCTAAACAGACAATACAACATAGCTGATTACCTGACCATGGTAAAGGACAGCAAACTGAGAAAAATCCTGACAATGTACAGACTTAGTGAACATAGCCTGGCGATCGAAAAAGGTAGACACAGACAGACCCGGCTACCAAGGGAGGACAGGATATGCTCTCACTGCAGTCAGGGAATGGTGGAGACAGAGATGCACTTCCTCACAGCTTGTAGAAAATAACAGGGCATAAGGGAGAATTTCTACCCAAAATTTACAAAAATATGCCCGGAATTCAGAAAATTGAATGACGACTAAAAACTCCCATACCTACGAGGGGGAAGAGAGAAGTTGCATAACACTGGCGGCACACTATGTTACAGCTTGCCATAAACAGAGGGACAACCACTAAAGATAAGATAAGAGTATATATAAATTATATGAAAGTATATTTATACACTCAGGGATATATCTGTTTATACACTGTATGGATAGATCTGTATTTTTGTGAACAAACATGAATGTTTTCCAATGCTTTGGCAACGTAAGATGTAACTTGTCATGCCAATAAAGCGATTTGAATTTGAAATTTGAGAGAGAGACAGGAGTGAGCGAGGGGAGGGCGAGAGAGGCGAGGGGGACAGGAGCGAGCGAGGGGAGGGCGAGGGGGACGGGAGCGAGCGAGGGGAGGGCGCGGGGGACGGGAGCGAGCGAGGGGAGGGCGCGGGGGGCTGGAGCGAGCGAGGGGAGGGCGCGGGGGACGGGAGCGAGCGAGGGGAGGGCGCGGGGACGGGAGCGAGCGAGGGGAGGGCGCGGGGGACGGGAGCGAGCGAGGGGAGGGCGCGGGGGACGGGAGCGAGCGAGGGGAGGGCGCGGGGGACGGGAGCGAGCGAGGGGAGGGCGCGGGGGACGGGAGCGAGCGAGGGGAGGGCCGCGGGGGACGGGAGCGAGCGAGGGGAGGGCCGCGGGGGACGGGAGCGAGCGAGAAGAGGGCCGCGGGGGAGCGAGGGGAGGGCGCGGGAGCGAGGGGAGGGCGCGGGAGCGAGGGGAGGGCGCGGGGGCGAGCGAGGGGAGGGCGCGGGGGCGCGAGGGCGGGCGAGCGAGGGGAGGGCGCGGGGGGCGAGCCAGGGGGGGGGGCGAGCGAGGGGAGGGCGCGGGGGGCGGGGGCGAGCCAGGGGAGGGCGCGGGGGACGGGGGCGAGCCAGGGGAGGGCGCGGGGGACGGGGGCGAGCCAGGGGAGGGCGAGGGGGACGGGAGCGGGCGAGGGGGACGGGAGCGAGCGAGGGCGACGGGAGTGAGCGAGGGGAGGGCGAGGGCGACGGGAGTGAGCGAGGGGAGGGGGAGGGCGACGGGAGTGAGCGAGGGGAGGGGGAGGGCGACGGGAGTGAGCGAGGGGAGGGGGAGGGCGACGGGAGTGAGCGAGGGGAGGGCGACGGGAGTGAGCGAGGGGACGGCGACGGGAGTGAGCGAGGGGACGGCGACGGGAGTGAGCGAGGGGAGGGCGACGGGAGTGAGCGAGGGGAGGGCGACGGGAGTGAGCGAGGGGAGGGGGACGGGAGTGAGCGAGGGGAGGGCGACGGGAGTGAGCGAGGGGAGGGCGACGGGAGTGAGCGAGGGGAGGGCGACGGGGAGGGCGACGGGAGTGAGCGAGGGGAGGGGGAGGGCGACAGGAGTGAGCGAGGGGAGGGGGAGGGCGACAGGAGTGAGCAAGGGGAGGGGGAGGGCGACACGAGTGAGCGAGGGGAGGGCGAGGGCGACAGGAGTGAGCGAGGGGAGGGCGAGAGGGACAGGAGTGAGTGAGGGGAGGGCGGCACGAAGATGCTCCGTACTGTGGGGCGGTGGGGAAGCTGCAGCCAGGGCACGAGGGGCGGAGAGGAGAGGACGCAACTGTCAACCGTGGCACCCAGCTCATGTTATGTGAAACCCCGGGCACTCAGCCCATTTACTGTTGGTTTACAGAACAGACTGACGGTATTGGAAATGCAATTCAAAGAAATACAATCCAACCTTATTTTGTGCGGCGCCCTTCATCACAACTAGACATTTATATAAATCGAAAGTTAGCAGCTTGCATGGTACTAAAATATACAACTGGAGCTGCCGACTTTTAATGATGTAAATCTGCATGTCTTTGTACAAAACTGGAGCCTTTAGTTTACATGGAACTATCAGCCACCTCACTGCTGGTATGTTGCCAGTTTATATAAATTAGATGACAAGTTTCATTCCTGCCGATGTAATTTGTTTCGATGTATCTCATTTTTAAAAATCTCCCTTGTTAAATATGATTATGATCAGCTTTGCTCTTTTAGATTACTCTATTTCTAATGTTGCCTTGATGTTGATGGCTCTGGAAACTGCTTGTCAGCCTGCTTGGAACATAAGAATTGCTAGACACAAACCGACCACGGTCCATTTCGTTCGCTTTCTACCATCCTGGTAGTCGCATAATGCAGTGATAATGGAGTTATTGACTAATCACAGCAATCAATAAGTTTATAACAGACACAGACATGAGGTGAGGAAAACCGCTTTGAAGGAAAGCTTTGGCAACCATAGGCCCAAAGTCACCCGTTTCTTCCAAGGCTGCTACACTTGCCACATGTCATATCTCAAATTATTCATACTGTGTCCTAAAATATTATTTTCTGAAAGTGGGTAGAGGAGAGAGGCAACAGAATAGTCTCCCAACTGCATATTAATGTCAAATTCAGATCATTGTTGGTCAACTTGGAGCAAATTTTGTCAATTTTTGAGGAGGCAATTGCATAGAATATCAGTGATGGGATGGTCCTTTTTTAAGTGGGTTGAAGTGATTCATCATGATCAGCTCAGTTTTGGCAGATCGTGGAGTGACAATAACAGCATTAGTGTTGCAAGTGTCATTGGCATAAAATGAAGTTTGACGATACTGATTTGTTTTTCTTAACACTAGTAAATTGCACATGGTGTTGGCCAGGGTCACTTGATGAAAATAAGTTTAATATACAAAAGGAGAGAGATTTTAGAAACTCACTCCACAGAGACACCTAGTGGCCAGAGGCGGAAACTATATTGTGACAGTTGACATAGCCAATAGATTGAGAAGGTTAACATAGCAGTTTACAGTTTGGACTGAAAAGCGTGACTAAAATCATAATGAGGCAATAAGGTTTGTGGACAGGAAGTACATGCCCAACACAAGATTTATATGTGATGGTTCCCAATCTCTAGTAGGCTGTCTGGAGGAGACTGAGCAAAAGCAAAAATTATTTTCCAGAGAGTAGAAAGCAATATCTGACACAAGTTCAACTTTTGTTGTTTATGCTCAATTCCTAATGCCTATATAACAACATTGACAGAAGCACAGGAATGAGTTTTCTGTCTCACGTTTTGATCGTGGTGTGGCATGGCTAATGAAAGGAGGAAATGATAGATAACTGATCAAATGGAATTAAGTTTGTGTGTTTCATCCACATGGCATTATATATTTTTAAAAACCTCACAAAGTATGGCATATACACCAGATTTTATGATGTGTTTGTTTTTTTTGGCGTTTTGAGATTTCACTAAAAGACTCCCAGAATAGCATGAGTGGAAGTCGAGATGGGGAACAGAATATTTTGTATAGTTTGTGTTTAGATCATTAAAGTGGCACTGTTCCCACACTAGATACAATTTTGAGTATAAAATATTTGAAATCAGATGACTTCTTTCTCAGTTTTCCTCTAGATAAACAAACCTACGCAAAGCATATCTCATTGTAGTCATGATAGCGAGTTACGGAAGCTCCAAGAAGTTAGAGCAGGCAAAACAGTGCAATTTAGTACTTAATTTTTTGAAAAATCATGACCTTTTTAAACCTATTTCAAACTGATTTAAGTCTGCCTTTCAAAGACAAGATGTCTATGAATCATAAATGTTCAATTTCATGACCCTCCCCCCAACTTATACACTTAAATAAAAATCCATTCATTGCATTATTAATTTTTTTTTCATGGGATGGGAAGGAGAACTGAGCGCCTGTGTCTGTGGACCTTCCTGTATTTTTGATGACGTTTTGTTTAATTTTCAGGTATATTTAAGCAAGTGAAAGACTATATCCGAGAATGTATTCACTGCAAGGAAAAGGTCGACCGAAACAAGTCGGTATCTGCCGATACACTGGAAATCCTGGAGCAGCTGGGAATAGATGCTCCGATGCTGGGGGATAGCAATGAAACTGATGAGGAGTTGAGTAATTCCGAGGGAAGATCCAGTGCCCCTCCAAGGCCTACAAAAAAGAAAACCGCCCCAAAGCAGGAATTGGTGTTTGTAAGTAATATTTTGTTCTCGCACAGATTGAACTGTGTACTCAAGGGGTTCCAGGGAGGTTCAACCATAATGTGGGTGTCCAACACTGATCTGTTAAAGTTTTATTTAGTTTAACTATCACAATGCAGATAGTCCACTTAAAGTTCAGGAAGTCTACAGGCAAAATAGCTCCCTACCAGCCTGGTACAAAGCAATATAATGGAATAAGTAACGATACACTGTTAATGTTAGGAAAAAGCGTGTTATGCCTGCTTTGATTAATTTGCAATGATAACCACAAAGAACCTAACCCAATTAATGGACTAATAATGGGAGCTGTAAAAATACCTTCGAGTAACAGTTAACAATTTATGTCGATTTTTTTTTTTTCCCCCCTCCACCAATTTCCCACCCTCTCCCCTTTACTCCTATTTTTGTGAAAACAGTGTTGCCCAGGGATATGATTTCATAGACATCCAAGTGGTTGTTTTTCATTTGTAAACCTGACCAGTAATGTTAGGGCAGCGTGCAGTGGGGGCAGGAAAATCACAACCAAGCCTGCCTCATCTTCACTTGTCAAGCTAAGGGGGGAAGGCTGAGAGTAGAGTTGCTCTCGATGTCATGTGTAGCAGAATCATAAACATAATCTCTTTGAATGTATTTACAATGTTGCTACACATAGCGAACAGAGCAGTTCTTCACCATGTTGCCCACACCTGTAGATTTCCAATGGGGTCACTGTCCAACAGTCAGGAGTGGGAACATTTTTTCCTTCCTTCCCATTTCCTAGTCTGGATAAAAGGCCCAAATGTAGCACACTATCGCTGTCCTGGATGAAATGAGCTATTTCTGCAAAGGCCAGGAATTTAATCTGGCACTTTCCTCATTCATATAACTCGGCACCCTACTACATGATACTGTTAATTAGCTAGCTTTATTTATGCAAGTTCAATCAATGACGGGAAAAAAATATGCTCACAAGTTCATTTATTCAAAGCATTAATATCTCAAATAATATAAAGCATTTACAACCAAGATAGTTTAACTGAGGAAGCAATGTCTTTCGAGTTACAATTCTTGAGCTCCTGTTACAAAAGCATTATCTTATATGTTAGCTGTTACAAATTTCTTATCTCAATGGCATGCTCAATATAACTTGATCATGCTTTGTTCATGTGCAATTTTGCATCTGTAAACTACAGAATACATGATCAATGGGTAATTTACAATATTCCTATTGATTGATGTACAGCAATAACTGGGTATTTTGTTTTTCCCATATTCTCAGCCCTTACACCTCTTCCCAATGTTGCCAGGCCATAACTTAATTAAGTCTTAATGAAGCTAGTGGTTTCTCTCGGGGTTCTGGAGCATGATAAGCACGCAGGTTTTATTGGTGATGCAAACTCTAGTATTTCAGCAGAGAAAGCAAATCCATGAAATTTTGTGCTTTGGTACTTCTACTGTTCCTTGTTTTACTGAAGTCAGCAGACTACATTTTAAACCTTTTTCACCCATATCTTCTAGCAATATGTTCAGTTGTTACATAGAATTTTACAGCACAGAAACAGGCCATTTGACCCAACATGTCTATGCCGGTATTTATGCTCCACACGAGCCTCCTCCCACCTTACTTCATCTAACCCTATCAGCACCTCCTTCATTTCCTATCTCCCTCATATACTTATCTAGCTTCCCTATAACTACATCTATGCTATTCACCTCAACCACTCCACATGGTAGCGAGCTCCACGTTCTCACCACACTTGGATTAAAGAAGTTTCTCCTGAATTCCTTATTGGATTTATTAGTGACTATCTTATATTTATGACCCCTAGTTTTGGACGTCCCCACAGGTGGAAGCATCTTCTCTATGTCTACCCTATCGAACCCATTCCTAATTTTAAAAACCACTAACAGAGCTAGATGGATGATGGTTGAAGTTGAAAATGGTATTTTGTGGTTCTTCAAGTAATTGATAAGTAGTCAGTTACTGATTGACTTTGTAAATTATTGTAACACATGAGTTTGAAATATATAAATAAATTGATTTATTCAGGTGGATAGCAAAGGCCTTGTGAAACAGGAATCTGAAAAGCACTGTCAAGTAGTGTTAGAGCAATTGAACCTTCAGAGACTATCCAATCAGTTCTGTGATGTCACACTCCTGATTGAGGGAGAGGAGTACAAAGCACATAAGTCCATTCTGGCAGCAAGCAGCGAATATTTTCGAGAGCTCTTCATTGAAAAGGGGGCAGTCTCCAGTCATGAAGCTGTTGTGGATCTTTCAGGTATGGAATAATCAAGTAATTATGTATGCGCCCATTATGGCTAGGAATTGTAGTGTTCATCCTCAGTAACGACATTAAGTGGTTTCACTTTTGCTAAGGAGTGAGGGTAAGCTTCACCCAATAGCATGAAGCAATGCACTAGGTTATAGAGGAGTTTTACTCTTGCTGAGTAGTATGTGCAAGCTTTGTCTGTATTACGGCAGAACTGACTTTCTCAATCAGTAGCAGGAGTACGAGACTACTATTCAAGCCTATTGGGCCACGTTCAATATTAACTATAGCATGATGGATTTAACGAGGCCAGTGGCACAATGTAATTGGGACATGTTCTTTCTTTTCTTTCGCTCTGACACTGCTCCCTCTTTTTTGACCTTTCTTGCTTATCTTCTCTTGAAGGCACTAACCCCCACATACCCCAGCTGCAGTACGATTTCACAGGTGCTGGTCATCCTCGTGTACTGCACCCAAATAGCCCCCCTAATGCCCCAGCTATTCATTTATAGACTGAACCATCCTCCGCCCATTTTGGTCACCTCTGGCTACCCGCCACCAAGTGGGAGATGATGGATTCCATTGTATACAATATAATTAGCTCCTTCTTTCTTACCATCTTGAATTGAATAAGGTTGTTTGGATAACTTGTTTATGTGCAATTTTTTTCCCTCGGGTGGATTTCTGCTCATTAATTTGTTGTCATCGGGTTTCTACATTTGGCTTTTAGTATACTGCAGTGAGCCTACATCAGTTTACCCCATAAGACCTGACAAAATCTGATGACCACGTTGATTTTAAAAATGAATGGAGATGGTTTGAGTTTCATATTTGCATTCCATTAATAAATGGTAATGATTATAGAAAGCAATGTGTGAAAGAAGAGTCTTTGATTACATGAATCTTCAATTAAATTATTCAGTTTAATTGCACAATTGCCGTAGTTAGCAGAAGTATTTGAGATTTGAATTATATCTTGCATTTTAGTTCTGTTTTACAATCTGCTCTGGCCATCTTGATGCGTGCACAATATATGGCCAAGAGGCCAGGCAACTTAATCCCAGACACCACCAGACCCAGGTGTATGTTGAAACAGCCACCAGGAAATGTGAAAGTGTATTCTAATTTTTCCCCTTTTTTCATGGTGAAGTTTTTGGTTCTTGGTCAGCAACTCCTACAATGACACAACTGAAATTGAGATTCTGCAAAGGGGGCAATCAAACTAGCATTTCATGTTGGTGCTCCAACACAGTAAGCTACCATACAGTTGGAATTGGTATATTTATAATTATTGTCAGTTTGAAAACAACATTTATGTAAAATACTGCACTTTTTTAAAAATTCCCTTCTAGGGTTTAATAAGACAAGTTTTCTTCCATTGTTGGAATTTGCCTACACATCTGTTTTGGCGTTTGATTTCTGTCACATGGCTGATGTTGCCACATTGGCACGGCATCTACTGATGTATGAAGTTCTGGAGATATGCGAACATGTACACAAGCAGCTGGAAGAAAGGAAAATTACAGTGTACCAAAAAGGAGATGTAAAAACTGTCAATTCCAGAGTCAACACCCCAGAAGTGGAGATGCCTATGGATGTTAATACTTTAGAACATCAGGAACCTGAAACTATTGAAAACACTAGTGAGGACTCCATAATCGTGCAACTTCAGGAGACCATACAGATTCCTGTACCTGCTGAAGCCCCTCCATCCAGTATGGAAGATGAGACCCTGAAAGAAGCAGTAACGGATGAAGCAGAAGAGGCACTGACAGTTGAAGAACTGACCGTTCAGCAAAGCCAAGGTACTCTAGACTGCCCTGTAGAAGGCAGTGATGATGAAAACAGCCAGGCTAATGAACAGACTGAACCTGTGGAGTCCAGTGGAAGTGTGCCAGATGTGGAAAGCACAGAGAGTAATGCCAAGGATGTGGCAAAAACTCCCAGCGCTGATGTACAGATGGACACACCCGCTGTTAACGGGAATGGGAATGAAAATCAAGTAAAAGAGGAGCCTGTAGACACTCTGAGTAGCAATGTGTCAGAGGTGCCAAAGCGAAAGCGTGGTCGGCCACCGAAATTACACGACAAACAGAAAGTTGTTGCTGTTGCCTCTTCTTCCAAGTGCCTTTTAGATGATACTTACAAAAGCAGATTACGCCAACGTACGCTGGCTGAAGGTGGATACATTCGGCTACACAAAGGTACCGAGAAGAAGCTGCGGGCCAGAAAAACCAACCTAAAATCTGCCACACAGCAGGTATGACATTTAACTGCAGTGCGTTTTGGAAAATGGACTGTGGATAATGATATGCAGATATATCCTAATCCAGTGCCATATTGGCCTGATATTTCTAGTCTATTACAGAAATTGCTTTGTCTGGTTTTCACCAGAATATTGAATAAAGCAATATATAGACCCTTATTACAAAGCAATAGGAAGTTATGGGAAGGGTTGGGGTTTATTTGGATTATAAACGGCACAAAATTGATTTAAGTTGGCTGCACCCTAAGATTATATTAGAACTTTGTAAATCTTGTAACCTAAACCATATTTCACCAATGTTGGTTTCAGGATAATATCTTTTGTTGCCTAGTTTGGCGGTTTTGGTTTATTTTTGCAAGCATCGTAGCTTTTTAAAATGAATTCTTAGGATGTGGGCGTCGCAGGCAATGCTGGCATTTATTGCCCTTCGTAATTGCCTCGAGAAAGTGGTGGTGGATCTTTTTCTTGAGCTGCTGCAGTCTCTTGTAGCGGTTTAATACAACTGAGTGGCTTGCTAAGCCACTTCAAGGGGCAATTAAGAGTAAACCGCATTGGTGTGGGACTGGAGTCACATGTAGGTCAGACCGTGTAAGGATGGCCGATTTCTTTCCCTGTTCTCAGACTACCATGGTAGGATTTGAACTTGCATTCTCTGGATTATTAGTCCAGTCACACATCCACTACACGACCTACCCCACTGTTAAAATAAAAACCAATGAGACATCACCTTAAAAAAAAAAAAAGTAAAAAGGATGGTTTTTCCACCAATGGTTCAGTGAACTATTCAGTGAGTAGCTGGGCCACACACACACCAGGGACATCCCACGTTGAACACCAGTCTGTGTTGAGTTTACTGATGGTGGCTGGGTGTTACAGTTGGCTTCACCTATCATGAGCTAGAGAAGAGAACTTGGTCCGGATTCTTGCTGTTGATCCAGCACCTGCTGCTGGAAGAGCACAGGTGAGGACACGATTGGGCTCTGGTGTGATGCGCACACTGTCTAAAACCTCGACAGTGGGTATTGGTAAGCTGTGAGATAAATAATAGCCATTTGGGTGAGGTACTGGAAATTGCCCGTGGAACTGGAACTGCAAAGACGTCAATGTCCTCCGAGGCGCAGGGGAAATAAAAAAATTAGAAACAACAAAAATAACAGTTTTTTAGTGAGGTAGTAATTGTAACCCCCCCTTAACAAAAACAGAGGTCAGTGTCTAAAATGTGTATTCAGGGAATGATTGAAAGGGCGGAGGAAAGCTTGTGATCTGGCCTATTTATTTCTCAACACTTTTTACCTTTAGTTTGTTTGAAATCTGATCTGTATTTTAATGAGCTCTTCAGTCTTTCACTAGGTTGAGTGGTTTCAAAAATCGGCTCTGTTAAGAGATTACTAAAAGGGTCTGCACTGTGAGCTTTAAAAGACCCAGTGAGATTTTTGTTGTTCAAAGGCAGTGAAACCACTGAGGCACTAAGCAGCTTTTGGATAGTTTCTGTGGAATTTTACATGCAGCTGGGGCACTTTAAAATAATATCTGTAATCTCATTCCTTTGAACAAGTGAAATAATTAACGTCAAAGAACTTGTGGAATGGAAACTTTTGTTTAACAGCAAAAATAGAGCATCCTTTACATCTAACCTTCAGTATAGATTGATTTTGGGGATTTATTTTAAAACTGTCATTGTCAATTGAGTTGGAATAAATATGTAAAATAGAGTGAAGTCAGATTAATTCAGTGGTAACACTCTTCCCACTGAGTCAGAGGCTTGTAGGTTGAAGCCTCACTCCAGGACTTGAGTACATAATCTAGGCTGACATTTCAATAGTGCCGAAGGGGTGCTGTCTTTCAGGTGACATTAAACCAAGATCCCACTTGCCTGTTGATGTCTAAAAGATCCCATGGCACTATTTGAAGAAGAGCAGAGAGTTCTCCTGGTGTCTTGGCCAAGATTAAAGAGAACTAGAATAAAAACAGATTAGCTCATCTTTTATTTCACTCCTGTTTGTGGGACCTTGCTGTGCATAAATTGATTGCCATTTTTTCTAACGAAACCGTGACTACAATTCAAAAGTAATCCATTTTCTGTGCAGTGTAGTCACTATCGTTATGTAGAATAGCTCTGGAACCACTTTGTGCACAGCAAGGTCACCAATGAGATGAATGACCAGTTAATCTCTTTTGGTGATGTTGGTTGAGGGATTAACGTTGACCAGAACACGGTTAGGGTTAGTGGAATAGTGTCCTGGGATCTTTCAGGTCCACCGGAACAGGCAGATGGCACCTCTGACAATGCAGCACTGAAGAATCAGCTTAGACGATGTGCTCATCCTGGTGTAGACTTGACCTTGCAGCCTTTTGCCACTGACCCAAACTGACACTTAGATTATAAGGTTGAGCCTTTTGAGGGTAGGAGAGAACATAAGGGAACATAAGAAATAGGAGCAGGAGTAGGCCAATCGGCCCCTCGAGCCTGCTCCGCCATTCAATAAGATCATGGCTGATCTGATCCTAACCTCAAATCTACTTCCACTCTCCATCCCACCCGAACCCATGTGATCTCCCGGGAGAGGCGAAAAACCAGATAAAAAACCCAATGGCCAATTTGGGAGAGAAAATCTGGGAAATTCCTCTCTGACCCATCTAGGCGATCGAAACTCGTCCAGGAGATCACTCTGTCCCTGTATTTCCTGCAGTACTTACCTTCTGTAATCATAAAATCTCACAATTTTATGTTCTTGGTCATTTTACCTGTGGTTATTCACTTGATACAATAAATTCGGGAGAGTCCAGATGCAGGTCACCTGAGTGATGGAAGGATTGGGCTAGGTGACCCAAATAGATGCCTGTCATTATGCAAACTAGCTAGCACCTTTTTAAGCAAAAATCCTATGGCGGCATGTTTGATTCTTTGTGTCATTGATGTGCCAGTTTCAGCAAAGCTGCTGCAGAAAAACACCAAGCAAAGAGCAGGCATCTTTCCCCACAAGAGAAAGTAAACATCAGTTATCCCCTGGCTGCTGTCGTAGGCATCTTTGGGGAGATTGAGAGCAGCATTCCAGAGGCTTGGGAGTAGCTTGCTTGCCTGTCGTCCCCTAGAGATAACATTTGGCCTTTGAAGAGCATAGGGACTAGCTAGAAAATAGAGCGGTTTATATCATCACAAAAAATAAAATATAAATTAGTACTGTGCTCTGAAAGCCTATATATAATGAACTGTATAGCTGCGCTACTCGAGAGCCCTGTACCTATTACCCCAGAAATATGTAAAGAATGAAATTCTTTCTTCCACAGGTTGCCCAGAAATTGGTGAAGAGAGGTAGAAAGATGCAGCCAAAACGAACTATCGTAGAGGGAGATGATGTAGAGATGGAGCACAAATGTAATGAATGTGGAAAAAATTTCCCAAAACGTTACACCTTGATGATGCACATGATGACCCACAACAGAATCAAAGAATTTAAATGTCCAGTAAGAATTATGAGGAATTGAAAAATTCCAATTCCAGTAAAATGCTCCAGTATTGTCTTGTACTGTTGATAGAAACAGCTGTTTTAGTTTTGTGCACAGAATGCAAATTTTGCAGATTCAGAGCAAAGTTACTAATTTGTAATAATTTTACTGTCCTTATTCCAATAAAGCTGGTAATTTGCTAATTTACATTATTGTTATTTTGACAGGGCTGCAATAAAGGTGTTTAGTGCTCCTAATAGTGAATTTCCTATGTCTTGATACCTCAGACACACCTGGAGTAGGGGTGGCAAGGAGGTGGAAGACATATAGCAACCTTTCCTAGCATAAAATCAAAAACTAAGCTTCATTGATGGCTTAGCAGATACATCTATTGCATGATGTGGTACTGATTCATACAGATCTAGGCCTAGTCTGTGCTTAATTATCTTAACCCTGTTGTGCACATATATGAAAGTCACTGATTAGGCTTGTCTCTGATGCCTTCCTTTGATGTACCAACACACACTCTTGGTGCTCACAAATAAAGAATGGGCGAGGTATCAGAAGGCTGCTGGTCCCTGTGGAGCTGCACTCTGCTACTGAAAGGAGGAAGGGGTAGGGGGAAGAAAACAAAACTGGACAGTAGAATTCATGCAAATAGTGCAGCATGCACTTCTGTTCTAAGATTTTACTATAACAGTAATCTCACTTCATTATTTCCCTATTGCTTTAGCTCTGTGAGAAGGAGTTCCTCTACAAAGCCTCTCTGCTTTCTCATCTTCTACGGCACAAACGGAACAATGAGCAAATAGATGAGAGTCCTGGAGGAAGGACAAAGCGACAGTTCATCTGTGATATCTGTGGAAAAACATTGCCCAAACCCTATAATCTGCGACTTCATATGCTTAAACACACAGGTGTCAAGCCACATGTGTGCAAGGTGAGAATTCATTGTGATAGGTTTCTGCTAGCATTTTAAAGAGAACTTTTCAGTGCCGTGGGACATTTTTCTATGTTAAAGGTACTACATAAGTGCATGCTGTAGTTGTTGGAATAGTAGTAGTGACGGAAGAATTGAGTGAGGCATGAAACTAGGACAAGCGGTATTTGTTTGCATTACAGACTCTTGGCACGTTCAGTGTTGGTTCAGCAACAATGTCTTTGACAGTCTCAATTTTGGGTTGACATTTGAACTTGACAACCTTACAGCTAATGAGTTTTGTTGGTAATCGGCATGGCTATTGACTGAGGTCCCCTGTATAATGACATTGGATCATCTTACCTCTGGCTTTGTCTAATTGAATATCCTTCTCCTCAGTAAGCAATGTTTGATGTTATTCCCTCTACCACTGAATAAATAATGAGTAAAATTTTAAATCATAAACTCTGATTACTGTTCAAGATGATGGTGCAAAATTACAGGAATGTGCTGTGTTCTTCAAAACACTGATGGAAAACTCATTCCCTTGGGATGAAGGATTGATTCTATTGTACACAGGAAATTCTTTGTAAAATTAATGTTGTTTTACTATAGAAATCTATTTTTTTTAAATGCGAATATAGGAAACAGTCATTTATATAAGGAATTTATGAATGCTTAGCTGTATGATGATTTAGCTGTAATATTTTTTAATCCCATGAGTGCTAATCAGTGCCACAACAGAAATGAAATGTATCTCGCAACTTATTGTGTATTCTGTTTGTACCATATATTGGGTAAGTAATACAAATAAGTTAAATGTAAATATTCATTTCGAACACAATTGCACTGATGTGCAGATTGCGGATTAGTTCCAGTAACATCTCTCAAATCTTTTTCACCATTTTTTCTGTTCTCAACTGATATTGTCTCCATGAGATGTGAGAAATATTTAATGGAGGTGAAGTCATTGACATGAATCAGTCATTCATGAAAGAAAGACTTATGAAATAATACTGAGCGGCCTGCGGGTGGCGCTGTCCAGGGAGAGTATAAATACACGGGCCCAGCTTGCGCAGGACATTCTTAACAGGAGCTAGTGAAGGACACAACTAGACCTCCATGTTGTAAAACAGTTGATTAAAGCTTTGTCTAATGCTTAGACCAAGTGCCTAGTAGTTTTCTTACGTCAGTCATCATATGGTATATAAATATATATGTGAGTGTATATAAATATTTTAATGTATTTTATCCTTCAGAAAAGATAACAGTGGAAAATTTAACTAACTAATTATCCTTTTCTCAAATTGGACTTTGATGAAATAGTTCCTTATGGTATAGGCATTTGACCTGGTTGTTAATGTCTGAAACACTTTGCAAAACAGGATCTTTTTTCAATATATTCACACATTTATTTTAAAATACCAAAGAATGGACTACTTGTTTAATGCAACATAAATAATTGATAAATTATTAGGGAAAGAAGCTGTAGTATTATATAAAAAGTTTAATACTGCTTGTGTCTGATTGCATTGGTCAAGGAAAAGCTGCCTGATGCCATTATCACCACCCCAAAAAAAGTGAAAATGGAAAACAGTAATCTAAACACCGAAAATGGTGCAGAATTGCTCAATTTCTCCAAATTAATAGCCAACCCAGTGTTCCAGAGGTTTGAACTTCCATCTTTGAGTTAAACAAATCAGTAAGGTTCCTAGTTTGAGTTCTGGTCTATGCTGGTTAGCTGGTCTCGGCTGCGGAACTGGTAGGGGTGCTACAGTTGGCCACAGCACCACTGTGCTAAGGAAGATAAAATTGCCAGGGTTCCCTCTTCTGTTTGCTGTACAGTGACCAGTACTACAAGTGTGGACACTGGTTGAGGACAGGATCAGGTTTGACTCGCACATAAATAATGGCTGGTCAGAGGAGGTGCCAGAGGGTAAGCGATGCCTGTGTAACTGTAACCCAGTGAGGGAGTTGGCGCTTTCAAGACAGGAGTGGACACCTTTAGATGGTTGTACTGTAAAACAAAGAATGTTTCAATATTTTAACTTTACTTTCTCCATTCTTTAGTTATGTGGAAAGACCTTTGGCTATAAACATAGTCTAAGACTACACATGGCTCACCATGAAGGTAAAAGGGAATTCAGCTGTGAAGTGTGCGAAAAATCATTTGCTACAAAACGCAGTCTTCAGGAACACAATAGTGTTCACACAGGTAAGGAAATCAAGGTGTGTCAAAACATAGTTGTTAGTTGACGGGAAATGTATGACATCCTTGTTACTGTCCCAGTGTCATTTCTCCAGTAACACCCAGGTGTCAACAGGTGTGAGCTATCTCTCCTTGCTTCAGTTGTTCCTGGTTACATTCCGTTATAGCACTTCAGAAATTAAAAATGTTACAATGATTGTGTCTTCTGCAGTAAGGAGACTTACTGCTGGCTGACTTTAAAGATTGCTTGGTGCTGAAATCACCCAGTTGAAGATGAATATTTTTTCACCCCTTCTTTAATACTGGCAGTGTGGAGTTCATGATCGGCTAATGTACTGTGAGTTAAAGGGGAAGGAAAGCCTGGTGCACTTTTTGTTCTAAGTAATCCTTTCAGAAGGGAAATAGAGAGAGTACAACGCCAACATGTTCCTGTAAAGGTCAAGGGTGGGACCAACAAGCAAAGGGAACCTTGGATGACAAGGGATATACAAAAATGCATTAGAAATAAAAGGGGGGCTTTTGGCAGTTACTAAAGACGGAAGAAGCCCTAGAGGAGTATAAAAAGTGCAGGGGCATACTTAAAAAAGAAATTAGGAGGGCGAGGAGGGGCCATGAAATAACACTGGCGAGCAAAATAAAGGAAAATCCTAAGATGTTTTATAAGTATATTAAGGGCAAGAGGATAACCAGGGAAAGGGTAGGGCCCATTAGGGACCAAAGTGGCAATCTGTGTGTAGAGCCAGATGATGTAGGCGGGGTTTTAAATGAATTTTTTGCATCTGTGTTCACTATGGAGAGAGACGATGCAGACATAGAAATCGGGCAAGGGGACTGTGACATACTTGAACATATTAGCATCGAGAGGGAGGAGGTGCTAGCGGTTTTAGCAGGCCAAAAAGTGGATAAATCCCCAGGCCCGGACGAGATGTATCCCAGGCTGCTGTGGGAGGCAAAGGAGGAGATTGCAGGGGCTGTGACACAAATTTTCAGAACCTCTCTGGCCACAGGGGATGTACCAGAGGACTGGAGAACAGCTAATGTAGTACCATTATACAAGAAGGGTAGCAGGGATAAACCAGGAAATTACAGGCCAGTGAGCCTAACATCTGTGGTAGGGAAATTATTGGAAAAAATTCTGAGGGACAAAATTAGTCTCCACTTGGAGAGGCAAGGATTAATCGGGGATAGTCAGCATGGCTTTGTCAAGGGTAAATCATGTCTGACAAATCTGATTGAATTTTTTGAGGGGGTGACTAGGGGGGTGGATGAGGGAAATGCTGTGGATGTGGTTTACACGGACTTCAGTAAAGCTTTTGACAAAGTCCCGCATAGGAGACTGGTCAAGAAGGTAAGAGCCCATGGGATCCAGGGTGCCTTGGCGCGTTGGATCCTAAACTGGCTGAGTGGCAGGAGGCAGAGGGTGATGATCGAAGGATGCTTTTGTGACTGGAAGCCTGTGTCCAGTGGGGTACCTCAGGGATCGGTGCTGGGTCCCTTGTTGTTTGTGATCTACATAAATGATTTGGATGAGAATGTAAAAGGTATGATCAGTAAGTTCACAGATGACACGAAAATTGGTGGGGTGGTAAATTGTGAGGAGGAAAGCCTCAGGCTACAGGACGATATAAACGGGTTGGTCAGATGGGCGGAAAAGTGGCAAATGGAATTTAACCCTGAAAAGTGCGAGGTGATGCATTTTGGACGGACAAATAAGGCAAGGGAATACACAATGAGTGGTAGGACCCTAGGAAGTACAGAGGGTCAGAGGGACCTTGGTGTACATGTACATAGATCTCTGAAGGCAGCAGAACAGGTAGATAAGGTGGTTAAAAAGGCATATGGGATACTTGCCTTCATTAGCCGAGGCATAGAATATAAGAGCAGGGAGGTTATGATGGAGCTGTACAAAACGCTGGTGAGGCCACAGCTGGAGTACTGTGTGCAGTTCTGGTCGCCTCACTATAGGAAGGATGTGATTGCTTTGGAGAGGGTGCAGAGAAGATTCACCAGGATGTTACCTGGGATGGAGCGCCTCAGCTATGAAGAAAGACTAAACAGGCTGGGGTTGTTTTCCTTGGAGCAAAGAAGGCTGAGGGGGGACCTGATTGAGGTGTACAAAATGATGAGGGGCATAGATAGGGTAGATAAAGAGGAACTTTTCCCCTTAGTAGGGGGGTCAATAACAAGGGGGCATAGATTCAGGGTAAGGGGCAGGAGATTTAGAGGGGATTTGAGGAGGAACTTTTTCACCCAGAGGGTGGTTGGAATCTGGAACTCACTGCCTGAAAGGGTGGTAGAGGCAGGAACCCTCACAACATTCAAGAAGCATTTGGATGAGCACTTGAAATGCCATTGCATACAAGGCTATGGACCAAATGCTGGAAAATGGGATTAGACTGGACAGGGATGGATGGGCGGCGCAGACACGATGGGCCGAAGGGCCTCTTTCTGTGCTGTAAAACTCTATGACTAATCCCTTTTTGTAGAAGAACATATTGGCATCAGAAGTTTGATTGACATTTGAAAAAAGCAATTTTCTTACCAAGGTAAGGATGAGTCTGGCTCCTTAGTTGACCACTGAAATGTTGTCAATGACCGGGTACATCCCTGTGCATCTTGATGTGACTTCATAGTAAACAGTGCATTTCTCCATAAACCCCAGCTCATCCATGCTGCCTGTATCCTATCCTGCGCCAAATCCCACTAACCCATCACTCCATCCTCACTGACTTACATTGGTTTCCAGTCCCCTAACGCTTCACATTTAAAATTCTTCTTGTTGTGTTTAAACCCCCATCTGTGATCTTATCTCTCCCAATCTTTGTAGACTCCTTCGGCCCTACACACACCCCAAACACTCTGTTCCTCTCACGCTAGTATGTGAGCAACGCCCTCCCTTCACCACATCACTGTCAGTTGTGTCTTCAGTTGCCGAGGTCCCACTCTCTGGAATCCTACCGTCCCTCAAACCTCTCTGCTTCTCCACCTCCTCCTTTTGGTGGCAATAGGAGCAATGTTCATACACTCTTGAGTGGCACCAGGAAACCATGTAACAAGTTTTCTTGGGTCATCACAGAGCAGCAGGTAGTCGTACCCTTGCTGCTTAGTATGGAGCCACTCTGTCTCACTCACCATCAGTGACATCACCGGAACAGACTAATAAGGAGGGAGGTACACCTTTCCATTACACTAAAAAAAAAATCAGTCAACATCTTAATGAAGGTAATATCTTGTTCTGTAAGTGGGAGGAGCCCATGGAGTTCTCTTTTTTAAACCAAGATCAGGACATTCCTTTCATTTACCTCCACTGTTTCCCCTTTCCCCTTGACCTTAAGTCAAACTGATTTGATGAAAATTATGATATAAAAAGACTACTTGATGAGAAACACCATCTGCATTCATCATGGATAAAGGGGTAAGTCATCAACCAAGCAGAAGCAAGCTTATGATAACAGTTGTAAAACAACTCCAGACCAAACTAAGGATTATGTGCGACACCTGGTGGAGCAAAAGGACAGATGAATTGCAGTCCTATGCTGACTAGAATGACATGCGGAACTTCTGTAATACACTTAGGACAGTATATGGCCCACAATCTAGTGGCTCCACTCCCGTTATGAACACTGATGAAACCACTCTTCTCACAGACAAAAATCAGATTCTGAAAAGATGTGCTGACCATTTCTAAAACGCTCTAAATTAAGAAATCCGCTATCAATTATGACATTGGAACATATGAATTGCTTGGTTAAAAAAAAGACCAAGATCCATCCAGTTCGCCTTCAACCATCCTGGTAGTCACATGTTACAACGGTAATGGAGTTGTTGACCAATCATAGCAATTAATCTCTATCATTTAGTCTACAATAGACCAAGACATGAGACGAGGAAACCACCAGTGGTGGAAAGATTTGGAAACCATAGTTCCCAAGCATGCTACACTTACCATGTGGCCATCGATCAGCTGCCTCAGTGTGCCATCAATGATATCCTTGCAAAAGAACCTACTATCTCAGATGGAACAGGCCATCCAATTGCACTCAAGTGGTTCTGGTGCTGTGCCAGCTGAGATGTACAAAGCTGGTGATGACTACTTAATCAAACTCCTCAGTAAACTGTTTCAATCTATGTGGCACTCGGGAAAGATCCTACAGGGGTTCAAAGATTCTTTGATTGTCCACCTCTGCAAGGGGAAAGGAAAATTATCTGGTAATCACCAGGGAATCTCTTTACTCGTCATTGCTGGAAAGATCCTTGCAAGAGTGATGCTCAATCGCTTTATTCAACACATTGCTGAAAAAAATCCTATTTTTCATAGATTCTATCCTGACAGTCAATGTGAGTTCAGAAAGGAAAGAGGCACAACTGATATGTTCATCGCAGCCAGACAGCTCCAAGAAAAATATTTGGAGAAAAATGTGCCTTAGTGTCGAATGCCTTTGTCACGTCAACATAGAATCTTGAATAGTACAGCACAGAAGGAAGCCATTCAGTCCATCGAGTCTGCACCAGCCCTTTCGAAGAGCAATCCAGCTAGTCCCACTCACTCGCTGTTTCCCCATATCCCTGCAGTTTTTTTTCCTTCAAGTATTCAGTCAGTAGAGATCTGTGGAAAATTCGTTCCGGCTTGTGTGTCCAGACAAATTCATTGAAATGGTCCAACAGTTCCAAGACAGCATAATGGTAGAGTGATGGAAGATGGGGACAATTTCATCTCCTTCCGAGTTACAAATAGTGTTAAGCAACAAAGTGTCCTTGCACCAACACTCTTCAGCTTTTTGTTTGCTGCTATGCTTCTTGTGCTGGAAGAATTTGTTCGTAAACTCCTATTTGCTGATGACTGCTTTCATGGCCTAATCCCAGGATGATACGTAAACAATCTTGAACCACTTTGCAACAGTTAGCCTGCAATTTGACAGGACTGTTAGCTTTAAAAAGACGGTGCTACTCTTCCAACCAGCCCCAGGCAATGATTAAATTGCATTGTGATCACATGCTTTAGGCTATGGTCAGATTCGCCTATCTGGCTAGCCAGTGTCTAGCGAATTCCATATTGATACAGAAGCATCCTGCAGAATCACCAAAGCCAGCTTAGCTTTTGGCAAACTCCATGAGCGACTCTGGGACAAGAGCGGCATCAGTCTGCAGGCCAAGCTCAAAGCATACAGGGCTGTCGTTCTGACAACCCTGCTTTATGCCTGTGAAACTTGGACAACATATGTACACCACATTAAGACACTGAATCACTTTCACCTAAGCTGTCTGAGTCAACTAATGAAGATCAGATGGCAAGACAAGATCTCCGACACCCACGTTATTTAAAAAAGCTGACATGCCAAACATAGATGCTCTGATCAGGTCAGGACGATGGTCACATCACGTGGTGCGAATGTCCGTTGAACGAATCCTGAAGAAGAGCGGCCACATTGATAACTGGAAAGTTATTTCACAGTGAGATCGAACAGAAAAAGAGATATAAAGACTGCTTAAAAGCGAAATAGAAATCCATAAGTGGGAACAACTTGCTCAGGCTAAGAAACCATCCTACTACAGGAAACTTTGTGATATCTGGCACCGACGGGACCGAGCTGTTGTCGTCCCATCAAAACTGCCGGACAAACCAGCGCTAATGTTAAAACATACGGAAGCTTTTGAGCTCCGTATGTAGCAACAAACCCTGTTGCTTAGCAACAGCTTCTAAACAGTT
The DNA here is from genome assembly GCF_052327205.1 of Somniosus microcephalus. Taxonomy (NCBI): domain Eukaryota; kingdom Metazoa; phylum Chordata; class Chondrichthyes; order Squaliformes; family Somniosidae; genus Somniosus; species Somniosus microcephalus. The sequence goes on from NC_141000.1 coordinate 93,475,124, forward strand.
GGCCGTAGCTTGCAAGCATCTCTGTAGCTAAGCAACAGCTTTAGCTAGACCTTGCAGAGCCTGACTAGGGGAAAAAAAAGCAACGAAAAGAAAAAAAACTTACTGAACCGACTCCTGAATTTTGCCAGTGGCTCGAGCCTCCGGATAAACCAAAGTTTTCTGTACTAGAACGACCGTCACATTGCCGATGGTAAATGTAAACACCAGCTGAGGGCGTCTCACCTGAAAAATCAAGATCCCCAACCTAGTGTGCCTGGGATGCACTGTTAACTCTGTGGGCATTCATTCCTAGCAAAAATCGGGCTCATCAGTCATCAAAGAATCACTGCAGAAAATTAGATGATATTTTGGCTGTCTTCAATTTCGAAGGATGGACGAGCAAAGTCAAACCACCCAGTCTCTCGCCCACTCTAGCCCTGAGCCTCCATTTTTCTCTCTCTTCTCGCCCATGTCACCCCGCCCCCCGCTTCGAGCTCAGTTCATCCATGCGTTCCTCCTCCCTAAAACTAATTCCCATTAAAGTCAAGACCACCCAAATTCCTGGCCCCCATGGGCACATTTAAATGGTTCCATCACCTTGGATGCTGTCCCCATTGCTTTCAAAACAGTCATCAACCTCCCTCTTTTTTTAACAAAAACACTTTCAAACCCCTCTGTCCATGCTAACTCACCCCAAACCTTCAAACACCCTCTCCTCGGTCGTTGACCCTGTTGTTGCCTCACAGCTTTGTGTCCTTTTCTCCTACAGCTCCCTGTTTGAATCCCTTCAATTTAGTTTCATCCCTCCCATAGCACTGAAATGGCTTGAACCAAAGTGACAAACAACATTCTGTGTGATCTCTCATGCCCTCTCTGAGCTCATCTTGTCCATGAGACCCACCTCCTGCTCCCTCGACCCTATTCCCACCCAGCATCCCTTTCTGGCCCCCATGTTAGCTGACATTGTTAATGGTTCTCTCTCCTCTGGTACAAAAGACATCCTCTGTGACTGTGGGAAATTATCCCTCCTTGTCCTTCTCGAACTGCCAGCAGCCTTTGGCACGGTTCAGCTGGGTGGGACTGCACTCGCCTGGTTCCATTCTTATCTATCCAGTCATAGTCAGAGAATCACCTGCAATGGCTTCTCTTCCCGCGCCTGCACCGTTACTTCTGGTGACCCCTCCTTTTTCTTATCTACATGCTGCCCCTCGGCGACATCATCCGAAAACACGTCAGGTTCCATAAGTAGGCTGATGATGCCCAGCTCTACCTCACCACTAACTCTCCCGACCCCTACACTGTCTTTAGCTTGTCCGACCTCCAGTACTGGATGAGCAGAAATTTCCTCTCAATATTCGGAAGACTGAAGCCATTGTCTTTGGTCCCCACCACAAACTGTTCCCTTGCCACCGACTCCATCCCTCTCCCTGACAACTGTCTGAGGCTGAACTAGAATATTCTGCAACCCTCTGAGATAACTGCACTTCTCCAATTCTGACCTGTTGCGCATCCCTGATTTTAATCGCTCCACCATTGGCGGCCATGCCTTCAGCTGCCAAGGCCCTAAGCTCTGGAATTCCCTCCCAAAACCTCTTTGTGTCTCTACCTCTCCTTCCTCCTTTAAGACACTCCTTCAAACCTAGCTCTTTGACCAAGCTTTTGGTCATCTGCCCCAATATCCCCTTATATGGCTTGATGTCAAATTTTGTTTGATAACGCTCCTGTGAAGCGCATTGGGACATTTTACTACGTTAAAGGAGCTATATAAATGCATGTTGTTGTTGTCGACTAGTAGTGCATTATCCTTCTCGATCTCTACCCAGCTTTCACCATGGTTGACCACACCATCCTCCATCAGCGCCTCTCCTCCAGCTCTGTGGAAGGATCTCTAGTGATGGCTTCCCTTCCCACCCTGCATAGTTACCTTCCGTGGCCATCAAAGATTCACCCTTGGCCCCTCTTCCTCGCCAACATTTTGCTGAGACATGGAGTCAGCTTCCACATTTAGCCAATGACGTCCAGTTCTACTTCTCAAGCCCTCCACTGCTTCTGTGTTGTCAGCCTACTTGTCTGACACCTGAGTCTTCCTTGGTCAAAAAAGTGGATTCTAAGGAGGTCTTGCAGGAGGAGAGTGAGGTGGACAGGTTTTGGGATTGGGAAGACCAAAGCCAACGCCTTTGCCCACTGCCACAAACTCCACTCTCTCACCATTGACTCTATCACTTTCCCTGGCAACTGTCTCCGATTGAACAAGACTGTTTGCAACCCCGATCTGAATTTCCAACCCTATTTCCTCTCCATCACGAAGATTACCTACTTCTGTCCATCTAACATAGTTTGCCTCCACCCTACCTCAGCCCGTGTTCCACTAAGTTCTCCTTCCGTGGCTTGGCATCTCTATTTTCCTCATGACCTTGTGAAGCATTTAGGACTTTTTTTTCTGTGTAAGGCACTACATAAATGCAAAATGTAGTAGAATATAAAAATGGAATACTTTGAATAAAAAGTACCTACCCTTGCCTTTTCTTTCCCTTTAATGCTTTCTTAGAAATCTGGAAAATGTACCATTGCCATCTGGTCTAAATATATTTTGTATTTTTATGTCCATCTGTTAACTACAGCATTTGTATATTTGTGTTTAAAAGGCATTTATTAAATTTTGCTTGGTATGTTGCTTAATTATTTCAGGTGAATCCAAGTACCTCTGTTCAACTTGTGGAAAATGTTTCAAACGTGCCTCTGGCCTTAGCAAGCACTTAAAGAGACATTTGCCAAAGCCTGAAGTCCGAAGCTTTCAGTGCACCCAGTAAGTCGACGCAATGAATTGATTTAATATCTCACCCTTTTATAGTGTCTTGCAGAGCAATAGAAACTACATTAGAAAAAGGACGAAGAGGTTCCACAATGACTGGGACAAGATGTCTGAGGATTGGAATGCAGAATAAACTCTTTAATATTCTTGGCATAGACACCTACTGTGTGATATTTACAATTTTTAAAAGTAACTTCTTTTAAAACACTCTATGCATGATAAAGAGAAACCCATGTTGGTCTTGCATGGCATATAGAATTTTTTATTTATGATTGGCAACCATCACAACCCACTTGCAACTTCCATTACTTTACAAGGTTATGTAAAGAGATCTACATAACCTTGGAACTTCTACAGGACCAATTTCATCTTCACTGCCAGGGCGATAATTTGGCAGAGCAATTGCCCACCTGCCCTTTACAGAATCTGCCCATTTTCATTCAGTTGATTTCAGTAGAATGAAAATTAGACGGATTCTATAAAGGGCGGGCGATCTGCTCCGCCAAATTACCACCCAGGAGCTACAGACAAAAAAGGACCCCTACATGTCTGTAGAGGTGAACATGTCCTGCAAAGTGAAAGGTCAGATTTAATTGTTGCACAGTGGAAAATTGGACAGAGATAATTGTAGATGTGGCTTTGTACTAATCCAGTTTTAGATTGAGATATTTGGAACTTAAAATTTTGGATCCTGGATGCTTATTGTCAATGAATTCTATTGTTATTGCTTCTGTCGCCACTTACTCCCATCCAGGCTCTGCCATACAATTTTTTTTGTAGATTCTGGGTTCATTTGTACTTTTTCTGTTTAACTTCGCAGTCCAGTCATATAGTCAGATTGTGGTTCTGCCAATCTGGTTGAATATCTTGAATTTGAAATATTTCCTAAAATGACTAGAATTAAGTCACTATACTATAAGGCTAAACTACTGACAGTATTAATAGGTATAACATTTAAATGGAAATGGTTTTTGAGAAGACGTCTTCATTTTTTGTAGATGTGAACGAAGTTTTTATGAAGCACGGGACCTGCAGCAGCACATGTACAAGCATCTCGGGGTGAAGCCATTTCAATGCCAAATCTGTGGGAAGTGCTACAGCTGGAAGAAGGACTGGTATTCTCATGTAAAAGCACATTCTGTTACAGAGCCATATAAGTGAGTATAGTCGATTCTTGTCCAGGGAGAATAACTGTCACAAATAAGTTCAGCAGTTCCATCTCCGGGACTACCATTTAAAATGCTGATGTATTACAGTGATGTATAAAATGCATGTTAGTTTTGAATGTCAAAAGAATACTTTAAAGGTTCACAATCATCTGAGAAAATGAGCATGTTTGGATTGCTTGCTGGGAGAGCAGCATATTCTCTTTCCAGTTTTCTGCCCTCCTCTTCTGAACTCTGATTCCTGCTGGGGTACGGTATTGCCCAGGATGCTCAGGCCAATTTTTGCACTGTCACTACTGCTATAGCTGAGCCCACTTAAGCTGGATCCTTCCTGACCTTGTACGGTTCAGTACCACATCACGGTTGCATTTTCTCACTGTCATTTGGAGGGAGCTGAACAGTATATTAGAATTTACTTTAATTAAGCACAATTCTTAAAGTTGAATTTGGGGAGTAGGAATGTCATCTTACATTATCTTAGCACTTCAGCTAGTCTTTTTGCTGAACATAAAATACAGCTGTGTTTCTCGCAATCCTGCAGTAGTTATGTGCATGTTCTGCTGCTGATCGTCAAAGTCCTTTTGAGATCATTGAGACAAGCAACTTTTTCTTGGCAAAACTGAATTGATCTTCAAAGGAGCATTGTTGAATTAAGTTTAGTTTCAGTTGTCCAGTAGCATGACCATTTAACATCCTTATTGATTGAACTGCAGGATTAATTTTACTTTTCATTTGGGCAACTGTCAAGATGAGTTTTCAACATGTTATCAGGGTGAGAAAGCAATGTAAAAGAGGAGGCAACGTATTTTGCTTCCCCCTTCCTTTTGTATATAGCAATGGCATTGTGCATTCATGTATCAGGTATAACACAGCTTGAATACTGGTTTGACGTTGTTAGTGACTACTAAAGGTGGTGACACGCAGCCATGATCTATTATTCGGGCCATCAAACCAACTTGTAATTGCCGAACAATATTCATAAATCTGCCAGGGCAGCGATTCTGGTGCTCTTCTCTACATTTGTCCTGGATTTGGTGGATTGAGAAAATCGTGTCAAATATTTTGCGACCAGCTCAGAAGCCACATTGGGTATCTGGGAGAATTTCTTCTGCTTGTTTAGTCAGCAAAGCATGATTCAGGCGAGAATTTAACCTGCTATGGATAGAAGGGAATGTCCGTGGTGATGATTGCAGCGTGAGCGATCACCTTTGCACTTGTAGAGGTGCACAGTGTTGACGTCTTTGGAATCTTGGGGCACATGTTCCCAGATTGTATTGTAAAGGGCAAGGAAGCTCTGAAGCTTGCGCCCCCCCTCCCCACTCGTGCTTCTAGAGCTTTGCGGGGATACCTACTGATCCGGGTGCTTTTCCACCCGAGATTTTCTCAATCGCAAATTGGGTTTCAGCAGCGTTGGGTTAGGTGGGGTGGCAAGCCAATCTTGCAGCAGTAGTTATCACTTAGTGCGTCAGCAGGCACGGCAGAGGGACAGTTGAGGACTTGGTTAAAGATTTCTGCTAGCAACTTAGTGCCATCTTCACTCAGAATAGGGACGTGCCACTTGTGCCTACACAAGTTTGTCAAAAAAGCTTTGTGCGCTTTTGGTCAGCGGCTGATTGCAACATCTCTGCATTCATCTTCCACCATTTTTCCTTCATATAGTGAAGCCTAGTTTGAGCTTGCTGCTGTGCAGTGTTCTGCACCAAACAGCTGTTATCATTAATCCAAGAGAAGTGAGTAGCATGCATGGAGGCCAGAAGCCATTTGATGACAATGATGAGGAAAACCAAACATTTTACATTTAATAAAGCCAAGTACTGCTGCACTGGTGCTGTATACAGCTTACTTGAAGTTTGACTACATGCTTTCAACATCACCCATTTGCTGCTTGGATGTGTCACTCGATAACTTGCTTGATTTCAGGACTTTCTCAAGTTTACTAGTCGGCAACAACAACTTGTATTTATATAGCACCTTTAACGTAGTAAAACGTCCCAAGGCGCTGCACAGGTGTATTATAAGACAAAAAAAATTGACACCGAGCCATATAAGGAGATATTAGGGTAGATGACCAAAAGCTTGGTCAGAGAGGTAGGTTTTAAGGAGCGTCTTAAAGGAGGAAAGAGAGGCACAGAGGTTTAGGGAGGGAATTCCAGAGCTTGGAGCCTAGGCAACAGAAGGCACGGCCACCAATGGTTGAGCGATTTATAATCAGGGATGCTCAAGGGGGCAGAATTAGAGGCGCACAGATATGTAGGGCTGGAGGAGATTGGAGATAGGGAGGGGCGAGGCCATGGAGGGATTTGAAAACAAGGATGAGAATTTTGAAATCAAGGCGTTGCTTAACCAGGAGCCAATGTAGGTCAACGAGCACAGGGGTGATGGGTGAACGGGACTTGGTGCGAGTTAGGACACGGACAACCGAGTTTTGAATGACCTCAAGTTTACGTAGGGTAGAACGTGGGACAAGTCTAGAGGTAACAAAAGCATGGATGAGGGTTTCAGCAGCAGATGAGCTGAGGCAAGGGCAGAGACGGGCGATGTTACAGTGGTGGAAATAGGCGGTCTTAGTTATGCAGCGGATATGTGGTCGGAAGCTCATTTCGGGGTCAGATATGACACCAAGGTTACGAACAGCATGGTTCAGCCTCAGATAGATGTTAGGGAGAGGGATGGAGTCGGTGGCTAGGGAATGGAGTTTGTGGTAGGGACCGAAGACAATGGCTTCGGTTTTCCCAATATTTATTGGAGAAAATTTCTTCTCATCCAGAACTGGATGTCAGACAAGCAGTCTGACAATTTAGAGACCATGGAGGGGTCGAGAGAAATGGTGGTGAGGTAGAGCTGGGTGTCGTCAGCATACATGTGGAAACTGACACTGTCAACTATGTGTGACACTGTTGTCAGCCAGTGTGGTAATCCTCGAGTGCCTGCACGTTGTTCAGCATACTGTTTGCTGCAGTACTGCTCAAGGCATTCAAGAAGTATGACTGGGGAATGTATATTTAATACTGCACTGAAGGCGGCATCATCAATCTTCATCGACTCCGTGCAAAAACAAAAATAATGCAGGTAACCATTCGTGACATGCTTTTTGCCGATTGTGCATTACTCGCCCACATGCTCGAGGACATTCAGCTGCTATCTGACTGCATGGCTCGGGCAGCACAGCGTTTTGGCCTTACCATGAACTTTAAAAAGGCTGAAGTCAGTCCAGCTGATACCTAGTCATCCAGTCACACCCCCTATGGTTACGATCAACAACATACCACTTAAGGTCATGGAAAAATTTTACTACTTCAGTAGTGTTCCCTCGCAGAATGCCATAATCGACGACAACAACGCTCACTGGATTGGCAGGGCCAACTTTGCCTTTGGTAAACTCGATTGGAGTCTCTGGCAGGAACGAGGGGTTAGTCTGTCAACAAAGTCTCTATCCACTAAACCGTTGTTCTCATCACACTACTATATTGATCGGAGTTGTGGATCTGCTACCACTATCTTATCAAGTGACTTGACCATTTCCAGTTGTGCTGTCTATGACGTATCGCTGGCATCAAGTGGCAGGACAGGGTGTCTAACATTCAAGTGCTGCAATATAACTGGAATTGAGGCAAAGATCACAAAGGTCCAGTTGCATGCCTGATTATAGAATTCCCAAAGCTGTCTTCTGCAGCAAGCTGCAGTCCCAGATAGCATTTCATCTGGCCACCTGTTGCGCTAACTAACTGCTACCTTGAAATCTACAGTATTAACCGCAACACCTAGGAAGACAGCCACTGACAGAGCACGATGACCTTATGTCTGTCATATGGGTTTGAATTAATTTGAGGCTGAGATTGCAAAATTTGGAATGCAAGGCAATTCATCTATCCGGCTCATCTGGATTTCATTGCGATATGTGCGGCCATACACGTGCGGCCAGGATTGGGCTCCTCTTCCATCATTGCACTTGTAACTCCTCCGTCAATTTGACAGGAGACTACATCAACACAGTTTGTGCTGCTCTAACATGAGACTTTAATCCCAACATCAGAAGACCATTCCTACTAAATCAATGTGACCTCGCCACTTTTTGCTTATTAATTTATAGCTATTTTTATAATTTGTATTTATTGGAAATCTGAGTGACTGAACTTAATTTCACTTAAGATTTTTAGCAGCTGTCCAAGCAGTTGCCCTAATTCATCATGTTTGTTGAAGATCAGAACCCAGAGGTTAATACATGATTTTCTTTTACTAAATATAAATTCTGGCCCACTTCAGTATTTAGTCACACAGGAAAATAGCCATCTGAGACCTACAGGAACAGCATGTCCAATGTTGATGTTTTCTACTTTCAGGTGTAATGTCTGTGGAAAAGAATTCTTTGAAAAAGCTCTTTTCAGGCGACATGTAAAGAAAGCCACTCATGGCAAGAAAGGCCGAGCCAAGCAAATGCTGGACCGTACCTGTGAGCACTGTGGGAAGAAGTTTTCACAACTTCGAGAGTATAGGAGGCATATGAACAATCATCAGGGTAAGCACTAAAAAGTATAATTAAACCAAAGTGAAATTAATATAGACTTTAAACCTTGCCTTTCAGGCTGATATTTGGACAAATCAATTGTCACATTTTAAAAATTTGTAGGTGTTTTGCAGGTGCCACTGTGGTGGAAACATTGAAAAGCTGTGACACAGTATATTATCAAAGAAACTGAGTATTTAAAAAAAAAAAAAATCTATCATATACATTCTCTTTTCATCTTCATGTACCAATCTGCTGGTCACGCTGAGCTAATTGTGAGCCCTTTCCCTCCTGTCCTCCCTCTGCTCCTCCCTCAGGTGAAGTGGCTCACCTCCCATTTGGCACCTCCAGGTGAATTGGCTAAAACTATCCAGGGATTACTTGTGTTCTACCATTTGTTGGTGCAGTGCACCAATACTCTGCCAAGTGGGGGGTTCTTCAGCATAGAAATATATCTTTTACATCTAGTTTGCAGATATTTTTTTGTTTTATAAATATTTTGGGGTTATGCTGATTGATTTAGAGGACAAACAACTGCTAACTGCTCTCCGCCCCCCCCCCCCCCCCCCAAACCATCCCAATTCACAGGGTTGACAAGTGTAATAGCAGGCATATACACCCAGTGTGTCAAGAAATTATTTTGTTTTCCTTTTATTTTTCTATTTTTGTTTTCTTGCTTTGCTCCCTTGTCTCTCCAGGTTGATGCAAGTCATTTGTATGCTAACGAAGTTGACCTTACCCATATTTCTTAGCAACAAAACCACTCTATAATAACTAGATTATTGCAGACAAAAAACCACTTAACGGGTCGTTTTGTCCCTTTTATTACAAGCACTTCTGACATTAAAACAAAATTCATGTGAGTTGGTGTCCCTTCGATATAACTGTAAAAGTATGTAAAATACTGAGTTCAGAAAGCTGGATTATTTTTAGATTTCACGTCTCCTGATTATTTTTCATTAATGGAATATTTGACAAAATAATTGTTTGTTGCGGACTTGAAATCCTGACAATATTAAACTGTTTGGTTCACTGCAGTGGATGTCATGATATATATAGAACTAAAGTTACTGTGATAAAGTATACCCAAATGTTCATTCTGTGGATAAGAGATACCAAATATTTTAAGTAATTTTTCTCCCCAAGAAATCCTACTATTTTAGAAGGCGAGGAGAGAAAATTGGCAAGATAAATGCTATTTTTTTTTTTTAAAGCACAAAATCTTGCTTTCTTTCCCACCCTCCATTTCCCCCTCTTCCTCTTGAAGGCACTGATTTACTTTCCAGCAAGTCACAAGATAGCAATTAAGAGTGAGAATTTTACTGCCTTCTCTGCTAGCTGAGCTAAAAACAGCTAATGCAGCATTCAATAGACCTGGGATCTTCCTGGTCTGTACCAGTTAGTATTACATCATACAGTGCATTTATATGTTGAATTATTGAGGAGCTATAGCTTTCAATTTTAAACCATCATTGTAAAAGTGCAGTTGATAATTAATGGAACTTGCTTTCCATAAGATGCTCACGTGAATTATGGCTAACATTTTTCTCTCAACCAACACCACCAAAAACAGCTCATGTCTTTTGTTCATTTGCTATTTGTAGAACCTTGCTGTGCACACTGACTGCCATGTTTGTTTATATAACAGCAAGAGATTGCACTTCAAAACTAAACTATTGGCTGTAAAGTACTTTGGGGCTTGATATATAAAAAGCAAGTTTTATTTTCTTCTTGAATCATGAAATTTTCATAGGTGTAAGTTCCAGGGCTGCCCAACACTTGAATTTTGTCAATTTTGTTGGTGAAAAGATAAATCTGTTATGGCTTATTTTGCACCACAACAAGGCACACCTGCTTTGGTTTAACAGAGAAGTGTAAGCGTAGTAACTGGTGGTGAGGTCTACACCTTGATTGGTCAGACACCTTCAAAGCTGTAACAAACTTCATGGAAAAGGACAAAAATGTAAATGAAAATATCATTTAATAAAATAGTATTTGCTTGTTTTCACATAAATCACTTTTTCTTTTTATTCAGGAGTGAAGCCGTTTGAGTGTTTGACCTGCGGAGTAGCCTGGGCTGATGCACGCTCTCTCAAGCGGCATGTGCGAACACACACAGGAGAACGGCCTTATGTCTGCCCACTGTGCAATGATGCCTACATCGATGCTCGTAGCTTGCGCAAGCATATGACTAAGTTTCACAAAGAGCATGTTCCTGGCAAAATAATGCTAGAGAAAGACACACTTCAGTTTCACAATCAGGGGACCCAGGTGGAGCACGCCATCAGAATCTTAGCTGCTGATATGCAAGATGAATTGGACAAATCAGATTTAATTGGTGAAGAAATTGAGACTGTCATAGTGACTGGAGAGATGGTGGAAGCAGTTGAGACGGTGGAAGCGGTGGAGGCGGTGGAAGCAGTTGAGACGGTGGAAGCAGTTCAGGCGGTGGAGGCAGTGGAAGCAGTTACTTCGGTTGAAGCTGTAGAAGGAGTTGAAAGCCAAGATGAGGCATTGCCCACACTAACAGACCATGGAATTATGCAGGTGGTCAACTATGTACTGTCTCACCAGCAAGGACAGAAACTTACTGAAATTGGTGAGACAGTGGAAGTTGAGGTTGCCCATATTGGTGAGGCTGAAGAAAATGTGCAAGAAAACTGAATGATTTGGGACTTGTCCTGATAACAATTGAGTGCGCACATTGCCCAGCACTAACTAAGATGGAAACATATTTATGTTAAAGCATTCTTGCAGGCAAGTAATTAGATCATGGTCCTGCAATGGTTGGAAATAAATACTGGCAGCCTTTTACAAGAATATGTTGGACTCCTCACTGAGTAATATTTAAAGTGAACAAATAATAATGATAAAGGGGGGAGGTTTGAGTTACAGAACCAGAAGGTATTTTGAACTTATTACATTGTTGAGAGATGAGATGAGCTTGTAGCATTCTGCAGCAAAGCATAAACTTGCACCCATTTTAGGAGCAATTGCAATGTTTTTTTCATTGCTTCCTTATTTTAACTACTGGTCAGTTCAATGGAAACAGTCCTCTATCCGTATTTTATGTGGGAGATCTGCATTTGTAGATTGCAACACATAAGCATACAGAACTTCTTAAAATAGGGCACAGATTTATGGTTGGAAACATTTGTCAAATTCTGTGATCTCCTGCTCTTAGCGGGGAAGAATGAGTCGGAGATCCAACCTGTGAGCATGGCTCCCTACTGGGAGCGTGGAATTGGCCCCAATTACTACTGTGGGTATAAATATATATGGGCAGAAAATCAATAGAACTTGGAATGAGTGGAAAGAGGGAAATTAATAAGCACAATGTTTCTTTGAAGGAGTAGAAAATAAAGGCTGGATTTCCAAATTCGGAGAAAGTTTAATTTTAACTTGGGGCCTTGTTAGAATTATTGAAGTTTTGGAGAAATATTTCTTCAGTTCATGGTTTGAGTACTGAGGATTCCATTACTGTTACCGGCATAAAATCAATTATAAGGGAGAAACTTCCAAGTGCTGTCATCATCTTTACATATTGCCAGTTGTTCTAAAGTGACTTGGAGAAAGCTCAGCTTGAGTATGTTTGAAAGTCCCCAAAGGTTGTTTACATTCTTCTGTGAAATTCTGCAGATTTAAGTTGTAAGAAAGATGTTGTTAACCTGGAAATATTACTCCCAGGTTACAAGGATAAGTTTGCATTTCTGTCAAATAGGAGGCCTTCAGTGGGTAAATGGATCTGAAATGTAATTTATGTAAATAAATGTGCATATGAAATAGGTTTATACATTTACTGATTTATGCATGTCCATACCTTCATAGTCCAGTCACTTGCCTGTTAATCAAACTATCTACTTATGTATGTGTGACTTTAAAAATAAGAGTATTTGCAACGGGCATCCATGTAAATTAGAGCACTGAAAGATTGGTGGCTGTTTCCTGACACTCTCAAGGCATTCCAGAAGTTTATTAGGGAAAAACAATTTAAAAGTGCAATCAAGAGCTTTTTTTTTGGTTTGTAAAATATCTGTCTTTGTCTGGCTGTAAGCTTTCATGCAGAATTATTAAATTACAAAAAAAACTATGCAGTCTCGTTACTGAACATCGCGTTAAATTTTCTTTGTCAAAGAATGCTTTTCCCTTTTTGTATAATGCAGTAAAACTGGAATTGTTGCTTTGCTGTCAGTAAGTGCTTCGGTTGCCAAGACTGCTGAATAAAATCGTTTGCATAATGATTAAAAATATCAACTTTTTATTCTTTTGTTGGGAAGGGCTAATAGTTTTTCCCCGTATGTCATAAACTTGTACAGGATAATGAAAAGTGGTGCTGGAAAAAAGAATTACATTGTTTTATAATACTTCTCATGCGACCACAGTCTATTTGGCATTCAACACAGGATCCACAAGGGCTCCAAGTCAGACAGAGAATTGAGTGCAGGATGCTGCAGCTTAGTCTTTGGATCACACTACACCAACAGTACTGACCAACGTGGAATCAAGAAGACAGCAGGTACCTCCTGGCTCAAGAACATTCTTCATTGGTTGGCCCCAGCACTGCCTTCTGGGTGGGGATATTCAGACATGTCAGATGGGCCAATCCTCTTAAGTACTTATTTTTGCCTTTTGTAAAGATTTAAAGATGACAACATTTCTGCAAATTATACAAATAGTAAGTGTGGGAAATTGGCTAGCAGCCCTAAAACCTAACACATGCGGAAATCTGGAAGTTGCTGTCTGATTTGCCCTGCTCCTCCACAAGCTTTGCTATGCTGGTACCTCTGCAATAGATTCGGCATTAAAATACGTGAAGTTGCAGTACTTATCCACTGAACACGCCAGAAAAAGTTAGGGCTGGTGCATTCAGGTGTAAGTGAACTTTTAACAGAGTGGTAAGTCTTAATTACCGCCAAACAACTCCTCTGGTCCTGTAAATGTAATTTTATAAGTGGTGTCTCCTTCAGAATTTAATTATTGGAGATTTAAAAAAACAACTTTTTTACTTTTTCTTTGTCTCATCTCTCAATTGCACCTCTTTCCCTCTCTATTTCACTTTCTGTACATGAATTTGCATTGAATTAAATATTCTAACTGACACTTCCTGGTTTAGACTCTGGGCAGGATTTTCATTGGGCCGTGGAGGCGGGATTGGAGGCGTGTGGGGGGTTAAAATCTCGAAATCGGGGGGGCACGAACACATTCCGCCCCCAACCCGCCTCCATGCCAGTTTCAAAGGAGGCGGATACCCGACCTGTGCTGGGACCCGCCTCCCCGAGGCGGGGAGGGGATTGCAGTTTTTTTTTAGCCTAATCCCTATTTTTATTGCTGAAGTGTGGGATTCCCGACGGCTCCAAACCACACCAAGTTAGCGAGTCGGGCTGAAGGGCTTGGAGGGTTCGAGATGTCCGGTGTTCAGGTGAGTGATAGGTGCATGAGTGCAGAGGTAGGTGTGTTTGGTGTGTTTAAAGAAGTTTTACTTACCTTTACAGCCTTCCTTCAGGTCTCGGGAGTCCCTCATCTCTCCGGCACAGAAAGCAGAATGGCTGCGAGCTGTCAAAAGTTGCAGCATTCAGCTTTCTGTTCTGGAGAGATCTCTAAATCTCTAAATGAAAATGGGAGATGCACAAGAGGCCAGTTAAAGAAATGCTGAGTTCTTGTAGGGCTGGAGAAGGTTACAGAGATAGGGAGTTGAGTCTAGGTCAATGGAAAATTTCAAAAATGAGAGATTTTTGTTATGTGAGGGTATTAAGGGATATGAAAACAAGGCAGGTAAATGGAGTTAAGATGCAGATCAGTCATTATCTAATTGAATTTTGGAATAGGCTAGAGGGGCTGAATGGCCTACTCTTGTTCTTATGGAGGTGTGAAGCCATGGAGGAATTTGAAAGTTCATTTTTTTTTTAAATCGAGGCAGTGGTGTACCGGGAGCTAATGTACATCAATGAGTACAGGCATTGGTCATCCATGCATGTGTGAAACCTGGCTTCATGTCCTTTGATGATGTCACTTAAGGGGCAGACCTTGGGAGCCTACTGTCAACAAGGGCAGACGTCGACGACGAAGTCCAACACTGCCTTCAGTGTGCCAGTGCAGCCTGAGGAAGAGTGTTTTGAAGACCAGGACCTCAAACCCGGTACTAAGCTCATGGTTTACAGAGCAGCAGTGATACCCACCCTGCTGTATGCCTCAGAGACGTGGACCATGTACAGCAGGCACCTCAAAGCAGTGGAGAGGTACCACCAACGCTGCCTCCGCAATATCCTGCAAATCCATTGGCAGGATAGGCGCACCACCATCAGTGTTCTTGCTCAGGCCAACATCCCCAGCATCGAAGCTTTGACCACGCTTGATCAGCTCTGATGGATGGGTCATATTGTCCGCATGCCCCATATGAGATTCCCAAAACAAGCGCTGTACTTGGAGTTCCGGCACGTGGGCAGAGGAAATGCTTCAAGGACACCCTCAAAGCCTCCTTGAAAAAGTGCAACATCCCCACCGACACCTGGGAATCCCTGGCCCAAGACCTCACAAAGTGGAGAAGCATCCGGGAAGGCGCCGAACACCTCAAGTCTCTTCGCCAGGAGCAAGCGGAAGCCAAGCGCAAGGAGCGCACGTCAACCCAAGCACCCCACCTGCCCCTTCAACCACCGTCTGCCCCACCTGTGACAGAGACTGTAGGTCCTGCATTGGACTCATCAGTCACCTGCGAACTCATTTTTAATGTGGAAGCAAGTCATCCTCGGTTCCGAGGGACTGCCTAAGAAGAAGAAGAGCATGTAGATGAGAAATAGGAGGGGGCCACGGATATATCCGTGATGGCAGGTTTGAAAGGGAGTGGATCACTACCTGAGGAGAGGGAACTGGCATGGTGAACAGGATAGGAAATTGGGTGGTCAACAGTTTAGTGGGAATAGGGTCGAGGTAGCAGGAGGTGAGACTCATGGAAAAGATAAACTTGGAGTGGCCATTAGGGGAGATAAGAGGGAAACTAGAGAAAATGTGGGTTCAGAGCTAGGGCAGGAGCATACTTTGGGGGAAGCTTGAGTTGGGGAAGGGTAAGCGAGTGATGCGGCAGAGGCAGGTGAACAGATGTTCTCAATCTTAGTGACAAAGAGGTCTATGAGCTCTTTGCACTTGGAGGTGGCGGGGTTTAAGGAGACAGTTGGTAGTGGAGAAAAGAAGCCGGGGGTTGTCTTTGCATTCCAGGATGATCTTGGAATAGTGAGCATTTATAACAGAGGGCAGCAGAGCCCAATAGTGCTTGGTGTGGTCCAGCCAGATCAGGTGAATAACCTTGCTAAATTATACTGTAGTCCTGGAAATTGGATTTAACTGTTACTTAAAACCTGATGCACTTAAATCATTAATCACTCAAAATTTAAACTTTGCAATTAATCTATTCAAAATACATTTAAACTTTAATCTCTCCTTATCCCTCCGGAGCCTTCTTACCTTTCACTTTCCTCTGACCCCATCCCTTCTTCCAAACTCACCCCCTGCCGTTTTTTCACTATCCCCTCTGACCCCAAACAATCAGTCCTCAGCAAAGGCCGGAGCTTCATTCCCCTTACGCCCACCTCAATGAATTTCGAGCTTGGCACGACGCAGAGCTCTTTTTCCGTCACTTTCGTCTCCACGCCCACTTCTTTGGACCCCTCCCCCCTCAGTTTTCAGAATTCTCGTTGTACCTGGACCCCTCCCTCTAGCCAACTCACCCTCTCTAGATCTTTTCATTGCGAATTACCGGCATGGCATCAGCTGTCTCAATTTCTCTGCCCCCCTCACTCACTCCAACCTACCTCCCTCCGAACTTGCAGCACTCCATTCGCTCAGATCCAACCCCAACATTGTCAATTAAACCTACTGACAAGAGTGGCGCTGTTGTTGTTTGGCAAACCAACCTCTACCTTGCAGAGGCCGAACGCCAACTCTCCGACACCTCCTTCTACCTCCCCCTGGCCCATAATCCCACTACCGAACTTCAAGCCATCATTTCCAAGACTATCACTGACCTCATCTCCTCTGGAGGTCTTCCCTCCACAGCTGCCAACTTCATAGTCCCCCAACCCCACACAGCCCGCTTCTACCTCCTTCCCAAGATCCACCAACTGGACTGCCCTGGTAGACCCATCGTTTCAGCCTGTTCTTGCCCCACGGAACTGATTTCTTCCCATCTCGATTCTTTCCTCCCCATCTCGATTCTTTCCTCCCCTTGTCCAGTCTCTTCTCACCTACATCTGCGACTCTTCCGACGCCCTCCACCACTTTAACAGTTTCCTAGCCCCAACCATCTCCTTTTCACTATGGATGTCCAATCCTTCTACACCTCCACCCCCCACCAGGACAGTTTGAGGGTGCTCCGCTTCTTCCTTGAACAGAGACCCAACCAGTCCCCATCCACCACCACCCTCCACCGCCTGGCTGAACTTGTTCTCACATTGAACAACTTCTCCGTTGACTCCACTCACTTCCTCCAAATTAAAGGTGTTATGGGAACCCGTATGGGTCCTAGCTATGCCTGCCTTTTCGTGGGATATGTGGAACATTCTTTGTTCCAGTCCTACTCCGGTCCCCTCCCTCCTCTCTTTATCCGGTACATTGATGACTGTATCGGTGCACTTTCCTGCTCTCATCCTGAACTAGAAAATTTCATTCACTTTGCTTCCAATTTCCACCCTTTCCTCACCTTCACATGGTCCATCTCCGTCTCTTCCCATCCCTTCCTTGACTTCTGTGTCACCATTTCTGGGGATAGGCGATCGATAAACATCCACTTTAAGCCCACTGACTCCCACAGCTACCTGCACTACACTTCCTCCCACCCCGTTTCCTGTAAGGAGTCTATTCCATTCTCCCTTTCTCCGTCACATCTGTTCTGACGATGCCACCTTCCACACTAGTGCTTCTGACGTCTTCCTTTTTCTACAACCCAGGATTCCCCTCTATCATGGTTGACATGGCCCTCGACCATATCCATTCCATTTCCTGCGCTTCTGCTCCCACTCCTTCCCCTCCCTCCCAGAACCACAATAGGGTTCCCCTTGTCCTCATCTTTCAACCCACCAGCCTCCACGTTCAACAGATCATCCTCCGCCATTTCTGCCACCTCCAATGTGATTCCCACCACCAAGCATATCGTTCAGCATTCCGAAGGGACCGTTCCCTCCGAGACACCCTGGTCCTCCAATCAATCACCCCCTCCCCTTCCCACGGCACCTTCCCCTTCAAGCGCAGGAGATGCAACACCTGCCCTTTTACCTCCTCCTTTCCCACTGTCCAGGGCTCCAAACACTCCTTCCAGGTGAAACAGCAATTTACTTGTACTTCTTGCAATTTGTATTCGCTGCTCACAATGCGGGCTCCTCTACATTGGGGATACTAAACACAGATTGGGTGACCGCTTTGCAGAACACCTCCATTCAGTCTGTAAGCGTGACCCCATCACTTGAATTCTCCGCTCCACTCCCACTTTGACACCTCTTACACTGTTCCAACAAAGCTTAACGTAAGCTTGAAAAACAGCAACTCACCTTTCGATTAGGCACTTTACAGCCTGCTGGACTCGAGTTCAACAGTCTCAGACCATAACTTTTGCCCCTATTTTTTCACATGGCAGCTGTTGAGGTTTCTGCCATTCTCATTTATACCTCTTCTGGACTCCTCTTTTGTTTCTTTTATAGTCCCATTGCCATCTTCTTTTGCTTTGTACTATCATCCTGGTTCCATTCTTATCTATCTAATCGTAACCAGAGAATCACCTGCAATGGCTTCTCTTCCTGCTCCCGCATCGTTACCTCTGGTGTCCCCCAAGGATCTATCCTTGGCCCCCTCCTATTTCTCATCTACATGTTGACCCTTGGCGACATCATCCGAAAACACAGCATCAGTTTCCACATGTACGCTGATGACACCCAGCTCTACCTCACCACCTCTTCTCTCGACCCCACCACGGTGTCTAAATTATCAGACTGTTTGTCCGACATACGGTTCTGGACGAGCAAAAATTTTCTCCAATTGGGAAGACCGAAGCCATTGTTTTCGGCCCTTGCCACAAACTCCATTCCCTAACCACTGACTCCATCCCTCTCCCTAACATCTGTCTGAAGCTGAACCACACTGTTCGCAACCATGATGTCATATTTGACTCTGAAATGAGCTTCTGACCACATATCCGCAGCATAACAAAGACCGCCTACTTCCACCTCCATAACATTGCCTATCTCCGCCCTTGCCTCACTTCATTCGCTGCCGAAACCCTCATCCATGCCTTTGTTACCTCTAGACTTGACTATTCCAATGCACTCCTGGCTGGCCTCCCACATTCCACCCTATGTAAGCTTGAGGTCATCCAAAACTCGGCAGCCCGTGCCCTAACTCGCACCAAGTTCCGTTCGCCCATCTCCCCTGTACTCGCTGACCTACATTGGCTCCCGGTTAAGCAGCG
Organism: Somniosus microcephalus; assembly: GCF_052327205.1. Classification (NCBI taxonomy): domain Eukaryota; kingdom Metazoa; phylum Chordata; class Chondrichthyes; order Squaliformes; family Somniosidae; genus Somniosus; species Somniosus microcephalus. The sequence continues at coordinate 93,494,032 of NC_141000.1, forward strand.
CCTCGATTTCAAAATTCTCATCCTTGTTTTCAAATCCCTCCATAGCCTCGCCCCTTGCTATCTCTGTAATCTCCTTCAGCCCCACTCAAGATATCTGCGTTCCTCTAATTCTGCCCTCGAGCATCCCTGATTATAATCGCTCAACCTTTGGTGGCTATGCCTTCTGTTGCCTAGGCCCTAAGCTCTGGCATTCCCTGCCTAAGCCTCTCCGCCTCGCTACCTCTTTCCTCCTTTAAGACATTCCTTAAAACCTACCTCTTCGACCAAGCTTTTGGTCACCTGCCCTAATTTATCCTTATATGGCTCAGTGTCAAATTTTGTGTTTTAAAATACTCCTGTGCAGCACTTTGGGTGTTTTACTACATTAAAGGTGCTATATAAATACAAGTTGTTGTGTCATTTAATCTTTCCGGCCTTCTACCCCATCACAGACCTTCCCTTTTGTTCTTTCCTCCCCTCCCTCTGCACCTGCTTAAAACCTGTTACATCTCTAACCTATTCCAGTTCTGACAAAAGGTCATCGACCTGAAACGTTAACTGTTTCTCTCTCCACAGATGCTGCCTGACCTGCTGAGTATTTCCAGCATCCACAGTATTTTGCTTTTGTAGAAGATAATATTGTATTAAATAAGTTTGGTCCCTTTCTCATTTGTAATCTCCAATCAGATAGTACTTGGTATTCAGCATTTTGAAATTTTGTAGTAAGGTTTAAGATGACATTATCAATTTGCATTGACCAATATAACTATACTATAACTTAACTAATCAATACGTAACATGATCGTATTTATGATAATGCAGTCAATACTGTTAAATAAAACAGTATTAAGCTATTTGTGTTCAACTGTCTTTCATGACTCTGGCCAATAAGGGTTACACTTCACTCGAGTGTTATAATGCACTCCTGCTGCGATTGATCTGACTTGGCTAATTACCAGTACAATGTGGACTAGGGCAGATGGAACAATCCAAAAGGAATGTTAAGTTAGGCATTGTATATTGAAACCAAGACATGAATGGTGGACCCCAATCTAATATTCCAACATGCATGTCAGGAAAGGTGGGGAACAGAGTTATCTGATACTCTTCAACCAATTGCCTATTGCAATTTCCAATACAATATTTCCTACATATTGCATGGAATTTAACACCCAATCACACAACTCAGTACACAAATTGTGCATTCAAATATTTAACACAGGCAGTTTGCTGATCCAGAAAGCGTTTTATTTCCCTACCCAACTTGCAAAATTTTACATTTTCAGTACAATAAAAATCACATTTCCTTAACAAAACAACCTCATATGCAAACACAGACAACCAGAAGCTTCTTTATATACAGCACAAGTCTTACAGGAGATGAAGAAAAACAATTCTAACATCTGAAAATACTGCAAGTTTTAACGTTTAAATCCTGCATACGGTCTGCATTTGCACCTGTGATTCCCTGCAAGTGAAGTTCCTGAACTCATTTTGGCCATCTGGGGGAGGAAACATCTCGACGGTAAATCAACCATTTCACCACTTAGCTGCTGGTCAGGGCAGCAGAGGATTTCAGAATAGGTTGCTTGCCTACCCCGATAATCATGCATGGTTTCAGGGACACAGAAGAAGAAAAATAACTGGAGGAAAATAAGAAGCAGGTTAGCAGGTCAAGGCAATTATGATTTTTTAATAAATTCTGGCCATCTGAAAGGCATTCTTCAATAGCCAGCCGTTTGAAACAAATTGCTCATTTGGCATTGCTTCAATTCACATTCCATCAACTGCTGCAAAGTAAAAAAAAAAAAAAAAATCTGCCTAGTATCCAGTAAAAAGAAAATCAAATTAAGTATATGCCTACAATCTGATACCTCAGATAAGAATTACTGTACTTGATAATTTACAAAAATATTTTTGTGTAGCATTTACGACTGCAGGGGTTTCAAAGTGTAAAGTAAATTGCATTTTGTAAGTCAGCACAAAGAATGTTTTGGGGGGAAATTAGGTGAAATTTTTTTATTTTGTTTAATTCAATCTCTTCTGCTATACATGAAGTGAAGAACTGTTTCTATCACAGCTTTCACACGTTGAGTGATTTCCAGCTTTGTTACTATTCTGGATTGGGTGGGAGAAATCTGAAAAATATAAACATGAAATAACATTTTTTCCCCAAGTGGGCCAAAACCCATTTCAAGCAATTTACTAATTACCTGCAGAGACTTTTTTTTGGGAGGGGGGGGGGGGGGGGGGTAAAAGGGGAAAAGGAAGGAGAAAGAGCAAAAAAAACACACACACACCCTCCCTTCTGCCAGGCTGAATCAACAGAAATGACCCATAAAAGCATACAAATGATTTGATTCGTTAACAGAACTGCCACAAAAGCTCTGAAATAATTTCTGTGCTCAGCTCAATACCACAGATACAGATTTGTGGTGTAATACTAAATATATACTAAGACAGGATAAGTTACTCATACAAAAACCATTTTAGGGCTGAGTTATGGTCTCTACAAACGTTTTTATAACTAGATCACTCAAAACTGTTCAGAAACATTAAACTGCAGTGCTTTGGCGGCTGCAATCTTTGCAATTCAGAAAGTTTGAATAGTGTCTTCATAGTGTTACCAAATGCCGCAAAGCAACCCACTGTGAAGACTGTAGCCAATGTCGTAGTTTGCTATCATTAAGTTCCTGTACCCAAGAGTACTGAATTGCAAAGATTGCAGCAACAAAGCACTGTAGTTTAATGTTTTTGAACAGTTTTGAGTGATCTAGTTATTAAAACTTTGATACAATCTCACTGAAACAGGCAAATAAAAAAACTACAGTAAACTCACATCTTCCACTACCTTTGATACTCCCAGACAAGTCCATTTGTTAAAAGGGAATTTAATTGCAAGAAATTCTTCTTGTAGTGTTTTTTCCCTATTATCACCAATTTTTCTCCCCTCCTCTCCTGAAGACAATGACTCCTTGTTGGCATATGTTCCACAGGTGTCAAGCACCCTTCAGTACCTCACTTAACTGGCCATTATTCATGTGAGAGTCTCAACAGTGAGCATCAGCATGCTATTGAACTGTGGTGGGTTTCATAGCCAAGCCCGATCCTTTCCTTATCGGACATCCACACATGCACACTTCCAGCACAGTCCATGAAAAGTAAGCAGTATCAGCTGAATTCAACTGATATAGCTTATCTATGTAGTATCATCTATGGAGAGAGTTTGTGTTCAAAATTACACCTCTGTTTCCAACTGAAAAAATATAAGTGTAAAGATATTGACCCCAGGCTGATTCCTTGAGTTCATTGACAAGGAAGCTCCCAGAGCGACACTAGTAATTACACTGGAGGCTGCAACTTTTACACTAATCTAGGAGACAACCTGTGAAAAATATTATATAACTGGAGTGGTCTCAAGGTGAGAAGAGCAGATATGGAAGGCCTCATGGAATGAGAAATTAAGTTTTTAGAAAAAGTCAGTGAATATTGTTATTTTCCCCAATGGACAATGAGGAAATACTTCATGCAAAAAAGTATGGGCATTAGTAGCTCTCCAGTACCTTACCCAAGTGGCCATTCTTCATGTGCAAGCTCAGTGAATGTTGACAGGCTAGTCAATCCCAGAGACTAGTTTGATCTTTTCCTCACATGACATGAACACACACACACACTTGCCAGCATCAGAAGCCACTGAATAATGAGCAGGAATAAGAATGCTGATTTCTCCCCCAGTACAAATGTTGACCATCACATTTTACTGCTACCATCTCACATATCAGGCAACTGTCCCCAATTTACCAGATGCTATGAAGGCTGCACAGTCTCCGTTTTAGGCTATCTTGTACCCCCTAAACAGCCTACAGAAAGAGCAGTGCCACGTTGCGAAGAGTGGCACATAGGTGTCACAGGTGTCTGTTTGAGGTTCCAGATCTTGATCATTAAGGTAACAATGCTTTATGCATTAGTGGGAAAAGGTTAATAAACCCCATAAAGAATCTTTTAAAACTTGGGTTTCCTTATTTTTTAGATGTAGAGAAGCAACTGTCTCAGCAAAATTAATTTTGCACTACATTGCTGGCAACCTCAAGTTGTGCAAAATATTCCTTGCACGAATAGTGCATTACGGCATCAATTTCAGCTATAATTCACTAAAAATGCTTTTACTGAAAAAGATTACTGCATGAAGGTAGCCTAAATTTAAATATACTTACACAATCCTAGAAATATTGTGTGAAATGGAAACAAGCATGTAGTACCTGTAATATACAGTTGTAAAGGGAGATAAATCTACACTTAAGACATTTCACCATCACGTGTTCTTACGGTGTTGTGCATGCACTTTAAAACAACCAAATAAAAACAGCCTGAGAGCAGATGACGTAGAGTGCCCTCTTCGTCAATCCAACACCATGAAGGCCCAGTCCAGTGATGTTATGAATGGGGAAATTAATGCTACCCACATCATGATGTACAAGTACTGAATTTTTTTTTTTAATATAGCATTCAGGATGTGACTACCCAGCACAATAAGCTTTCTCTTGAATAGAAAAAGTGTCTAGCAGGGAATATTTATTCTGTGCACCGTGTGTAGCAAACTTGCAAATGTATTTATAAATGACAGTACAATTTTATTACAAATAGCAAACAGATAAAATTTTCACCAAAGATCTTAGTTCAATTATTCTCCAAGGATGTTATTCCTAACCTTCATATTTCTGGCAGATCTATACAACGGAAAACATCGAGCTGGGTATACAGCTTGCTACAGACAGTCTGCACTGCAGTTGGAAAAGGAAGGCCTGCTGTTAAGATTTTTGAAGGGTGAGCCCAAAGACAGAACTAGGATACCCAATACAAGAACAGGGGTTCCAGTACACCAAAGAATAGAATGAAACAAATGTGTAAATTTACTGGACTCAGCAAAAGTGCAAGAGCCCAGAAGATGAGCATTCTAAACCTCGAATGTTTGAGTTACCAATGGTAGAATGTCATGTGGTACACTGGGAACAGTAACACCATCCATGTTTAGAGTTTATTATTTATCGTAGTTGTACAGCAGAACTAATACACAAGACGTTTGAAGCCCGAGGATGGGACAGTAAGAATTTCAGCAAAGCTGTGGCTGTACTGATTCATGTGGATACAACAGCATCAGTTAATTATAAATAGTGAGTTTTTTAATTTGTACCTTCAAACTCCTAATCTGCTCTTACTTGCAGTTGTTTTGCCAGCTGTTTCTCACTGGACATGTATCTTGTGAGAATAGGAATAATGGTGTTCACTGTACTCTAATGGGGCATGCCAAATGATAACATTCGTATTTCACATAATACCGTGACCCCATTAATAATAATCCGAAATAAAGACATGGAATAATATGGGAGTACTGATATGTGCATGAAGTGGCAAGGCACAGTTTGCCCCTGCCATTCCAAACACAGTGATTTCCTGTTCTGCATCACAAGGATAGAACAGTCGATGGGAAAGTTAAACTATTCCTACTCGAGTTTATACACAACCTAGGAACACATCACTAGCCCACCCTCTTGCTGGGAAATGGTGTGGCACGAGGAAATTTTAATTTTTTTGGCAGGTTTTAAATTTTTGCATGACATGAAATTTGCTTAAACCAAAAATATCCCTCCCACAGTAAAAATATAAAACTGTTCTCAGGAGCTATGCAATTAGTGACCATGAACTTTTCAATGGTGTGAAAATTAACTAAACTTTTCCTTGCTACTTTTAAGTTGTAGATATGTTAGTTTAAAGCACTCCAAACCAAATAGCCCACTGCGACACACTGAAAATAATCAACGGTAGCTACGAGAGATGACACAAGATCTAAATGTCAACTTCTGTGTCAAAATATCCCGCCAATGAAATTGTATGAAGGGTTATCTACTGTTTACTAAACACATTGCACTCATTACAATTTATAGTGAGACAGTCTTTAAGTATACATTATACACTTATCGTTGAAAATGGTTTCCATTTCAAAGCATTCTGGAGGGTTTGAACTCATCTTAAACCCTAAATTTCCTTTCTACCTCCCACATCTCACTCAACGCTGGCTTTTGAACAATGGCATTTAGTCCTCGTCTCCAAAATTCCGCAGCTGACTTTTCATTTTCCGCTCCCATAACCTCTGGTTGTCAGAAAATCCTTGTTTTCCTTTGTTGAAGGAATTTGGTCCTGCTGATGTTGGTGTTTCTCTGCAGGAAGACAATGTAAATGACCAAAAGGCATAACTGAGTGCATAAATGTATTAATGTGTCACTTTAACCTGTAAAAAAGTGCTTCAATCTCAGAGTGGGAGCTTATAAATTATTCATTTATAAAAGTTATCATAGTCCCCAACATCACAATCTATGGTTCTTAAAATCATTGTTTAATAAAAATGTAGAAGACATAATACAAGTGAATGATTACATTTTACTATTAAAGCTGCTCAACTGACATTTAAGGAGATAGCAATGCTAGCTGTTTGTTTCCTTATTTAAACCATGCTAACTGAACACCAACATACAAAAAATGCTAGAGTTGTACGCTACAGAACTATTTCTTTTTTAAAACAAAGATCATTTCCATTCAATTTTGATGCTTACATAAACTTACAGATTTCAGTTTTCCCTGTCCATTTCAAGACGAGGTCTAAAGCTTACAAGGAATTAGCTGAAAAATGTTTACATGCAATCTCTGCAAATGCTTTTTTTCCCCATTCAGATATACATAAAAATGTGCAACTTTAGCAACAGTTTCTATTATTAAACTACATTATTTAGAATTAAGTAACCAACTGTCCTTTTTGATGAGTCCTTTTGGTTACCGCAGTTCTTAAGTTATACTCAAGAACATTTACATGAGCACTGATCACTGAATTCAATCAGATGGCTTTGACAGCAGGACTTGCGAAAATTACCACTTTGTAATTTTCGCAACATATTAAAAAAATAAGCCAAGTACTCAAAGCTATTTTATTGTACTTGCCAGCAAAAATTGTTTAATAAAATTAAAATAGGAGCAATACTGTAACAATGTTCCTTATAAACCTTTCAGATTACTTTTGGATTTTACTGGCTTGCACATTATATTTTAGTGGCGTTAATCTGATATTGGCAAGATTGTAGAGAATATGCAAGAACAGTTATAAGTAACATTCACAATGTTAATGAGATTGATAATGTTTTGTTCAGCAATGGTATCGAGGGATATGGGCAACGGTGGGTAAATCAAGTGGATGTTCAGCCACCATCTAATTGAATGGCTCGAGTGGCTCTTGTTCTTATGTTAAGTATTACTGACATTTGCAGTTAGTTAACTATGGTTGATGAATACTAGAAGAGCCAGTCAATTTTATTACAGCTTCACACCATTCACAATATTATCTAAAGCATATAAATGATTCGAGCTTGCAAACATCAAATTAATAACACAAGTGCATTGTTAAAAATACAATATAAGGCATGTTATTTTAGTGGAATAAAAAGTTAATTTTAAGGGTGTATTATAGCATGTGAAAATTATAGTAAATCTAATTTTAGTGAATATAATCTGTAAAAGAAAACAAAAATATGCATTGGTAACATTTTATTCACATACTTCCAACTGAACTTTATTTGGCATGCTTAAAATGATCTATTTAATTCTAAGCAGCATGCCTGACCTTCTGGCACCGGTGTCACCTGGATTGGTTAAATGAATGTAGGAAGACTTCCCTTTAAAATTAAGATATAAAAATAGAGGGTTCTACACCACAGGCTGATCACTATTCGACAATCGGTAGACAGCCTGTAATAGTCTTCTAGGAAGAGCAAGCTGCCTCTCTCCATCTTTGCAGAAGAAGCCGCCTCTCTGTCAGTTCACCAGGGTTCACTTTCTTCTATGGGAACCTTTACGTAGTGGACACAGAGGAGTTGTCCTAATAGCTCCACCCGTGGAGCTATTAGGACTGGGAGTAGGGTACAGTGCCAGCCAGTTGCAAGCAAAGAAAAATGTCACTTAACTTTATAAGTGCCCAGGTTCAGAGAAAGGAGAGAGTGAAGCCAGCTCAGTTATCGTCACTGGTGTTTAAGGTGGGTTGAGTCGGAACCAAATATCCAAGTGGAACAGATAGGCCCACCACAAAGGGGTTCATCAACTCATCGACTAACTCCTGCATCCCAGGGAAGGAAGGAGATTGACTAAACCTAATTAGGATAATCTAACTGAGAGTTATTAAATGAAATTCATTTTGATCCAATCCGAGTTAAATGCAACAGTTCGGCAAGCTGAGTCATGGATCATTCATCCCTAGACCTACGCTGGGTGGTAAATCCTAATTCCTTTGTAAGGATTCATCTGGTTCCTCAGTGTATATTTATCAGGATACCGAAACCCAGCCTTCTTACAATACATTTTCATAACCACAAAGCATCATTTTTGTTTTGTGATTAAAAGAGGATGCCACAAGAAACATAGAAGATAGGAGCAGGAGTAGGCCATTCGGCCCCTCGAGCCTGCTCCGCCATTCAATGAGATCATGGCTGATCATCCAAATTCAGTACCCTGTCCCTGCCTTCTCCCCATATCCCTTGATCCCTTTAGCCTTAAGAAATATATCCAGCTCCTTCTTGAATATATTTAATGAACTGGCCTCCACCGCCCTCTGTTGCAGAGAATTCCACAGGTTCACCACTCTCTGGGTGAAGAAATTCCTCCTCATTTCAGTCCTAAATGGCCTACCCCTTATCCTTAGACTATGACCCCTGGTTCTGGACTCCCCGGTCATCCGAAACATCCTTCCTGCATCTAGTCTGTCCAGGCCTGACAGAATTTTAAAGGTTTCAATGAGATCCCCTCTCAATCTTCTAAACTCCAGTGAGTATAAGCCCAATCGACACAATCTCTCCTCATACATCATTCCTGCCATCCCAGGTATCAGCCTGGTGAATCTTCGCTGCACTCCTTCCATGGCAAGAACATCCTTCCTCAGGTAAGGCGACCAAAACTGCACACAATACTCAAGGTGCGGTCTCACCAAGACACTCTACAACTGCAGCAAGACATCCTTGTTCTTGTACTCGAACCCTCTTGCTACGAAGGCCAACATACCATTTGCCTTCTTAACCGCCTGCTGCACCTGCATGCTTACCTTCAGCAACTGGTGCACAAGAACACCCAGGTCTCTTTGCACTTCCCCTTCTCCCAATCTATTGCCATTCAAATAATAGTCTGCCTTCCTGTTTTTGCCACCAAAGTGGATAACCTCACATTTATCCACATTATATTGCATTTGCCATGTTTCTGCCCAATCACCCAACCTGTCCAAATCGTACTGGAGTTTCACGACATCCTCCTCACAGCATACCCTCCCACCCAGCTTTGTGTCGTCTGCAAATCTGGAGATATTACATCCAATTCCCTCGTCCAGATCATTAATATATATTGTGATCAGCTGGGGTCCTAGGACCGATCCTTGCGGTACCCCACTAGTCACTGCCTGCCACTCGGAAAATGACCCGTTTATTCCAACTCTTTGCTTTCTATCCGCCAACCAGTTCTCTATCCAAGTCAATACCTTGCCCCCAATCCCATGTGCCTTAATTTTGCACGCTAATCTCTTATGCGGGACCGTATTGCAAGCCTTCTGAAAGTCCAAATACACCACATCCACCGGTTCTCCCTTATCTATTTTACCAGTTACATCCTCAAAAAATTCCAGTAGATTAGTCAAGCACGATTTATTTTTTGTAAATCCATGTTGACTTTGTCCGATCCGGTCACTGCTTTCCAAGTGCTCTGCTATTACATCTTTTATAATGGACTCTAGCATTTTCCCCACTACCGATGTCAGGCTTACCGGTCTATAATTCCCCGCTTTTTCTCTACCACCTTTTTTGAATAGTGGGGTAACATTAGCTACCCTCCAATCCAGAGTCCATCGAGTTCTGGAAGATGACCAGCAATGCATCTACTATTTCCAGGGCCACTTCCTTAACTACCCTAGGATGTCGATTATCAGGCCCTGGGGATTTATCGGCCTTCAGTCCCATCAATTTTCCTAACACCATTTCCCTACAAATACTGATTTCTTTCAGTTCCACCCTTTCATCAGACCCGATGTTCCCCGGCATCTCTGGGAGGTTATTTGTGTCCTCCTTTGTGAAGACAACCAAAATATGTATTTAGTTGGTCTGCCATTTCTTTGTTCCCCATTATAAATTCCCCTGATTCTGACTGCAAGGGACCTACGCTTGACATCACCAATCTTTTTCTCTTCACATATCTATAAAAGCTTTTACAGTCAGTTTTTATGGTCCCTGAAAGCTTACTCTCATATTCTATTTTCCCCTGCTTAATTAATCCTTGTCCTCCTTTGTTGAATCCTAAACTGCTCCCAATCCTCAGGATTATTGCTTTTTCTGGCCAATTTATATGTCCTCTCCTTGGATCTTATGCTATCCCTAATTCCCCTTGTTAGCCACGGTTGAGTCACCTTTTTTGTTTTATTTTTATGCCAAACTGGGATGAACAAATTCTGTAGTTCATCCATTCGGTCTTTGAATGTTTGCCATTGCCTATCCACCGTCAGCCCTTTGAGTGCCATTCCCCAATCAATCCCACCCAACTCGCTCCTCAGACCATCGTAGTTTCCTTTATTTAAAAATTTAGGAGCCTAGTCTCTGAGTCAACTACTTTATTCTCCATCTTAATGAAGAATTCGATCATATTATGATCACTCCGACCCAAGGGGCCTCGTACAACAAGATTGCTAATTAATCCTTTCTCATTACATAATACCCAGTCTAAGATGGCTGATCTCTGGTTGGTTCCTCGACATACTGGTCCAGGAAACCATCCCGTAAACACTCCAGGAATTCCTCCTCCACAGTATTGTTACTAATTTGGTTAGCCCAATCTATATGTAGATTAAAGTCACCCATGATGACTGCTGTGCCCTTATTGCACGCTTCTTTAATTTCCCTTTTAATGCCATCCCCAACCTCTGCCTTACTGTTTGGAGGTCTATATACCACTCCCACTAACGTTTTCTGCCCCTTAGTATTTCTCAATTCTACCCATACAGATTCCACATCATCAGAGCTAATATCCTTCCTTACAACTGTGTTAATCCCTTCTTTAACCAGTAATGCTACCCCACCTCCCTTTCCTTTTTGCCTATCTTTCCTGAATATCGAATACCCCTGGATGTTGAGTTCCCAGCCTTGGCCATCCTTCAGCCACGTTGCCGTAATCCCAACCAAATCATATTCGTTTACCTCTATTTGCGCAGCCAATTCATCCACCTTATTACGAATGCTCCTCGCATTAAGACACAAAGCCTTCAGGCTTGTTTTTTTAACGTTCTTAGACCTTTTAGAATTATTATTTACTGTGGCCACATTTGATTTAAGCCATTGATTTCTCTGACTGCCACTTTTGTTTTTCTCCTTCCTATCTTTTGCTTTTATCCTTGTTTCCCTTTCCTCGGTCTCCCTGCTCAGGTTCCCAACCCCCTGCCATTTTAGTTTAAGCCCTCCCCCAGAGCACTAGCAAACACTCCCCCTAGGACATCGGTTCCAGCCCTGCCCAGGTGCAAACCGTCCGGTTTGAACTGGTCCCACCTCCCCCAGAACCGGTTCCAATGTTGGTGCCTATATGCACCACGACAACTGGCTGTTCACCCTCCCCTTCCAAGATGTTCTGCAGCCACTCCGAGACATCCTTGACCCTTGCACCAGGGAAACAACACACCATCCTGGAGTCTCGTTTGCGACTGCAGAAACGCCTATCTATTCCCCTTACAATAGAATTTGTCTGAAAGTCAGGAAAACTCTTACAACAGATGGCTACCTAACAATGTCACACTGGTATAGCGTAATAGATGCGCTCATTGAGTTATGGCTTTCATGTTTTGAACCTTAATAGTTGAAATTACTAAAACCCTACCGTCCCATATTCTTCATGCGCATTTTTGCTTCAGGGGGCATTTCCTCAGGCTCACTCTGCAGGCAGAAAAAAAAGATTCCATTAACCACTAACCCATCTTTTATAATACAGGTGTTATAGTTCAAGCCTAAACTGAGTTAAATAAGTCAACTTTATAAAGTTGGAAGAATTGAGTTTTCCAAATTCTTGGCACAAAAATTCTAGCCATCAAGAAGATCCAGCAGAAATTTTGCACATTCCCTGGATTCCTGATGCAACAATCCAATTATAGTCACCATTAAAAAAGCCATCCTCTATAGGAAATCTTACTGACTGTCCTGCTTAGCATGCCAATTAGTCATTTAGCTATGACACCATGCACACAGAAGCTTGAGGTTCTCCCATGTGAAACAGTAGCATCAAAATACAGGAAAATGCAGCTGCCAAAAAAAACTTCACTGGTTACATGGGGAGGCTGCAATGCCTGGATGGGTGTTGAAACATCATTTTAAAAAGCCTCTGATCAGTATACATCAGGCCTATATTCCCTAGAATTTAGAAGAACGAGAGGTGATCTCACTGAAACATAAAATTCTCACAGGGCTCGACAGGGTAGATGCTGTGAGCATGTTTCCCCTGGCTGGGGAGTCTAGAACTAGGGGTCAGTCTCAGAATAAGGGGTTTAAGACTGGGATGAGGAGACATTTCTTCAAAGGGTTGTGAATCTTTGGAATTCTCTATCCCTCTGGAGTATATTCAAGACAGAGATCGATAGACGTTTGGATATTAAGGGAATCGGATATGGGGATAGCGCAGGAAAGCGAAGTTGAGGTAGAAGATCAGCCATGATCTTATTGAATGGCGGAGCAGGCTCGAGGGGCCAAATGGCCTACTCCTGCTCCTATTTCTTCTGTTGTTTCTGGATTAAGAACATAAGTAAATATTATTTATTCATTTTAACCATAAAAATTATTGAACAAATTTGGGATAAAGAGAATTGACCTTTAAAGTATTATGTTAAAAGTGTCAAATGATTATAATTTTTCTTCACCACAGGTGACCTATATGCAAAATCCATTACATTAGATTTAGAACCTAACCATTTTGATGAGACCTTAAACCAAGGCCTCATCTCCCTGTTCAGATGGATACAAAAGATCCCATGGCGATATTCAAAGAAAAACAGATCTCTCCCAGTGGCATGGTCAATATTTATCCTCACCAACACCACCAAAACAAATGAACCAGTCATTAAACTGGTTTGCTGTTTACAGGAGCTTGTGCATAAATTAGCTGCCATATTTACCTGCAAAACAAAAGTGACTACACTTCAAAAGTAAGTTATTGTCTATCAAGTGCTTTGGGATATCCTGAGGATGTGAAAGGGGCTTGTTCTTTCTTTAAAACATACAACAAGACTGAAGTGTTGACCCGTCATTCTTAATTCTTAAAAGATATCTTGACCTCTATTCTAGTAAAAAGAGCACCGGTTTCTCCAACTAAAGCCACTCTCCCTGGTATCATCCTTGTAAATTTCTTCTGTACACTCTCCTTGGCCTTTACATCTTTCCTAAAGTAGGATGTTAAAAACTAGGCAATATACTAACTGTGGCCTAACCAACAATTTGTATAGGCTTAGCTTTACCTCTTTGCTTTTATAGTCTAAGCCTCTATAAACCCTAGGATCTCATAGGCATTAACAAAGCCCTTTTTTTTGTCCTCCTACTTGGTCCTAGTCTGATCCCAACTGGTTTGTAACAGGACAGCAATTCCTCAGTGATTTGTTCCTAAATTCAGTTGCTACCAGCTGTAATATAGCGGCAAGCTTGTTTTTGTTTTTACGCAAAAAAATACAGAACAAAATAGAGTTGTAGCTGTCAGCTGGGTTATTCCGCTCATGAACAGAAGAACCTCAAAGTTACCAGCTCAGTGGCTGCATAAGAGAGCTTCTCGGGGAATGGCACTTGCAACACTTCTCACAAGGCCCTCAGTAGACCTGCTGCTTTGTGGTATTTGTGCCTCAGTTTACAGGCAGCCCGAATGCTGGAGCCAGAATTCAGCTCTAGTCCTAGCCCAGCAAGATGAAGCAATACTATTAAGTGGATCTATGAGATTTTTATTTATTTATGCAATATCGAATATGCTCCATTCTAAATATTATTCTCTTGCTTTCTCAGAACAGTACCGAATTCCAGCACTAGCAATTTTATAGATTTGATGCTCCAGTGTCACAATATAAGACTGTTTAAAAAAAAACTTACATCATCATCTTCATTGAAGACTGCTGCAACTGAAGGTTTCTTTGGAGCCAGAACAGGTGGACTTTCTTTTGGTTTCTGAGAACAGGAATAGATCATACACTTCAGTTCTGATAAATAGATCACCGTAGGCCAAAAAAAAGGGCCGTCTTAAACTAGTTTCCCAACTAGATGTCACAGGTTTGTGTTTTAGACCGTAGTTCCTCAAACACAGTAACCTCAACAGTGAAGCCCCGCAAGGTAAATGTTGGGACCGTTGTTCTTCACAATCATAGAATGATATAACACAGAAGTCGACCATTCAGTCCATCACACTTGTGTCAGCTCTTTGGTAGAGCTATTCAATTAATCCCACTCCCCTGTTCTTTCCCCATAGCCCTGTAATCTTTTTCCTTTCAAGTATTTATCCAATTCTCCTTTGAATATTACTACTGAATCTGCTTTCACCACCCTTTCAGGCAGTGCATTCCAGATCACAACTCGCTGTGTAAAAAAAAGTTTCCCCATGTCGCCTCTGGTTCTTTGGCCAATCGCCTTAAATCGGTGTCCTCTGGTTACCGACCCTTCTGCCACTGGAAACAGTTTCTCCTTATTTACTCTATCAAAACCCTTCATGATTTTAAACATCTCTCTCAAATCTCCTCTTAGCCTTCTCTGCTCCAAGGAGAACAACTCCAGTTTCTCCAGTCTATCCACATAACTGAAGTCCCTCATCCTTGGTACCATTCGAGTAAAGCTCTTCTGCACCCTCTCTAAGGTCTTGACATCCTTCCTAAAGTGTGGTGCCCAGAATTGAACACAATACTCCAGCTGAGGCCTAACCAGTGTTTTATAAAGGTTTAACATAACTTCCTTGCTTCTGTACTCTATTCCTCCATTAATGAAGTCAAGGATTCCATATGCTTTCTTAACAGTCTTCTTAACTTATCCTGTCACCTTCAATGATCTGTGTACATAAACCCCCAGGTGTCTCTGTTCCAAGAAAAATCTTTGTTACTGATCTGCATGAAGGCATTTGGGGGGGGGGGGGGGGGGAACTGTCTGCAAGTTTGCAGATGACACAAAGATTTGTGCCAGTGTTCGAATCTTGGGTGAGAAAAAAACAACTATAATCAGATCAAGATACAATGGGAGAAATGGGCCCATGTCTGGCAGATGTCATTTAATATAGATAAGTGTGGCGTTATGCACATGGGTAGCACAAATGCCAACCATGTGTATACCATGCAGGGTTATGAACTAAAGACTGTTAAGAAAGGACCTAGATGTTATAGTACACAAGTCTCAAAGTTCACAACCAGTGCTGCGAGGCTACAGCAAATACAAGTAGAATATTAGGATGCATTGCTAGGATGACCCAATATAAAACAAAACACTATTGTCCTCATCTCTCCTCTCGACCTTTAGCCAATTATTTTGTATTTCTGACCTCTGGCTATTGTCCCACTTGCCAGAGGGAACAGTTTTTCTCTATTTACTCCATCAAACCCTCTCATCACCTTGAAAACTTCTATTGGGTCACCTCTTAACCTTTTCTGTTCCAAGGAGAACAGTCCTAAGTTTTCCAACTTCTCCTCATAACTGAAGTCCCTCATCCCTGGTAACATCCTGGTAAACCTCCTCTGTACCCTTTCTAAGGCCTTTACATCTTTCCCGAAGTGTGGTGCCCAGAATTGCCCACAATACTCCAGCTGAGGCCTAACCAGTGATTTGTAAAGTTCTAGCATGTTCTCTTTGCTTTTATATTCTATTCCTCTATTTATAAACCCAAGCAACCCATATACTTTTTAACCACTTTATCAACTTGCCCTGCCACCTTTAAGGTTTTGTGTATATGGACACCAAGGTCTCTCTGCTCATCTACACGTTTCAAAATCGTGGCATTTATAGTAAACTGTCTTTCCATAATAGTCCTCCCAAAGTGCATCACTTCACACTTCTCCATCTGCCATGCTTCTGCCCATTTCACCATCCTGTCCGTCATCCTGAAGCCGATAACTATCATGATCTACTACATTGCCAAGTTTCGTATCATCTGCAAACTTTATAATGCTGCTCCTTACACCCGAGTCTAGGTCATTTATAAACAGTGAAAAGAGTAATGGACCCAAAACTGACCATTGGGGAACACCACTGCAAATCACCTCCCAATCTGAAAAACATCCATCCACCACCACCCTCTGCTTCCTGTCACTGACCCAAAGTCGTATCCATACTGCCACTTTCCCCTTAATTCCATGGGCTTCCATCTCAACAAGCCTCCTGTGTGGCACTGTGTCGAATACCTTCTGAAAGTCCATATATACATCTACTGAATGACCTTGATCAACATTCTCTGTTACCTCAGCAAATAATTCAATCAAGTTAGTCAGACATGATTTGTCTTTAACAAATCCACGCTGGATCCCCTTGAATCACCCACGCCTTTTCAAATGAAAGTTTATTTTGTCCCCGATAATGGTTTCCAATAACTTCCCCACCACCGATGTTAGGCTACATTAATGACTTAGATGAAGGGACTAGCGGGGTACCGCAAGGATCAGTGCTTCGGCCTCAGCTATTTACAATCTATATTAATGACTTAGATGAAGGAACTGAGTGTAACGTATCCAAGTTTGCTGATGATACAAAGTTAGGTGGGAAAGCAAGCTGTGAGGAGGACACACAGAGATATAGACAGGTTGACTGGGTGGGCAAGAACATGACAAATGGAATACAATGTGGGGAAGTGTGAAGTTATCCACTTTGGTAGGAAAAACAAAAAAAAGAATAATTTTTGAATGGAGAGAAACTGGGAAATGTCTGCATTCAGAGGGACCTGGGTGTTCTTGTACATGAATCACAAAGTTAACATGCAGGTTCAGCGAGCAATTAGGATGCTGGCTTTCGTTACAAAGGGATTAGAGTATAAGAGTAAAGAAGTCTTACTACAATTATACTGGGCATTGGTGCGGCCACACGGTGTACTGTGTACAATTCTGGTCTCCTTACCTAAGGAAAGACATACTTGCCTTAGAGGGCGTGCAACAAAGGTTCACTAGACTGGTTCCTGGGATGAGGGGATTGCCCTATGAGGAAAGATCGAGTAGACTAGGCCTACATTTCCTGGAGTTTAGAAGAATGAGGCACAATCTAATTGAAACATATAAAATTCTTAAGGGGCTTGACAGGGTTAATGCTGAGAAAATGTTTCCCCTGGCTGAGGAATCTAGAACACGGGGTCACAATTTCAGAATAAGGGGTTAGCTATTTAGGACTGAGATGAGCAGAAATTTCTTCTCTCAAAGGGTTGTGAATCTTTGGAATTCTCTACCTCAGAGAGCTGTGGATGCTTAGTCGGAGTATATTCAAGACAGAGGTCAATAAATTTTGGGGAATTAAGGGATATGGGGATGGTTCGAGAAGGTGGAATTGAGGTAAAAGATCAGCCATGATCTTGCTGAATGGCGAAGCAGGCTTAAAGGGCCTACTCCAGCTCCTATTTCTTATGTAGGCTGACTGGCCTGTAATTTCCTGATTTATCCCTCTCCCTTTTCATGAATAGTGGTATAACATTAGCACCCCTCCAGTCCACCGGCACTACTGTATCCAATGAGGATTGAAAGATTGTGACCAATGCCTCTGCTATTTCTACCTTTGCTTCTTTCAGCAACCTAGGATGCATTTTATCTGGACCCGGCGACTTACCAACTTTCAGTAATGCTAATCTTTAGTACATCTTATCTACTACTATCCTTCCATAACTTCGCTCTCGTCTTTTAGTGTAACTTTCACATCATTCGCTTCCTTTGTGAAGACAGATGCAAAGTACTCATTTAATACTTTAGCCATGTCCTCTGCCGCTACATGAAGATTTCCCTTTGTGTCCTTAATAGGCCTAACTTTTCCCCTACCTAACCTCTTACACTTTGTTTATAAATTTAATGCCACCTACTAATCTTCTCATAACCTCTCTTTGCCTCCCGTATTAACTTTTTCAATTTCCTCCTGTACGTGCCATAATCTTCCTGGTTATTAACTGAATCTTGCTCATGACATTTGTCATAAGCCTTCTCTTTGTTTTATTTTAACTATTAGTTCCTTTGTCATCCAGGGCGCATTAGCTTTGGATGCGCTACCTTTTCCCTTCAAAGGAATCTGCCTAGTTTGTATCCGAACTCTCTCTTCTCCGAATGTCCACCGTTGCTCAGTTACTGCTTTACCTGCAATCGCCTTTCCCAATCGACCTGTGCTAGGTCCCTAAATCACGGATATTATTTTCTTCTTTTCGCAATTTTCACTCCTCTTCTTCTAAAAGTGACGAGTCATGATGTGGCCCAAACTATTTGGTACACGAGTCCAGGCTGATGCTTTCCCGCCCCCCTCACAAAGGATGTGCTGCTCCCGCTCTCAAGCGGATATCAGATCATTCAGCACAAAGCAAGAATTAAACCCGAAATAAACATTCCAATTAACGCCCTTATACTAAGACAGGTATAAATAAAATCTAAAATCCTATTCATTTTAATCACGTATAAGGAAATTCACCAAGGAATTATTCACTATGGAGTGACTTAGTTTGGTCAGAAGTGCAACTACATGTTTCACATTCTAACTTGCTTCTTGGATTTTCAACCGGTGTTACCTATTTCAATCTTTCCTCCCTCCCTCCCCTGCCCCCACCCACCTCCAAACAAGGGTCCGCCACCAGTTTTTAGTTGAATATGCAACCTGGTCTCAGACCCCCAAAGCTGCCTGACCGCTGAAAGGAGAGCAAGAGTGACTTGGCCAGTGATTTCTACTTTGGATACACAGAATGGAGATGCTTTCCCAAAACAATTGACATGGAATGTACCATTTGGAGAATTACAAACAAGTACTTGTATTATATCCTATGTGGTTGCAACTGGTAAATTAATAATAGAATAATTACTAGAATTGATCTGCAGTTTTACTGAAACGGTAATGGTTTCTTTTACTTTTTACAGTGGGTGTTGACAGAGTATTCAACTCCAGGGGGGCACTATAACTGAACCTGATCTCGTCCTCATCCAATGTTCATAGATATGCATTTCCAGCAGAGGTCAAGCTGTTCTTTCACTCCCGAATGCCAAGGCCAATTTTAGTGCCACAACCCCAGTTCAGATTAGCTAACTCAACAAAGACCATGGATCAAACCTGGGACCTTCCTGGGTTATAAACCTCAGCAACACAGTAGATAAACTTGCTGAGCCATTGGAAAATGCATTTTTTTTTTTTTTAAATGCACTTTACCACCTTTTCCCCCACCCTCAACTGCAAACATGATCATCAATGGGGACTCTCATTTTGCTAATGAGGAGTATGTCTGTGCATTTATGTCTTGAAGTCAGAACATAGGAACAGGAATAAGTCATTCATCCCCTCGAGCTTGTTCCGCAATTCAATTAGCGATGGCTAATTTGTTCCTTAACTACACTTATCCGCTTTTGTTGTATCCCTTATCTGCCTTACCTACCAAATATCTATCGATCTCGGTCTTGAAAATGCTCAATTTATCCCACTTTTCTGTATATTTCCTAAAAAGCTTGAAGAGTACAATATTGTACAAATGATTCCAAAAGAATAAACCAAAATATACTATGTGCATATATTCAACACTAGAGCAAGTATAATCCAAATTTGGGCTGGTAATAAGACTTTACAGATCTCATATCAGCATCAAAACCATCTTACAAGTTATTACAATAATTTATTTCCCTAATTCAAATGCTCAGCTGTCTTTGCAAATTCTAAATATTACATTTCTTACTAAAATTAATCAATGCAATATTTTAAATGGAACGTCCAAAATTTACACAGAGAATCCTCACTTCCTAGTAGCTATCGCTTAAACATTCTAGGGATAAACTGCATTTGGAAATTAAGATGCGACAATTCTCAGCACAACTTTAAAACATTAACATTTTTAATTCTACATTATTCATATACTTAAGATGAATTACATTTCTCTCAAGTAGGAGGCCATTAGCAGAACTAGGTTAAAATTGAAGGTTGGAATTACATTTATATTTCATTTGGTGCTTAATGCAATCATGTAATATGGTTTTAATGTTCATAAGAGGTTCAGATTTACATCACCAGCCCCACTTCCTCTGCTTGAATTATGCCGATCTCAGTTTATGCTCCGTTTGGTTCTGAACTTCCCCTCCCTTCCGGTGCAAAGCATACCCAATGCTTCAAAAGTGCTGCCCATTAGCGCCATTTAAATAAATACAATGATTCTACAATTAGCAATATCCAGTGTGATAAACCACAAATACCCTTGCGACACATGAAAAACCAAAATAAATCATCTTACTTACATTTGCTCCTAATTTGATGGATATTGGGGCTGGTTTCTTTACGGCCATACTTCCTATTGAAAACCCAATTTTGGAGACTTTTGCAGGGGTGGGTTTGTTGTTTGCATCCCCAGCAGCAGAGTCATCTTGATTTTTCTCATCAGCTGCTCTTTTCTCTGCACTTCGACTTGAACTTTCTCCTTCATTACTGGAAGAAACAGTCTTAGTTTTCACAGTTTTCTCTGCCTTCTCTTCTGGTCCTGGTGGAGTCGAAACAACTTACCAAGATGAGATACTTTTATCGAGCAGTTTGACGGATGTAGCAACCTCATTAAGTATTTAGGGAGCTTCTGTGGGTGTGCACTGACTGAACCAGCAGTCTCTTCCACTGTTTGTCAGATACAGTAGATGCAGGCACTGAGAAACCAGTTCAGATGGATGGACTCTATATTTCAGTTTCAGGGCAGGATTAATCCAGTGCTCCTGTTTCTTGGACCCGAGAGAAAATTCACAGGACCAAAACAGTACAAATTTTGGTAGACCAAAGGTCCACACTGAGCAAACATTCACCATGTACTGTATAAATTGTAGACTTTCAGGTGTTACATTATAAACCATGTTGGGAGAACATTTTTACTTCACAGCACCACAATGTCAACATCCTAAAATAACTGGTGACCAAAAGTAGTGCCAAGATGGACAGCAATTCCAACAAAATGATTCACATAGGCAAGTTATAGTCAATTACTTTGAGAACTACAGTTGCAGCAATTTCAGTTTCTACTTTGAGAATCTTGATTTTGTCTTAGTTTTCATTTCTTACTAGTCAGTAGTAATGTCCAACAGTATACATTTAGTTCCAGTAATTAGATAAATTAAAAATGAGATATAATTCTTCAAATCTCTGACAATCAGTTTGAAATCTGATTAAATTAATGTTAATTCTGAAGACAAAATCCAGAATGGCAAATAATGACACTTAAAAACTTTAAAAGATTAAATAGTTTTACAAGCATAGATCATTTACTGCAGAATAAAATGTTGCTCCAAGAGAAATAATTACTTTTAGTTTTAAACTCAGACTTGCCAGTTTTCAAAAAACAAATTCCTCCTGGTTTTGAACAAGTAATTTGCAGAAATAATTTTCAAGTTCAAATGCTTTTAACTATCAACCTATTTTTTTCCCCAATATCACATACCTGTTATTAAATAGCCTCTGCATTCCTGACAAGGAATCGGCCAAAGAGCCAGTTAGTATTCTTTTTATTAACCTATCTGATAGTTAGTCAGCCAGAAATGGATACAACAGTAGAGACTCATACAACACACACAATTCCAACAGCCTGTTTTGACTTTCTAATCATTGTGACTCTCCACATTTATTTACTGCTTATAGCAGTTTCCTCCTGCAAGACTAATTCCAGAAAAATTTTAGTAAGTTAATCAAAAAATGCGATTTAACCAAATTTTCTCCCAACAGGCTAATTAAAAAAAGTTTTAAACAGAACATATATTATTTGAAAAACTATATACAGTAGCTCTACACAAAAATATGTTGCACAAAGCTGAAGATAGTCCTACGGTTAACATCTAGAAGTCTTTCATATCAACATCTGGAAGTCTTTCATATCAAGTTGGAGCACGTAACCTCAAAGTTAGATATTCTAAATTCTCACGTTGTCTGTTAACTTCATTTACCCCCACCAGGTGAAGTATTGTATTTTCTCAAGCACACCGTTATAGTACAAAGTTGTAGTACAAAGCAGCAACAAGGATGCTCTATCTTACTGGGCTACTGATCAATCAAAACTAGTACTGTATTGGTCCTACTGGATTTTTTGTGTTACCAAAACCCTGAATCACTGAATGTATCCAGCGCTGTTTTTACACAGTATTTTGTGACAAGTTACCAGTCATTACATACATTATATAAAATAATTGAGCATAACTAAAAAGATGCCATGTACAAGATTACAAATTGTTACAAAAGTTCTAACAAAAGCATACTTTGTTGTAACTGTCAAACAGCTATTCTTGCCTGGAGTTTAAATGCTTCCATTCAGTTACTTAAATTGAAATTCAGATACTATTCAAAAAATAATGAAAACAAAAAATTTCCTCCATTCCAATGTAAGACATTAGCTGGCAAAATGAGATCAATTATTGATAACAAAACTGTATGCCCTAACTCATACTCCACATTATATTTAGTGTACCTACTTTTTAACCAAATAATTTGAACTACAATTAAACACACACTAGGTCATAATTAGATTGGCCAATGGGTTGCATTTCACGTCACATGACGAAGAGGTGGCCCTGGAGATGGAGCACGCGGTGTCCGCCAGCACACTTGAGGCTTTTCGCGACTGGTGGGCGCCACGGGGACTGGAGTGCATCATCACCCCGGCCAATCAAATTTTAATTACATTTGTTAAGGTTTATTTAAAGTTTTATTAAGTTACAGGCAATTTGTTTAAACACTCCACTAAGAGTACACGACGAAGAATGGCAGAAGTTAGTTCCCACATATCACAGCAATTTAAAAAAAAATCGCTTTGTTTAAAAAAAAGGGCAAAAGTCCTGTCACAGTAGAGATAATTCCGAGTAGTGGATAATTGTGTTTTTTAAGTCTGAATGGTTATTGTTCTTTTTAACTATAATGTGTGTTAAATTTTACTGAGCAATTATCCCTAATAAATCGTTCGTTTAAAATGAAATTTACACTTTTAAATTTTTTTTAGCACATTAGACTAACCTATGCTAGCAAAAGTGCACTTTAGCCCAGGGCGCGAAGCAAACAGGGGCCTCTTGTCGAGTGGGGAGGACACTCGAGGCCTGCCTGCTGATCCCGCTCGCTCGCTCGCCCTCTCCACTTCCCGCACTGGCTGCAGAGCCGCCGCCTCCTCCGGGGCGCTTTGTGTTTTTTTTAAACATTATTTTCTTCCCTTCACTAATATGATATGTGTGTGTGGAATTATACATCCTGCCGCGCTCTGTGCAGTAAAAGATTAGGAACCGGCACCTTCATCTTGCAGTTTCTCCAGCTCCGAGCGCGCTTCCTCCGCCATTTTCAATGAACTTTAAAACCGCCAACAGCACACTGGGAGCGGGCGGGGCGCTGGCGTCACTTCCAGCCCCTCTCAACTGGTCACTTCAGGCGACATTACAACTGGCCTCCAAAACAACATATCCTGGGCCTGTCATCACCATAGAAATGAGGGGTGAGATCTACAATTAGAAACAGGGAGACACACAGTGCCCGAAAGTGCTGTGGATGCTCAGTGGTTGAGTATGTTCAAGGCTGAGATAGATTTTTGGAATCAAGGGATAAGGGGATCCGGCAGAAAAGTGGAGTTGACGTTGAAGATCAGTCATGATCTTACTGAATGGCGGAGCAGGCTCAAGGGGCCATACGGCCTACTCCTCCTCCTTATGTTCTTATAGCAACCCTTTTCAATCGTACCTTCTGATGCGAGGTTATATCTATCAGGAAAGGATGAACAGGCTGGGTCTCGAAAAGAGATGGCTGAGGGGTGACCGAGTAGAGGTCTTTAAAATTATGAAAGGTTTTGATAGAGTAGATACAGAGTGTTTCCACTTGTGGGGATTAGCAAAACTAGAGGCCATCAATATAAGATAGTCACTAAGAAATGCAATAGGGGTTGAAGCAAATAGTATAGATGCATTTAAGGGGAGGCTAGATAAGCATATCAGGGAGAAGGGAATAGAGGGTTATGCTGATAGAGTTAGATGAGGAAAGGCAAGAGGAGGCTTGAGTGGAGCATAAACGCCAGCATGGACTGGTTGGGCCAAATAGCCTGTTTCTGTGCTTTAAATCCTATGAAAGCTCCACACCTCAAACGTCAACTTTCTTGTTCTGGAAGAACAGCAGTGATTAGAGGAACACTGATTATCACAGAAGAAAGGAAGAACTTGCATTTCAATATAAGATAGTCACTAATCAATCCAATAGGGGATTCAAGAGCAACTTCTTTACCCAGACACTAGTACGATAGCAAAATACTGCAGATGCTGGAAATCCGAAATAACAACAGAAAATGCTGGAAAAACTCAGCAGGCCAGGCAACATCCGTGGAGAGAAAATAGAGTCAACGTTTCGGGTGAAAACCCTTTGTCAAGACTAAAGAAGCACAGGAAATGAAATAGATTAAGAGGCCAGGCTGGGAGAGAACAAAAGAGAAGAGACATAATAAAATTAATGTCTCTTCCCTTTTGTTCTCTTCCAGCCTGGCCTCTTAATCTATTTCATTTCTTGTGCTTCTTTAGTCTTGACAAAGGGTTTTCACCCAAAACATTGACTCTATTTTCTCTGCACGGATGTTGCCTGGCCTGTTGAGTTTTTCCAGCATTTTCTGTTGTTATTTCTTTACCCAGAGAGTGTTTAGAGTGTGGAACTCACTACCACAAGGAGTAGTTGAGGCAATTAGCATAGATGCATTTAAGGGGAAGCTAGATGACCATATGAGGGAGAAAGGAATAGAAGCTTATGCCGATGGGGTGAAATGAAGAGGGTGGGAGGAGGCTCATGTGGCGAATAAACACTGGCATAGGCCAGTTGGGCTGAATGGCCTGGTTCTGTGCTGTACATTCTATCTAATTCTATATAATGCCTTTCACAACTTCAGCACGTCCCAATGCGCTTCACAGCCAATGAAGTGCTTTTGAAGTGTAGTCACTTGTAATATGTAAAGTGCCTTTTCTAATTGATCTATTAAGATGGCAGTGGGGCAACCCAGTGTCATGAACAGAGAAACACATTTGCACATGCCCTTTTGGTTTAAGGAGGTATAACTGATAAAAGAATTGAAACATAAAGTTCAATTTCAACAGAACCAGAAGGAAAATAAAACTAAAATCATAATGTTATTGTGTGTTATCTATTAGACACTCTATTTCCTGCAGTGCCCACTGTCGAGGAAGATTCTCCATAGGTTCTGACTGACCTGCTGAGTGTTTTAAACATTTTTTTGTTTTTGTTTCAGATTTCCAGCATCTGCAGCTTTCTGTTTATACTGTTTAATTCACTGGCACTTTTCTTCCAGGAATGCCTAACTTGAAGAAATTTTGTTCCTCTCTTCAACGTGATTTCCATTGGCCTCTTTTCACCTTAATTGCCATCTCCTTCCCTTGTTTTTGGTGATTTATTTGCTGAATTGCTTTCACAGTCACATCTCTTCTCAACGCCCGTTTACAGCTTCAACTAATTCTACATGGATTCTGGCTCAAATTGTACCCTTCCCGTTTCAGATCAATCCATGATAACCAATCTTCTGTTGTAATGTTCCTCTAATCACTACTATCGCTGTTTCGTGAAATCCACCCTCCACTGCACGCCGCCACATGGTACATGGTCTCGATCAGTCTCTTCATCAGCACCGACTTACTTTATTTCAGAGCTAACCTGGTTCTCAGTTCTGTATCATTCCTCGTCTAATGAGGCGCTTTAAAAAATATTTTTTTTTCTTCCTTTCAGGTAGCAAGAACCGTATGCTTCAACAACTCTTGAATGCCAGCCTATCTTCTGATTCTTCTTCCTTTTCACATTCTTGCAACCCTTTCTGTCCTTCCAATCTCATCCCTCGTCATATTTTCACTATCCCCTTGGATCTTCCTCTCTTTGACCCCAAACAATCCATCCTCAGCAAGGGCCTCAGCTTCATCCCTCTCTGACAGCACCTCAAAAAATTCTGAGCTCGATCTGATGCTCAGCTCTTCTTCAGCCGCCTTTGCCTTCATACCTAGGTTTTTGGCCAAGAGGTTTCTCCCTGCAAATCTGACCCTTTCTCCGGTCTTCAGCCTCCCTGATCTACCTGGACTACTCCCACCAGTCTGTCGATTTTTTTTAAATTGAGAACTGCCAGCATGATATTGACCATGTCAGTTTCTCCACTCCACTCCCTCTATCTCCCTCTGAACTTGCAGCCATCCATTCTCTCAGGTCCAATTTCTGCATCATTATCAAACCCACTGACAGAGGGAGCACCGTTGTACAGCAGAAGGACTGCCCAAGGTTCAACATCAACTCTCTTAACAACTCCTCCTATCTCCCACTGGACCACAACCCCACTATTGAACACCAAGCTATCATTTCCCATACCGTTACTGACTTTATCTCCTCTAGCGATTTTCCACCCACAGCCTCCAACCTCATAGTTCCCTAACCTCACACAGCCTACATATAACTCTGCCCCCAAGATACATCAATATAATTGTCCCATTATTTCATCTGCTTCTGTCCCACTGACCTAATTTTCTCTTATCTTAACTCTCTTTTGCCCTCTTGTCCAATCCCTACTCACCTACATTCATGACTTTTCTTACGGCCTCTGCCACTTAAATAAATTCCAGTTTTGTGGTCTTAATCGTCTTCTTTTCATTATGAACGTATGGTCCATCTACACCTCCATCCCTCATAGGACAGCCAGCGGGTCCTCTGGTTCTTCCTTGAACAGTGACCCAACTAGTCCCCATCCACCAGCACCTCCCTCCACCGGCTAAACTTGTTCTCACATTGAACAACTTTTCCTTTGACTCCACTCACTTAGCTCTTCACAAATGGTGCTTGACCTGCTGAGTGTTTCCAGCATGTTTTTGTTTGTGGTGGCTATGGTCTTTCGGATGAGACATTAAACCAAGGCACCGTCTGCCCCTTCTCAGGTAGATGCACAAATCCCCTAAAGCAAGTAATGAAATGAAATTCAATAAATCTGGGCTGGCACTTCAGGGATGGGAACCTGCCACTTCTACACAGTTTGGCCTACACATGCTTCCAATACCAGACCCTGGTAGTGGAGAAAAGAAGCTGGGGTTACATTTGCTTCTCCAGGATGATCCTGGAGGAGTGAGAGGTTTTGGCAGAGGAGAGTGAAGCTTGATAATGCTTTGGCCGGTGAGGGTGGTAGAAAGGTGTAGCCAGGCGGAGGGGCTTCATTAAGGGACAAGGTGTTGCCACCCATGAGCCAAGTTTCAGTCAAAGCTAGGACGTTAATTCAGTTGACAACAATAAGGTTGTGATGACAAGAGCCTTGTTCACAAGTGAATGAACATTCTGGCAGGAAATGTGGAGAAGGGCAGATTATTGATCAGCTGGCAGAATTTGAGGTAGTGGGTGGAGTGAGCAGGACGGTAAGGAAATTGGGGACATATAGCCTAGCATGCCCTCTTGGGGCTAAAGGTTAGCAAGAAGGGAAAATAGGGCAGTTGGGGTTTCTGCTTGTAAAGGAGGCAATAACGGGTGCCTCAAATGGGTCCTTTTGCAGAATGCCAAGAGAGGCAAAGAGGATAGCTATGGGCTTATCCAGGACGATTCATCCTGGATCAGCAACAGGAAAGTAGGTTATCAGAGGAGTAGTAATGGATTGGCTGATCGTGTGGTTCTTGGCTTTTGTTCTGGTTTCAATCATTTTTTGACTTAATATGCACTTAGAAATGAAACAGTCCTTTTTCTCAAATATTAGAAACTCTTCCCTTACAATTGGGCCACACATTGTTCCAAACGTGGCTTCAGGCAATTATTCTATGTAAATGGTCATTGAGATGTTTGAGAATGTTACAAAGACAGGCATTTTGTCCTATTAGGTTTGTAAGTATGCTTAAAAGTTGTGGTAAACCAGGTCCAAGATGGATTCTGCTCACTTTGTTAAAATATAAAATAGCTGCTCAGAGACAATTTGTCTGACTGACAGCTACAGAATTATTGTTTATCCAAATGTTAGTTAGATTGCATGCTCTAAACTGTTGTGAATAGCATCTCAGGGCCCTACAGATATTAATGTTTGACTGCAACCTTAGCTAAAGTGTTTCTCTTTCCACAGATGCTGCCTGACCTGCTGAGTGTTTCCAGCATTTTCTGTTTTCATCTTAGTT
Source organism: Somniosus microcephalus (assembly GCF_052327205.1). Lineage (NCBI taxonomy): Eukaryota > Metazoa > Chordata > Chondrichthyes > Squaliformes > Somniosidae > Somniosus > Somniosus microcephalus. The sequence continues at coordinate 93,522,371 of NC_141000.1, forward strand.
TGTGTTTTGTTAACATTCCATGGGAACTACACAATTGTAATCTAAAAAAAGTGAATTTGTTCTGTTGTCACATCAAAACAATATTATTGCTTTAATTACAGTTGATTTGACAGCTACATCTTCAAAGGAATTATGGGTTTAAAACTAGAGGAACTTTCTGGGTTTAGGAGTTCCACTTGGGATTAAAAGTATCTGTCCAGACAACAATACTTCATAAGCATTTGGCTTACAAATTCCCTGTAAGCGGCTGTGATATTTCCAGAGACTGTTGTTTTGTGTAGACCACAAAAGGAAGACCTGAAAGACTCTATTGGAACAACTGCTAATTTTTTTTAGTGGATCCAAAGGTCCATGAGCTTTTGTGAGTATTCTGCAGTCAGAATTGCAGCACTTGCGAGGAGGTTCATGAGCACAACCAGAACACCAGAAGCAATCATTTTATCCAGCCAGGCTGTTTGGGGTGAACCATACCAGGTACATTTGCAGACAGGTAGGTCCGGATGATGTAACTGATTAACTTGTGACTGGAGAAAGGAAAGGTAAAGCCAAGCAGGTGCATATCAACGTGGGAGAAATTCTCCAGCTTGTAAACTGATGAACATTATAAAAAAGCCATAAAAAACAATTTTGCTGGCAGACATGATTGGCTTCAACTGTGTTAATGGAGTTTACAGGCAATATTTTAAAACCAACTTTCTAGCTGGAGCTGCCTGCCTGATTGCTGTGTTGCCCGGAGGAGACTGAATTGAATTGAAATTGACGTTGTGTCTTCGGAACTATTTTTGGATGGAATTATGGATCAGAAATAAGTTGGAGGTTAAAGTTATGATGGGGATATGGTACAAATGGCAAATAAACCATTGCACTGCATGGTTTTATATTTGATCTGTGTTCTTTGTACTGATTTAAAAAGATCAATTAGAGACAGATTGTAATTCCATCTTTTTGTTTGCCACTTCAGTTGTCTTTAACAAAAGCCTTTTTCTTGGTTTGATGTTTTATAACTTGCAATGAAAATTCTGCAACCTACAACCAATTTATCAGCCTGGTTTACACAGATTTTAAAAGATTTTTTTAAATGGATGCTCTAGATATATATGCATTATAAATTGCTATTTGTGGTATATAGTATTTAACTTTTGCTATTATAATAAATAAATGGTATATAAATTAGTTTTGTTTTAGCTTGTATGATGCTGGTTTGGCATGTGTTATTTTTTCATATTTTGACAGTGATAAACTTATGTAAATTCTGGTGAGCAATTTACTGTAATCAAAGCAACTTGTTAAACCTTGACTGCATTCATTGTGATAAGAGCAGAAAGAGAAAGATGAAGATTTCATGTCCTAACAGTCATGGTTGTCTAACAGAAACCATCACACCATTTCAGCAAGCAGTGTTTACAAAACCCAAAAAGTAACAATTACCCAGCTTGACTCATTCTTCCCTGAAGAGCTTCATTTTCCCAATTTTCTCCCAAAGGTACTAACTGACTCTTGCTGGGCCATGGTTTCATGGATGACAGCAGCCTTCCTCAGTGCAGGTGGTGTGCCGCGACTGCAGGTGGTGGGAGTTTGTGGAGTGCAGCGGGATCCCGGACGACCACGTCTGCAGTAAGTGTCTGCATCTCGAGGAACTTCATCTGAGAGTTGTTGAGCTGGAGTCTGAGGTGCAGACATTGCGGGGCATCAGGGAGGGGGAAGAGTTACCTGGACACTTTGATCCAGGAGGCAGTCACACCCCAGGGGTGCTGCAAGGATCAGTGCTTGGGCCTCAGCTATTTATAATTTATATTAATGACTTAGATGAAGGGACCAAGTGTAATGTATCAAAGTTTGCTGACGATATAAAGCTAGGTGGGAAAGTAAGCTGTGAGCAGGACACAAAGAGCCTGCGAAGGGATATAGACGGGTTAAGTGAGTGGGCAATAAGGTGGCAGATGGAGTATAATGTGGGGAGATGTGAGGTTATTCAATTTGGTAGGAAGAATAGAAAAACAGAATTTTTTTTAAATGGTGAAAAGTTATTAAATGTTGGTGTTCAGAGAGATTTAGGTGTCCTCGTACAGGAAACACAGACAGTTAGCATGCAGGTACAGCAAGCAATTAGGAAGGCAAATGGCATGTTGGCTTTTATTGCAAGGGGGTTGGAGTACAAGAGTAAGGAAGCCTTGCTACAATTGTACAGGGCTTTGGTGAGATCACACCTGGAGTACTGTGCAGAGTTTTGGTCTCCTTATCCGAGAAAGGAATTCTCTACCCCAAAGGATGCTGAGTCATTGAGTATATTCAAGGCCGAGATAGATTTTTGGACTTGAGGGGAATCAAGGGCTATGGAGATCAGGTGGGAAAGTGGAGTTGAGGTCGAAGATCAGCCATGATCTTACTAAATGGCAGAGCAGGCTCAAGGTACCCTATGGCCTACTCCTGCTCCTCATTCTTATGTTCTCCCTGATGGACATTCTTCCTATGTGCACTTACATTATGAATGCTGGCAGGCTATTTTACCATGAAGGGAATCTCAGCTGAGCATGAGTGTGTTCTTGCTTGATGCTCGTTTGCACTTTCTACAGGACAGCTGACCAATTTTTCCTCTTCCCAGCTAGGCCAATTGTGGCAACCCAATGGATGTCCAGCTGAGATCAAGAACCAAACCTCAGACCCTCTGGTCTGTAAAGTGTCAGCCAGTGGCTCAGTTGGTAGCACCCTCACCTCGAGTCAGAAGGTTGTGGGTTCAAGTCCCACTCCAGAGCCTTGAGCAGAAAAATCTAGGCTGACACTAGTGCAGTACTGAGGGAGCTTTTGGATAAGACGTTAAACCGAAGCCCCGTCTGCTCTCTCGGGTGGACGTAAAAGATCCCATGGCACTATTTCAAAGAACAGCAGGGGAGTTATCCCCGGTGTCCTGGCCAGTATTTATCCCTCAATCAACATAACAAAAACAGATTATCTGGTCATTATCACATTGCTGTTTGTGGGAGCTTGCTGAGCGCAAATTGGCTGCAGCGTTTTCTACATTACAACAGTGACTACACTTCAAAAGTACTTAATTTGCTGTAAAACGCTTTGGGACGTCCAGTGGTCGTGAAAGGCGCTATATAAATGCAAGTCTTTCTTTTTGGACAGGTTATTGCTACGCCAGACGGTGCCTTTACTACTAGGTTATCGGGGGAGCTCAAACCTCATTTTTGTTTGGTTGAGTTCATGGACTTATCAAGTTGGTTATGCCACATACAATTCCAGGCCACTTATTTGCTTTTACAGTTAAAAGTTTTAATTACAGTTGAATTCCTGTATGAAATCATGCCATTGTTTGACCCAGAGCTGGGTTTAAACCCCATATTATAATATCAATAATTATTATTTCCACCATCACAACACTGCCCACAGTCCGCGAAAACCGTTATCACGCTGTCACATCTAAAGTAGTTCTCTCCAACACCCTCCATGCTGGTCTCCCAATTTCCACCCTCCATAACTCCACTGCCTGCACCCTGTCCTGCATTATGCCTCACTTTCCCATGCTGACCTGCACTGGCTCCCGTCACTTTCCCAATAGATTGAATTTTTGAGCCTGATCTATAAATTCCTTCATAACCTCACTAGCCTATCTTTACAGTTTTCTCCAGCCTTACAATCCCTCCTGCACCCTCTGGTCCTTTGGCTCTGGCCTTCTTTCCCCCTCCCCTGCCCTAACTTTTGTGGCAGAAACTTCAGGCATTTTGGCCTTAATCTCTGGAATGCTATCCCTAAACTCTTAACCCTCGCTACATCCTTCCTGCCTTTAAAAGCCTTCTCATAACCCATCTCTAACTGAGCTATCTTTTCTCCTAACTCTCCCAAAAATACTCATATGCATGCCTTTTCTCCTCCATGAGGCACCTGAAAATATTTTTCTACATTAAAAGGCACCATTTAAAAGCAAGTAATTATACCAGTTGTGTTCGGATATAGAACCATTACGTATATTTCTGTGTCATTTGCTTTTATGCAATCAAAGCATTCCACATAAGTAAGTGCAATTTTGTGGTAAACTAGTTAAAACTCTTTTTTGGGACTTTTTAAATAAAATAAACAGGTTTTTCATCATAATTGTTTTCTAAGATTAACTTCACAAAATTGCAAATTACAGTATGAGAAAAATCACAGAAAAGAATAGAATTAATCTCTATTACATATTAAAAGTCAATGAATGGGCTCACAGCATTCCATTTCGAAGTGCATTGAAAACCCCTTTGGCAGCCTCGATGGCAAAATCTACCAGCAGTACCAGTTCTTTCTCTAGGTGATGCTGCAAATACAGTTTCCATTGTAAATCCGTCGCTGTGATTTTCTGAAAATCTGCACTTATAGTAATTTAAGTGAATTGTCCTGCAGCTTAAGACACTAGGCACCTAGAGCCTTATACTTCCAGAATATACATACATACATAGAAATAACTACATAAAAACAGACCAGCTGTACAAAAAAGTCACCCAACTCAAAACACCGCTTGAAAAGGTGTGAGTGTCTCTGTCTAGCTGTGCTGCTCCCACCCCACGACTGCCGGATGTCAAAAGTATTCAATTATTGTACAAATATACACAACTATGCACTCAATGTAGCCTCCAGCAAATGCGGTGTTGAGAATATGCACCACTAAAATGTGTCTGAAAATCAATGCCTGATTTTTGTCTGCATTGTTAATGTCTAAATGTTTCTCTGTTCCAAATTCTGTTTATTTGTAATGTTCAGTTTCTTGAAATGAAATTTTTTTTTTAAATGTATATATATATATATATATCCCAACCAGATTTACTGTGACAACTTCATACATGCATGCATGGAAACAGGCCATTCAGCCCAACCAGTCTGTCAGTGTTTTCCCTCCATGCGAGTAAATAGTTCTAATCGCATTTACCCATCCTGCTCCCTTCAACCTTTTTCCTTTCACGTAGAATTTAAGTTTTTAATAAGATACTAAAACAAAATGAAGACTAAAAAATGTCTCCATCAAAATTATATTGTTGGGTTTCCTTTGCATGTTTTTGTCTACAAATGTTTATGTTTGTCAACTTCTCAAAGCAGTAATAACATCATGAAAATTGGAGGAGCTTTCTCCAATACCTCTTTTTATTTGTTGGATGTAGTCATTCTACTGAAGATGTTGTACATTTTGTGTGTGCTTTGTAGCAGTTAATCACTTGCAAAAAAACCTACAAAAAAGTGACTTATTATGGTATAATAATGGACTTTTAACTGCCAGCTAGGTGACTGTCAGCTTGAGCCTCATGGGCGATAGACATTTGAGCTTGACTGCCGTGATAGTGGTAGTGCTTCCCCGGTGTAATTTGTTTTTCTTCCTTGTCTCCAGTTTTCCTTTGCAACTCTTCCTTTCCTAAATACTGTAACTCATACTGCAATAAAGTTCCACAGATACCAGCAATCCTGATAGTAGAATGACTACATTGGATAAGCTGAGTCTAGTCAGTCAGTGAATGTCAGCAGGCTAAGTGATTGTATAAACTATCACATAAGCCCAGTCATAACCTCACAAGCAAGCAATTTCAATAGGGGTCATTAGACAGCAATCAACAGTGAAAAGCTTGTTTGATTTTTATCCCTCTCTAAGTGAGGGATACTGAGGTCAAATATAATGCCCCCAGCTCCCCACTTAACTATTCTGGGTAATACTGACTAACTCAATACAGATGCAATTTTTTTTTAACATATTCTTTTATCCCCCACTAATTTTCTACAGCAGTTTTTCTCTCCTGAAAGATATGGTTCTGTGGGCACTGGTTGTCTGCCAGTTCCTTGACCAAGTGGTTATTATTCAAGTAACACCCTTGCCAGGTTGTTTACTGGGGTGAGAGGCGGAAATCACAGCCAACCTAATCCTATCCTCACTGCCAGTACAAGTTGCTGGATAGCAATTAGATGGATCCTGGATGATTTTCTCACTCAAAACCCTGAAGTAACGAGGCCGATTGCAACACAGCCCTGGCTGAAATCAGCTAACTCACACTGACCAGGGATCAAACCTGGAACCTTCCCAGTATTTATGGCTCAGTTATTCACTGAATAACTTGCTGCCCCACCAGGGAGCTAAACATGCAACTTTTATTACTTTATTATAGTTTTCCTCACAATTATGGTTTATAATCTGTGCATTTGGGTGGGGAGATGTGCATAAGTCAAATTTACATATTTTGTCATCAATGCAACATGAAAATCAGTTATTTCTTGTATCGAAATCAGAATTAAAATTTTTTAAGGATCTTCAATCTTCGTTCACCCACCATCTCTTTTTATGATTATCTGAAGATTTTTCTACAGCTCGATTTGAATTTAAAGTTGACTTTTGCCACCTGGCTCTCTTTTCTGGTTCATTGTTAATTGTCTTCTTGTTCTGGTGACTTTTGGTTCGACTGGAGTATCTCTGTACTATTGGAACTGGTAAAAGTCCTTCATGTTTCCTTTTTGGAACAAACTTGAAAGCTTCTTGCCAGCTACCAGTTTCTTTCACAGTCAACAAAATGCTGATCATTTGGTTCAATGTAAGGTTTTTTGCACCACTATCCCACTTCAAATACTCATCCAAAGGAAGGCGTGCAGTTGCCAACTTCAAACGCTTTGCATTTGCATGGGACAATCCTGTCTGAATTGACTTATCAACAATCGATCCAATGATGTAGATTTTATCATGCTGAAAAGTCTTCAATATGGAAGGTGAATCTGCAGTTAAATACACAAGCTTGTCTTTGGGAAAAATGTCAACATATGACTTTTCTGTTACAGTTATCAAGAGTCTATCCCAGGCATCACCATAACGTTTCAAAAGCTCCTTATGATATGCTCCCTCTGGGCTAAGGTTACAGAAATGTAAGTGAAATGGGTCCAAAGATCTTCTGTTCCACCCCTCACACTCCAGTAGTTGAGAGACAGTATTCTCCATTTCTCGACGGGCCATGTAGCTTTCATAGCTCATATCAAATACCAGTGGCTGACCAAACGTCATAGACTGGGCTGCCCTCCAATTGTACATTGTGTCGAAAGACCGTTGCCAGAATTGTAAGAGAAAAGTATTCTTTAATGCAACTCCTTCCTCACTTTCCCTTTCCTTCTGCAGAAGCTTTGCTCCTTCTTGCTTTAATTTTTGCTTTTCCTTCGTGGCTTTCTTTTTGCCTTCTTTGATTGCTAGGTACTTAAGATATTTTTTCTTGGCAGATTTGGAAGGTAGTTCTTGAACTATACTCAGCTGTTCATCGGTTATGTTCTCTGGCACGGCTTTCCCAGCTAGTTGCCACATTTGAACCAATTCCCTTGTGGCAGCAAGGAATGAGTCCCCAAGATCTTCAGAGGGGAGTGGTTTGGGCGCTTCAGTTGCGTTTTCTCTCATGACTGTCTTCCAAATATCTAAATCTAGTTTATCAGGGCTGACTTTTGTTTCTTCATTCTTTAGACGTGGCGTCAAAATCAGTGTCCTGCAGTGTGGCGTAAATTGGCACCTGGCCAAACCCACTTTATTCTTCACCTGAGTCTTTATTTGAAGAGTGGAGTGCCTACCAAAGCTTTGCAAGAGATGGGCAACGTGGAGCCACATATTATACTCAAATAACAAATTCCTGAAATCCAAATAATCTCCAACAATGTTCGAAGAAATCCAAGGGTAATGTTTGATCCTGTAATTAGATAAAAGTATTATGAGGATTATGAAAGATTTTTCCAAATTAAATGTTATCAAATGCTTGCTAAATCTGTTTGGGCTGAAACACAGAGCTCTCCATATCCTCAAAACCCTGGATGTGTAAAACAACATAGCTTGTTAGCCTTTTGTTCCATGGGCACTGCCAAAATTCTGACTGCACACTCTATATTCAACTTGTGATTTCCCTCACAACTGGTAGCACATCTGAATTGTGGCACAGCAGAACACCGTAATTGCTTTAACTTTAAATGTTTATCCTTTTGATGGCAGGGCTTCACACAAGTTGTTTTTATATTTATAGCCAGTGCTCATTATACCTGTTGTGAAATCAGCTCTTCCAGGTGATTTCTGATAGTTGATTGGCTGAGTGTGAAAAAATGGAATAGCAAACTCAGTAATCTGACATTTATCTTAGTCCAATAAAATAAAAGGAAAAATTTGGTTGTTGCAGTGATTCCTGAGGGACGCATGACAAATGGAGTTTGCCACTTTTTCCATTTCCATTTTTGGCAAGCGGGAACAGGGCTGGTTCACAACTGAAAATCCAGTACCAAAGATTTGCTCCATGTTGATAGTCTCAAGTTTTGTTTGAGTTACCTTTGAAAGGGCAGGGGAAAAACTATGACAAACCTTTCCTTGAGAGATTAATTGTGTGAAGTAATCTGTACAAAAAAAAAAAGTAAATTGTACATAGACTGTAGAAGATGATGATGGCCAAAATGAGCTTTTCTAGTTTCATGCTTTCTTATGTAGATTATTTTATCCATTATTTTGTCATATTTTAAAAATATATACTTTTTGGACTTCAAAAATAACAGAATAAAACCATCAAAATGCAACCACTTTGCACAATCATTATTCCACAGTTTGCAAGAGTTTTGTCCATTTTTTCCTTGCCAGTTTGACTTCTCAGCCCTCCCTCCCTGAAGGCATTGATTTATTGCTGAAGGTACAGTTCCACGAGTACTGGTTGTTCTCTGGTATCTCACCATTATTTATGTGTGAGCCTCGACAGTGAGCATCAGCAGTTGAGCCAAATCCTGTCTTTGCCAAACATCCACTCATGCATACATCCAACAGGAATCTCTAGACAGTAATCAAGAGCATGAAATCCAGCTGATTTTCTCTTCCTAACCATGGGACATTGAAGCCAGCCGTAGCACTCCCATCACATCCTCAGCTAACTCTGCACAATCTAAGGATCAACCCAGGTCCTTCCCTGACCTGTATGGTTCTGCTACTCACTGCATAAACTCATCGAACCAGCAGAGGAACCCCCATTTATGTGTAATAAATCTGAACAGAATTGTATAGAAATTTTACTATATGTAGTATTTAAACACCTCATCCAGTAAGATCTAAATGTATATAGATGAACTAAATAGTTTTGTTGCAAGTTAAGGTTAAACTGAGCACAGGAATCATTTCTACCAAGTACACTTTCTTCACCCCTCCCAATTTTCTTCACTCCTCTCTTGGAGAGACTAACTTATGCTGGAATATGGTTTAATGGGTGCTGGATGGTAACTCATCCAAATGGACATTCTTCACTGGAGATCAGACAGTAAATGTTGGCAGGATATTCGATCTCCAGAAACATCGTCAGAGTCTGATCCTGTCCTCACCCAACACAGGTGGCCTTTCCGATGGGAGTCACTGGATTGCAGTTAGCTTCAAGAACTTTGGGTGATTTTCTTCTCTCCCCAGCCTATGGGCAGTGAATCCAGTTGTAGCACCTCAACTGCTGGCCAGCTGAGATTAGCGAACTCAGCAGAGACTGGGCATTGAGCTCGATTCTGGAGGTGGTGAGAAGACCAGGAAAGAAAGGCATAGACAATGTTGTACATTCTTATATCAATTAATATTGGTGTAAAATGCTCTACACTGTTTTGCCTTGCTACATAGTCATTTAAATCTTAATTAAATAAATACAAAAGGAATTAATAAGCAGACTACTCAAAAATGGAGATTGCATATTAGGAATAAATAGAACCGCGCTAACCTGTCAGAGAAATGAATGAAGTCTGGGGTGGAAATTCGAATGTAGAATGTGGCAGATAGAATCTTGCCCGGATCCCATTCAGTGAAACTCCAGCCGCCTTCACGCGGAAGGAAGCTCAATGCGCCTGTCCATCCCTTTCCAGCCTCCTTCCACTTCCCCTCTTCACCTTCAAACTGAACACTGCATACATCAAACCGGGCAGATTTTGTTTTTAAATTGAGCACTACTGTTGCAAGTTTCCCCAAATAACTAGTTACCTGTAGAATCCTTTTCATTAGCAATCACTATAATAAAAGCACAGTGCAGCGTTATCATCTGAGTAATCGAATGTTGCACGTGCCTGATTTAATTTTACGCAGAACTTGAGACCTTTCAAGTTGACAATCCTTGTTCACCCGCAAATATTTGTCAGTGCTTAATATATATTTTGTGATACCGTTTATTAATCGAATATAAGTTCATTTAATACGGCAAACTTTGAAGAATCATGTAATCACGTTGTTAATTAAAATGTAGTTTTTTTTGTAGAAGTGTGTTTCAGGGGAATTATTTTGAAGTAGTCCGAGGATTTACATCCGGTTCATCGTTGTCTTTCCCCGCCTAATTTGCTGAGTGAACTTTAGTTGAACTCTTTATTTCAATTAGCCTTTCCTCTTGAAGTTGAGAGAATGAGTTTTTTTTTGCCAAAGTTACAAACTAAGAAAGATGTTGACCACATTATAAAGACCGTGGCGGAGAGGGTGCTGGTTCTGCGTTTTGGCCGCGACCAGGACACGGTCTGTTTACAACTGGATGAAATTGTAAGAACTGTCACGAAACATAACAAGCCTGTTTCACATGTTTATTTTAAAGTAATTATTTTCATCATGTTTCACTGTCACCAGTGAATTATAGTGTCAGCGTGGATCAGAATTCTCGACTCTAAATCATAAGGTTATATACTCTGAGTTGACAGTTCAGTGTAGTTCTGAGGGAGTGTTGAAGATCGTTCGAGTGAGATCGTTTGCCACTTCTAAAGAAAAATGGCCCCATTTCTTAAAATGCTAAAACCACAAAAGACAGATTAAGTGTATCCTGTGCCTGTTTGTATCGTGCTGCAGTGTGCAAAGTGACTGCCTAGAACAGTCAAAGTGTTTGTCTACCTACAACAGTCACTGCATTTCAAAAGTGATTCGTTATGTGTGCAGCTTTGAAGTATTTTGACATGGCAAGACACTTCGAGCTCACTCGCTGACCGACATTGGTTTCCGGTACGGCAACCCCTCAATTTTAAAATTCTCATCTGTAGTGTATGTACCTTTAAGAGGAGAACTACTTTTACAGCTCCTGTATACTGTAGTACCGGCAGTGACCACACCTGTATATATACCCTGAGTAGGGATCTGTACTGTTAGTTTTTAGAATACCCTCATCCAGTAAACACCTGTTGATTGTTCATCTTCAATAAATAGACGGAGACTGCAGAACACCATACCTTAAGATTCACGGATTTAACAGTGGCGACGAGGCCGATTCGAACCTACCTGCAACTCTGCATTTCCTCCCAGGGATTCGCTCCTGGAGGACAGTGGAAGAAAGTCGAGGCCAGAAGCACGGGCGTCGACCACGAACAACCGCCCAGTCATCCAGCAGAGAGTGAGCATCGCAGAGGAGGCTGTTGAGAGCTGGGCTTGGTTCTCCAGTCACGACGATCCAGCGCAACAGGCTGGCAACGGGTACGGCGCAGACCCTTCCCGGACAGCGGCGGCTGGAGCCGACCGATGGCACAGAAAAGGCCGAGCAGCGTCGACGGGGTAAGAGAGAGGGTAAAGCGCACAGGGCGCAGCCGGGGGTTGAAGACCGAGCGGCGTCGACGGAAAACAAAAAGAGAGAGAGGGTAAAGCACAGCTGGGGTTCAGGACCGAGCGGCGGCAACGAGAGAGGCGCGCAGAGCGCAGCCAGTGCTCAAGGGCTGAGCAGCGTCCGCGGAGAAAGAAAGGAAGCGCGGGAGACGCCATTTGAGCCGCAGCGGAGAAGAAGGGAGAGCGCGGGAGATGCCATTTTTGAAGCCGCAGCGGAGAAGGGCGAGCGCGGGAAGAAAGGGAAGCGCGGGAGACGCCATTTTGAGCCAGCGGGGAAGAAGGGAGAGCGCGGGAGACGCCATTTTAGCCAGTCTAACCACACCCAGGGATGCCGAAGAGTGGCAGTGTCACAGCGTTCGACAATGAAGTCGAAGATTGGGCGACATATGTGGAACGCATTGAAGTATACTGCAAGACGAATGAAGTGCCAGATGCCAGGAAAGCACTGATATTGTTGAATTCCATGGGTGCAAAAACGTATGGCTTACTGCGAAACCTAGTAACCCCAGAGAAGCCAGTGGATAAGGATTTTGAAAGCATAGTGGCAATCCTACAGGACCACTTAAACCCCACACCGCTGCTGATAGCAGAAAGATTTAAGTTTCACAAAAGGAACCAGCATAAAGACGAAAGTAATGCTGAGTATTTAACGGAACTGCGCAAGCTATCGAAACACTGCCAGTTTGGAATGGGACTAGCAGATACGTTAAGGGACAAGTTTGTGTGTGGGCTTCAAAGTGAAGGAACCCAGAAACAGCTTTTATCAGAAAAGGATCTTACGCTGGACAAGGCTTTCAGCATAGCAGTATCACACGAAGCAGCCGCATGGGGCGCTGCAGAGATACAACGGAGACCGCAAGAATATGGCACAAATGAAATGTCATATGGAGCAGAGAAGTGTTATCACTGCGGCAGAACAACGCACGACCAGAAGGATTGTTGGTTCAAGGACCAAGTGTGGAAAAGCAGGACACATAGCAAGAGTCTGCAGGTCGGGAAAGAAAACCAGCAGCAAGAAATCTCCACAGGAGAAGTACAAAAAGGTACATAAGGTGACGGAGAGTAGTTCAGACGAACAGAAAAGTGATACAGACTCCGGAAGCAAGGAGCTGGGTTGTCTGAAACTACATAATGTAATCAAAATGGAGGATCACCAAACTATCTGGGTCACGCTCAAGATAGACGGAGTCCAAGTGAAAATGGAATTGGACACAGGATCAGCCCTAACAGTCATAAACCGAAGGGACTACAAGCGGCTATTCTCACATATACCCTTGAGAGATACAGAGATTGTCTTGAAGACGTACACGGGGCAAAAAGTCTACCCCAAAGGAAAAATAAGGGTGAACGTTATATATAACGGCAAGGAAACACCAAAAATGGACCTATATGTATTGCCAGATGGAGGACCACCACTACTAGGACGTGAATGGATCCGGAAGATACAGTTAGATTGGCATTCCATACAGGCACTGACGGTAGAGGCCAAAAAGAATGACGACGTCACACCTGGACGACTCAAAAATGCTAACTGACGCACAAGAAGTGTTCCAGGAGGGACTCAGAACACTAAAAGGCATCACAGCAACGATCAAAATAGAGGAAAATGCAAGCCCTAAGTTTTTTAAGGCCTTATGCGATCCGCCCAGCCGTCGAAGCAGAGCTGGAAGGGTTGGAACGTTCAGGAGTACTGTCCAAAGTGGACTGGAGCGAGTGGGCTACACCCATCGTTCCTGTAATGAAGAGGTCGTTGAGTAATACGCCTGGGGAACCAAAGAAGGTTCGCATCTGTGGGGACTTTAAGGTGACAGTGAACCTAGTCCTTCACACGGTACAATATCCGCTTCCGCGGATTGAAGATATTTTCGCCTCGCTATCTGGAGGAAAACGCTTAACTAAGATTGATCTGGCCCAGGCATACCTGCAAATGGAGGTAGAAGAAGCCTCGAAACAATACCTAACGATCAACACTCACAAAGGTCTCTACCAATACAACGGGCTGGTGTTCGGGGTAGCATCAGCTCCGGCTATTTGGCAAAGGGCAATGGATCAAGTCCTGCAAGGGATTCCAGGGACCCAGTGTTATTTGGCGAAAATGACAGTGATCACCTCGCCAACCTGGAGCAGGTGCTCACTAGATTGAAGGAATATGGGCTACGAGCTAATCGCCACAAATGCGAGTTTTTCCAGAAGCAGATCTCGTATTGTGGCCACGTTATTGATGAAGAGGGGTTACATAAGTCCCCTGAAAAGATTGAGGCAGTAGTCAAGGCTCCAGCACCGGAAAATGTGTCACAACTGAGGTCGTTCCTCGGGCTGGTGAACCACTACCATAAGTTCTTACCAAATTTGTCTACAGTATTACACCCACTGAACACCCGACTGCAAACGGGGGTACCATGGAAGTGGAATGATGAATGTAAACGAGCTTTCCAGAAGTGCAAAGCATTGATCACATCAAAAGAGGTGTTGGCTCATTTCAACCCAGCAGTACCAATTCGGTTGGCGTGTGATGCATCACCCTATGGTATTGGAGCGGTGCTGTCGCACAAATTCCCAGACGGGTTGGAGAGGCCAGTAGCCTTTGCGTCTCGGTCACTAACCTCAGCCGAGCGCAACTATGCCCAGATTGACAGGGAGGCCCTCAGCCTAGTGTGGGGAGTGAAAAAGTTCAACTATTATCTGCACGGGCAGAAGTTCACCTTGCTGACTGACCACCAACCACTTGTCTCCATCTTTTAATCAAAAGAAGGGCGTTCCGGTGATGACTGCGCAACGGCTACAAAGATGGTCCCTTTTTCTAGGGGCGAACCAATATGAAATAGAGTATAAGGGCACGAAACAGCATGGAAACGCTGATGGGCTATCACGCCTGCCACTGCCTACTGCGGAGGAAGTACCAGCAGTGGACCCTGTCGAAATATTTTATTCAACTATAATTGAACGCTTGCCAGTAACTAACGTGGATATAGAGAAGGAGACCCGAAATGATCCGACACTGTCTCGGGTATATGATTTGACGGTGAAGGGATGGCCAACACATGGCGACTCACTGTTGCCAGCATTCTCATCCAGAAGAGAACAGCTGTCAGTATGCTAGGGAACAGTGATGTGTGGATCCCGAGTGGTAATTCCACCTAAGTTAAGGGAGAGAGTGCTCAATGAGCTTCACAAAGGCCAGCTGGGAGGGGTGAAAATGAAAAGCCTTGCTAGGGCGTGTGTGGTGGCCGGGGATCGATCAACAAATCGAGGACCTAACAAAGAGCTGCTCAGGATGCCAGAAGGTCCAAAATGCACCACCACATGCCCCTCTACACCCATGGGAGTGGCCCTCCTCTCCATGGCAACGGGTGCATATTGATTTTGCTGGTCCATTCATGGACTCAATGTTCTTAATAGCAGTGGATGCGCACTCGAAATGGCCTGAGGTGATCAAAATGTCCTCCACCACCACGGAGAAAACGATTGCAGTCCTACGGACCATATTTGCCAGGAACGGCTTGCCAGAGCAGATTTGCTCTGATAACGGACCACAGTTTGTGTCCGAAGAGTTTCGGAAATTTATGAGAAGGAATGGGGTAAGGCATTACACATCCGCCCCGTATCATCCAGCCACAAATGGATTGGCTGAGAGGTTCATACAATCCTTTAAAAAGGCAGTAAGGGCCATGTGCGATGACGACATTCCACTGCAGCATAAGGTGGACAATTTCCTGTTAGCCTACAGAAATGCGACACATGCAGTTACCAACCAGACCCCGGCCATGATGTTCTTTAACGAAAGGTTGAGATCTCGTCTGGATTTGCTCAGACCTAATGTACGAAGAAATGTTGAGAATAAGCAATTCCAGCACATCAATGAGAAGCTGACAAGGAGCTTCAATGTAGGACAACCAGTCTTGGCTCGCGACTCCCGAACAGAGAAATGGCAACCAGGAACGATATGCACACGGCAGGGGCCACTAATGTACACAGTGGATGTTGGGGAGAACATTGTGAGATGCCATGTCGACCAGGTCTTAGCGTCACAGGAACGAGTCAACCCCATGTCTCCCGTACCTGGTGATGAACCCGACATACCGGTAGCATCTACCCCAGAAACAGTAGCATCGGAAGCTGATGAACTAATCGACGACAGGGGGCCAGATCGCCTCCGCACCAAGAGCAAGACACTCAGGAAAGGCGCTATCCAGAAAGGATCAGGAAGCCGCCCCAAAGACTGAATCTATAAATGGACTATTTCAGTTAATGTGCGTGTTAAAAGTGTTAACTGTTAATTGAATGTTATGGTACTGTTAATCTGAAAGGGGAGGAATTGTAGTGTATGTACCTTTAAGAGGAGAACTACTTTTACAGCTCCTGTATACTGTAGTACCGGCAGTGACCACACCTGTATATATACCCTGAGTAGGGATCTGTACTGTTAGTTTTTAGAATACCCTCATCCAGTAAACACCTGTTGATTGTTCATCTGCAGTCTCCGTCTATTTATTGAAGAACACCATACCTTAAGATACACGGATTTAACATCATCCTTGTTTTCAAATCCCTCCATGGCTTCACCTCTCCCTCTCTCTGTCTCCCTATAACCCTCTGAGATCCCTGCGCTCTTCCAATTCTGGCTTCTTGCGCATCCCTCCCTAAACCTCTATATCTCGCTCCTCCTTTTAAGATGCTCCTTAAAACCTACCTCTTTGACCAATCTGCCCCAATATCTCCTTATGTGGCTTAGTGTCAAATTTTGTTTGATAATGCTCCTGTGAAGAGTCTTGGGATGTTTTACTACATTAAAGGCGCAATATAAATGCAAGTTGTTAATGCAAATATTGGGCCATAATTTGCTATAAAAGGGCATCTAACGGTGTTTGCTGTTAGTTAGACTTGCCCTTGCACGTTTAGGTTTTTAAATGTTTTACTATGACACATAAATGAATGTCTACTTGGGCAAGAGTGCTGATGGAACTGTACCTCAGCAAGCAGTCAACACTTTTAGGGAAAGGAGAAAATTGTGGTAAAAAGAACTTTAGTGTTCATGTCATCATGTATCACTGTCACCTGCAACACCCACCACACACCAACTACAACTTACCTAAAAAGGAATAAAACTGATGTAATGAGAGTCGCAGTATACATCATGAAAAATGCTTGGAAAGTGATTCTCGGGGAATTAACCTTTCAAGGCTTGTTCTTGTAATTTGAGATGCCTAAACCCCTCAGTAAATCAGTCCTGGGTATCCATTAGGCAAATTATATATCAAAGTACAGCAGCCTATTGTATACAATCCATATTTATGAATCATTTGGTCAGAAGCACCTGTTATTCCCTCAAGGTACGCTCAGTAAGTGAAGAAGTTCCTGAAAGGCATGCTCTCAAAAAGAGTATATTCCATTTTCGGGGCAATTCCCTTCAATGTTCCCTGAGGCAATTTTCTATAAAATGTTCTGATGACATTTGAAGCTACTTTGTGCTTAAAATGCCTTTGCTGGAATGCCTTGTATCCCTGACTCTGGATACCTTTGTGGTCTGTGCCAATGCCATGAGGGATTGCTGAAGTGTAACTGAAGATGGGAATTATACCACATTTTCCTCACTCTATTAATTCGGCAGATCACCTTAACTCAAAGGTTGGAGGAGGCAACTTGGCTGAGATCTGTAAATTACTGACTAGGAAATGCACAAATGTAAATATCAGCTGAAGTTGGGATTTCAACCTAGGTTTGGTTCACTTTGCAGACTACTAAGCATCCCACCAGACTAATTAAACTTCCATATTTAGATTTATTGTTATAAAAAAAATCATTTTTCTGGTAGGTTACATTTCAAGCTTTTCTACTCATTATTTGCCCCAACCCATTATATTTTAATGTTTAAATCTTTGTCAACATGTTTACAATAATTTTCCTATTGCGGTAAAAGTATCATAGAAACATAGAAGATAGGAGCAGGAGTAGGCCATTCGGCCCCTCGAGCCTGCGCCGCCATTCAATGCGATCATGGCTGATCATCTAAATTCAGTACCCGGTCCCTGCTTTCTCCCCATATCCCTTGATCCCTTCTAGTAAGGTCTTAATATCAAGTTCTCTTTTTTCATCTTTGTTTCACTAGCTTGCAAAGACTGCTGATGATCTGAGTAAAATGGCAGCCATTTACCTGGTGGACGTTGACAGTGTGCCGATATATACTCGCTACTTTGACATCAGCTTCATTCCTTCCACAGTTTTTTTCTTCAATGGCCAACACATGAAAGTGGATTATGGGTAAGATACCTTGCTACAATTAAAATGTGGAGGTGCAATACAATTGCATCTAGTATGTGTGTACTCTTTTTGTTGGGTACGTAAACAAATTTGACTGTAAATTAAACAAACTTCAAATGAAACTTAAACAAATTAAATTAAAATTTGATTGTCCGGGTTGATGATGCACTCCAGTCCCTGCGGCGCCCACCGGTCGCGGAAATATTCAAGCGTGCCGGCGGACACCGCGTGCTCCATCTCCAGGGCCACCCGGGCACGAACATGGCCGCGGAAGAGAGGCAGGCAATCTGGCTGAACGACCCCCTCGACCGCCCGCTGCCTGGACCAATTAATGGCTAGCATGTGTGTACGGTTTCAGTAAACACTGATCCTTGTGTTATTTCTTGTTTAATATTGAATGGGAGGAGCAGTATGTTTAAGAGGAGCTGTTTTTCTCTTTTCCTTGCATCTGTTGGGGGTAGCAATCGATTGAAACTAGGCAAACAATAGCATAGTTTTTTCAACTGAAAACAACTGCTTAAAATCTTTCTAGTTTTTAATTGTTAGCTACTCCTCAATCTATAATTGTGGTAAAGCTCACATTTTACCTTTTTTATCTGCTAAATCACACCACAAATGACCACTTATCCTTGTGTAGTCTTTGGCCCTCAATTCGCCACAATACTTCTGCAGTGGCTGATGTGTTTCACCAATCCCTCTTTTCCACTTTTGATGCCCTCGTCCCCAGGAAAACCTTTACTCTCTCCCATCCCTGTCAATCCCCCTGGTATGGACCCCACCTTTGACCCCTCAAGCCCAAGGGGCGCAGACTTGAGTGTATTTGGCACACAACTGGTTTAACTATCCATCACCAGACCTGGCTGGATCACATCAAGTGCTACTGAGCTGTATCCTCCTCTGCCAAAACCACACACTACTCCAGGATCAGCCTGGAGAGCATAGACAACCCCTGGCTTTTTTTCGCTACTACTTACTGTCTTCTTAAACACCTCTCCCCTCCCCTCCAAACAACACTTGAGGAACTCATGGACTTCTTTATCACTACGATTAAAACCATCTGTTCAGCTGCCTCTGCTGCTTTCTCTGCTCCCACACCCCCATTCTCCTTGCCCACCAAGTCAAACCTCTTCCTGCCCTAGCCCTGAACCCATGTTTTTCTCTAGTTTCTCTCCTATCTCCCCAATGCCCTCTCTAAGCTCATCTTGTTCATGAGACCCACCTCCTGTGCCCTTGACCCTAGTCCCACTACACTGCTGAGCACTCAACCTTCTTCATAGCCCCCCCATGCTAGCTAACATTGTAAATGGTCCCCTCTCCTGAGGTATTGACCCTTGCACTTTCAAAAATAGCGTCTCACCCCTTCAACAACAACTTGTATTTATATAGCGCCTTTAATGTAGTAGAACGTCCCGAGACGCTTCACAGGAGTGTTATAAGACAAAAAATTGACACAAGCCACATAGGAAATTAGTGGGGGAGGGTGTTGTGGGTCTGAAGGAGATTACAGAGATAGGGAGGGGCGAGGCCATGGAGGGATTTGAAAATGAAGGATGAGAATTTTGAAATCAAGGCGTTGCTTAACTGTGAGCAAATTTAGGTCAGCGAGCACAGGGGCGATGGGTGAATGGGACTTGGTGCGAGTTAGGACACGGGCAGCCGAGCTTTGGATGACCTCAAGTTTACGTAGAGTAAAATGTGGGAGGCCAGCCAGGAGTGCGCTGGAATAGTCAAGTCTAGAGGTAACAAAAAACACCCTTGACACCTCTATCTTTGCAAACTACCATCCCATGTTCTTGAGTTTGTTGTCTCTCCCAAATCAGTGCCCGTCTTTCTTACACCTCGATGTTGTACACATCTCTGCAATCAGATTTCTATTCCTGCCACAGCACTGAAACGGCCCGAACCAAAGTCAAAATGACATCATCTGTGATTGTGACCATGGTGGATTATTCCTCCTCGACTACTCTGCAGCATTTGACACGGTCAACCTCACCATTCCTCTCCTACCCCTTTCCTCCATTGCCTTGCTCAGTTGGATTGCCCTTGCTTGGTTCCACTCTTACCTATCCAGTCATAGCCAGAGCATCTCCAGCAATGGTATTTCTTCCCAGCCCTGCAGTGTTGCCCCCAGATCCCCCAAGGACCTGTCCTTGACCCTCATCTACCTGCAGCCCCGCCTTCCATATGTATGCTAATGACACTCAGACCTACTTCTTCAACACCTTTCTCGACCCCTGCACTACCTCTTTGTTGTCAGACTGCTTATCCGATCTCCGGTCTTGATGAGCCACAATTTCTTCCAGGTAAACATTGGGAAGACATTGTCTTCGGATCCCACCAGAAGCTCCGAACCCTTGCTATTGATTCCATCCCCCTCTCTGTCTATTGTCTGAGGCTGAACCAGTCTGTTTACGATCTTGGTGTCCTATTTGACCCCAAGCAGAGCTTCTTGCCCCCATATCCTCTCCAGCACATAGGCTGCCTACTTCCACCTCAAACATTGTCTGCTTCCACCCCTCCCTTAACCCATCTGCTGCTGAAACCCTCATCCAGTCCAGACTTGACTATTCTAATGCTCTGCTGGATGGGCTCGCATTCTCCACCCTCTCGCCTCCCTAAACTTCAGCTCATCCAAAACTCTGCTGCCCATATCCTAACCTACACCCTGCTCACCCATCACCCCTACCACCGTCTCAAATTTACATTTCTCATCCTTGTGTTTAAATCCCTTCATGAGCTTCCCGCTCCTTATCTCCAACCCCTCCACCCTAAATTTCCATTCCTTAATGCATTCGCCCCCACCATTGGCAGCTGTGCCTTCAGCCATCTAGGAATTCTCTCCCTTAAACCCCTCCACCCTTTCACCTGCCTCTCCTCCTTAAAACCCAGGTCTTTGAAGAAGCTTTTGATCACCTTTCCTAATATTTCCTTCTTTGCCTCTGTCCATTTTTGCCTGAATACACCTCTGTGAAATGCTTTGGGATGTTTTTCTATGATAAAGACTCTGTATTCTGTTTTTTAGGTCTCCAGATCATACAAAGTTTGTTGGGTGTTTCAAAACAAAGCAAGACTTCATAGATTTAATTGAAGTAATATTCCGTGGAGCGATGCGTGGAAAGCTAATAGTGCACAGCCCTATTGATCCGAGGAATATTCCAAAGTATGACCTCCTCTATCATGGCATCTAAATGTACTGGCTGTTTCTTGTGCTTTGCAATGATCTCATGGTAAATACTGAAAACAGGATGCAAAATGTTCTCCATTTATTTAAAGAGCTTTGTGATTTTGATTGAATATTTACATAGTCCACACTGTTAATAGACAGGAAACTTCTTGGAAGAGATTTTCAAGAATCATGATGAAAGGATTCAATCTGCAGTTTCTAAGGGATTAATTAAGAAGGGGAAAATACAATATGAGAGTAAGCTTGCAGGGAACATAAAAACTGACTGTAAAAGCTTTTATAGATATGCGAAGAGAAAAAGATTGGTGAAGTCAAGCGTAGGTCCCTTGCAGCCAGAATCAGGGGCATTTAAAATGGGGAACAAAGAAATGGCAGACCAATTAAATACATACTTTGGTTCTGTCTTCACAAAGGAGGACACAAATAACCTCCCAGAAATGTCAGGGAACATAGGGTCTGATGAAAGGGAGGAACTGAAAGAAATCAGTATTTGTAGGGAAATGGTGTTAAGGAAATTGATGGGATTGAAGGCCGATAAATCCCCAGAACCTGATAATCTACATCCTACGGTACTTAAGGAAGTGGCCCTAAATATAGTAGATGCTTTGCTGATCATCTTCCAACATTCGATGGAATCTGGAACAGTACCCATGGATTGGAGGGTAGCTAATCTTACCCCACTATTCAAAAAAGGTGGTAGAGAGAAAACAGGGAATTACAGCCGGTAAGCCTGACCTCGGTAGTGGGGAAAATGCTAGAGTCCATTATAAAAGATGTAATAGCAGAGCACTTGGAAAACAGTGACAGGATCGGATAAAGTCAACATGGATTTACAAAAGGTAAATCGTGCTTGACTAATCTACTGGAATTTTTTGAGGATGTAACTGGTAAAATAGATAAGGGTGAACCAGTGGATGTGGTGTATTTGGACTTTCAGAAGGCCCCGCATAAGAGATTAGTGTGTAAAGTTATGGCACATGAGATTGTGGGCAAGGTATTGACTTGGATAGAGAACTGGTTGGCAGACAGAAAGCAAAGAGTTGGAATAAACGGGTCTTTTTCCGAGTGGCAGGCAGCGACTATTGGGGTACCGCAGGGATCGGTCCTTGGACCCCAGCTATTCACAATATATATTAATGATCTAGACAAGGGAACTATATATAATATCTCCAAATTTGCAGACAACACAAAGCTGGGTGAGCGTGTGTGCTGTGAGGAGGATGCCGAGAAACTCCAGGATGATTTGGACAGGTTGGGTGATTGGGCAGAAGCATAGCAGATGCAATATAACGTGGATAAATGTGAGGTTATCCACTTTGGTGGCAAAAACAGGAAGGCAGATTATTATCTGAATGGCAATAGATTGGGAGAAGTGGAAGTGCAACGAGACCTGGGTGTCCTTGTGCACCAGTCGCTGAAGGTAAGCATGCAGGTGCAGCAGGCAGCTAAGAAGGTAAATGGTATGTTGGCCTTCGTAGCGAGAGGGTTTGAGTACAGGAACAAGGATGTCTTGCTGCAGTTGTACAGGGCCTTGGTGAGACCACACCTTGAGTATTGTGTGCAGTTTTGGTCGCCTTATCTGAGGAAGGATGTTCTTGCCATGGAAGGAGTTCAGCGAAGATTCACCAGGCTGATACCTGGGATGGCAGGAATAACGTATGAGGAGAGATTGGGTCGATTAGGCTTGTACTTGCTGGAGTTTAGAAGAATGAGAGGGGATCTCATTGAAACTTATAAAATTCTGACAGGACTGGACAGACTAGATGCAGGAAGGATGTTCCCGATGGTCGGGGAGTCCAGAACCAGGGGTCACAGTCTAAGGATAAGGGGTAAGCCATTTAGGACAGAAATGAGGAGGAATTTCTTCACCCAGAGAGTGGTGAACCTGTGGAATTCTCTACCACAGAAGGCAGTAGAGGCCAATTCATTAAATATATTCAAGAAGGAATTGGATATATTTCTTAAGGCTAAAGGGATCAAGGGGTATGGGGAGAAAGCAGGGACCGGGTACTGAATTTGGATGATCAGCCATGATCGCATTGGGACCAACGACATAGGTAGGAAGGGGGATGAGGTCCTGCATCAAGAATTTAGGGAGCTAGGTAACAGATTAAAGAGCAGGACCTCAAAGGTTGTAATCTCTGGATTACTCCCAGTGCCACGTGCTAGTGAGTATAGGAATAGGAGGATAGAGCAGATGAATGCGTGGCTAAAGAGTTGGTGTAGCGGGGGAGGGTTTTACTTTCCTGGATCACTGGGCCTGCTTCTGGGGAAGGTGGGACTTGTACAAGTCGGACGGGTTGCACCTGAACCAGAGCGGGACAAATATCCTTGCGGGGAGGTTTGCTAGCACTGTTGGGGGGGGGGGGTTTAAAACTAACTTGGCAGGGGGATGGGATACAGAGGGGAGCTGAAAGGGGGTGATGTGCTGCCAATTATAGAGAAAAAAACAAGTCAGCTTGGTAGACAGGGCAAATATACAAGGGCAAGGCTGGATGGCATCTATTTTAATGCAAGGAGTCTTGCAAATAAGGTGGATGAACTGAAGGTGTTGATAAACACATGGGAGTATGATATTGTTGCTATCACGGAGACATGGTTGAGGGAGGGGCAAGACTGGCAGCTCAATATTCCGGGGTACAGAATCTTCAGGCGAGACAGAGGGGGGGGGTATAAGAGGAGGGGGTGTAGCAATATTAATTAAGGAGTCAATTACTGCAGTAAGGAGGGATGACATATTAGCAGGTTCCTCTAATGAGGCCATATGGGTGGAGCTTAAAAACAAGAAGGGGGCAAGCACTTTGCTGGGAGTGTACTATAGGCCTCCAAACAGTCAGGGGGAGATAGAGGAACAGATATGTAGGCAAATCTCAGAGAAATGTGCAAATAATAGGGTAATAATAATGGGGGATTTCAACTTCCCCAATATTAACTGGGATAGTCAGAGTGTGAAAGGCACAGAGGGTGTAGAATTCTTAAAGTGCATCCAGGAGAGCTTTTTGAGCCAGCATGTAGAAGGTCCTACAAGAGAGGGGGCGGTACTGGACCTAATTCTAGGGAATGTGGCCGGCCAAGTGGAAGAAGTGCTAGTAGGTGAGCACTTTGGTGACAGTGACCATAATATGGTGAGATTTAAGGTGGTCATGGAAAAGGACAGGGATGGGCCGGAAATAAAGGTTCTAAATTGGGGGAAGGCCGATTTTAATAGGATAAGGCAGGATCTGGCCAAAATGGACTGGGATCAGCTACTTGTAGGAAAATCCGCATCGGAGCAATGGGAGGCTTTCAGAAGGGAGATTGAGATCATACAATGGCAACATGTTCCCGTAAAGGTCGAGGGTGGTTCCAAAAACCACAGGGAACCGTGGATGTCAGGGGATATACGAGAATGGATTAGAAAAAAAAAGGAGGGCTTTTGGCAGATACAAAAGGCTAAAGACGGAGGAAGCCCTAGAGGAGTACAAAAAGTGCAGGGGGATACTTAAAAAAAGAAATTAGGAGATCAAGGAGGGGCCATGAAATAACACTGGCGAGCAAAATAAAGGAAAATCCTAAGATGTTTTATAAGTATATTAAGGGTAAGAGGATAACGAGGGGAAAAATAGGGCCCATTAGGGACAAAAGTGGCAATCTGTGTGTGGAGCCGGAAGATGTAGGAGGGGTTCTAAATGAATTTTTTGCATCTGTTTTCACTATGGAGAGGGACGATGTAGACATAGAAATAGGGCGGGGGGACTGTGATATGCTCGAACACATTAACATCGAGAGGGAGGAGGTATTGGCGGTTTTAGCAGGCCTAAAAATGGATAAATCCCCAGGCCCGGACGAAATGTATCCCAGGCTGCTGTGTGAGGCAAAGGAAGAGATTGCGGGGGCTCCAACACACATTCAGAACCTCTCTGGCCACAGGGGATGTGCCAGAGGACTGGAGAACCGCTAATGTAGTTCCATTATTCAAGAAGGGGAGTAGGGAAAAACCGGGAAACTACAGGCCAGTGAGCCTAACATCAATGGTGGGAAAATTATTGGAAAAAATTCTGAGGGACAAAATCAGTCTCCACTTGGAGAGGCAAGGATTAATCAGGGATAGTCAACATGGCTTTGTCAAGGGAAGATCATGTCTAACTAATTTGATTGAATTTTTTGAGGGGGTGACTAGGTGTGTGGATGAGGGTAACGCAGTGGATGTGGTATACATGGATTTCAGTAAGGCCTTCGATAAAGTCCCGCACAGGAGACTGGTCAAGAAGGTAAGAGCCCATGGAATCCAGGGTGCCTTGGCACGTTGGATACAAAACTGGCTTAGTGGCAGAAGGCAGAGGGTGATGGTCGAAGGTTGTTTTTGTGACTGGAAGCCTGTGGCCAGTGGGGTACCACAGGGATCGGTGCTGGGTCCCTTGCTGTTTGTGGTCTATATTAATGACTTGGATATGAATGTAAAAGGTATGATCAGTAAGTTCGCAGATGATACAAAAATTGGTAGGGTGGTAAATAGCGAGGAGGGTAGTCTCAGTCTGCAGGACGATATCGATGGGTTGGTCAGATGGGCGGAACAGTGGCAAATGGAATTTAACCCGGAAAAGTGCGAGGTGATGCACTTTGGGGGGACTAACAAGGCAAGGGAATACACAATGAATGGTAAGACCCTAGGCAAGACGGAGGGTCAGAGGGATCTGGGTGTGCAAGTACACAGATCCCTGAAGGCGGCGGAACAGGTGGATAAGGTGGTAAAAAAGGCATATGGGATACTTGCCTTCATTAGCCGAGGCATAGAATATAAGAGCAAGGAGGTTATGATGGAGCTGTATAAAGCACTGGTTAGGCCACAGCTGGAATACTGTGTGCAGTTCTGGTCGCCACACTACAGGAAGGATGTGATAGCTTTGGAGAGGGTGCAGAGGAGATTCACCAGGATGCTACCAGGGCTGGAACGCTTCAGCTATGAAGAGAGACTGGGCAGATTGGGTTTGTTTTCCTTGGAGCAGAGGAGGCTGAGGGGGGACATGATTGAGGTGTACAAAATTATGAGGGGCATAGATAGGATGGATACTAAGGAGCTTTTTCCCTTAGTAGAAGGGTCAATAACTAGGGGGCACAGATTCAAGGTAAAGGGCGGGAGGTTTAGAGGGGATTTGAGAAAGAACTTTTTCACCCAGAGGGTGGTTGGAGTCTGGAACTCACTGCCCGGAAGGGTTGTGGAGGCTGGAACCCTCACAACATTCAAGACGCATTTGGATGAGCACTTGAAATGCCATAGCATACAAGGCTACGGACCAAATGCTGGAATATGGGATTAGATTAGACAGGGCGTGATGGCCGGCGCGGACACGATGGGCCGAAGGGCCTCTATCCGTGCTGTATAACTCTATGACTCTATGAATGGTGGAGCAGGCTCGAGGGGCCGAATGGCCTACTCCTGCTCCTATCTTCTATGTTTCTATGCTCCATTGCTTAGAATTTCACTATCCTGGAACTCAAAATCTCAGCTCATTGGCAAGTCTGCTGCCACAGGCTTGCCTCAAAGATTTGGAGAAATAATTCATATAGACTGAGAATTGAATTTTTCCTGATTGACACTTAATGGGAATTTTCTTGTCTGCAGGAGTTCTTCCTGGTTCTGTTGTCCCTATTTTTACACAACTGTGCTACAACCTAAAATATAAGCCCTACACATGAACATGGTATTGGAAAGGAAGCTATTAATAGTTATTAAAAAATTAGCGGGAAAGAAATGCTGTTTCTGTACGACCATACACAACATTCCCTGACCAAGATGGTAGGCAGCTAACCTTCTCCCAGGCCCTTGCTCCTTTGAGCTCATCAGCAGGTGATTTTTTTTTAACCTCTAAAATTTTTTAGAAGCGGGAGTGCTTACTTCCTGTATTGGGATTTGTGGGCTTGAACCCACCCCCTACCATAGTTCAAGTGTACAGATGCCGTGTACCATTAGGCTCCCTTGCTGAATGTGAATTTCTCCCCTCAACCCTATTTTTTCTGTCCTGAAGGAGATGGTTCACATTGATGTATGGTTCAAGAGGTTCCAGTAACTTTGTGATATGTTGAGAACATAGCCATTCTTCAAGTCTGAACCTACTGTTTCGGAGTTATTTAATCACGGGAGGTATCGCATTCTAGCCTGATCTTGTCCTCACATGCCGCCTCTCTCTCGTGCAGAACACGTGCAAATTTTCTAGCACTGAGTATGAATCGTGAACAGAAACTGCTTTCTTCACATTGGACACTTGGGCTAAGTGTAAAGCCCCCCACCACTGTGCTGGCTAATATCACTTAACTCAGCGTAGACCTGAGACTAGCAGGAGTGCAACAATGGCAACACACTGCTCCCTGTAGTCTTGCATTGGATTAAAAAAGTCATAGTTATACAGAATAGATTTATGTTGTGTTCCTCTACCCATCCTGAAATTTTGAAGAAAAACTGCAGATGATAGAGATCTGAAACAAAAATAGAAAACGCTAGAGACACTTAGGTCGAGCAGCATCAGGCGAGAAAACACAAGTCAGTTGGCATTTCAGGAAACAAACCATTCCTTGGAATGAAAGTTATTACAAATAAACAGCATTTAAGAAGGAGCAGAGCAGGGGAAAGGGAGAACGTAGGGGGAAAAACACACACACTGATCACACACAGGAAAAGACATAGAATGACCGGTAAAGTGCTACGGCGAGAGTCAGGAAATAGTTAAAGTACAGAAGGGATATTTTCAGCTAGCGTAATGAGAGAAATAAAAGACATATACGCATCACAGAATGTGAGAAGAGCTAAATAGGATAGGTAAGTGGACAGGGAAGTGTGAAAAACCATCACAGTGGACCAGGCTCCAAGAGTCTGGAAGAAAAAAGGTCAACATCAAGCGTGCAGGCGACCCCACCAGTGCAGTGTTCCCACCCCAGCACCAACCCTTACACGTTCCCCATCTGACATTGCCAGCACCTAATGCCAGAGAGAACATGGGAGCTATATTTAAAGTCTGAAGTTGTTAAAAGTCAAATTGAGTCCAAAGTGCCTAGTGGAAAGATGAGGTGCTGTTTCTTAAGGTTGTGTTGAGCTTCATTGGAACAGCACAGGTGGTCAGAGTGGGATGGGGCGAAAAGTTGAAGTGGCATGCAGCATAGCACTCAGGGTTGCACTTGCGAACAGAATGGACATTCTCAGCCAAGTGATCATCTATCTTCATTTCAGAGACCAAATATATATATTATATACATATATATAAAATATGTAATGAACAGTTACGTGGATTAAGTTGAATGAATTTTGTGCCCAAGACATTTAAAGTGACAGATGTCTTATTTGGGATTTTCAATGTAAAAGGCCTGTTATTAAAGACTGGTATGTAGCTCGCTTGAACATGAAGTATTTACATTGGTGCAGGATTTAAGCAGCTTATAAAAAAAACCTCCACATTGGGTCTTACAAATGAAAAAGCTGCACTCAAATGATTTATCCTGCAGATCAATATTGCAGCAGAGTGGGGAACACTACTCTTGCAAGCTGACCTTAGCTCTGAAATATATGGCAAAGGCTTTGTAAGGGTAGAGCAGCATTTCAGAATTGGAATCAGTCCAGGATCATGAAGGTTGTTGATGCCAGCTGGCCAGACGTTGACCTAGCAGCTAAGTCATCCGACGGTTTTTGTCCTTTTGAGAAATCCATCATTGAACCTGCACCAAACTTGTCAGCCACTGCAATTATTGGGAATGGGACCATTGCTTCCTCTTATTTGTATCCAAAATTATGCTAGATACAATATGTATTGCAGAAGAGCTTTCAGAGAGTCAGTCACTCTGTGGAGGTTACGTACTTCAGGGGATAATCAGAATCCTACCTGGATAATCACTTTTCTGCTCTGGATGATCAGGTCTTTCTACAAAAGGTGCTCAATTTTACCTTCCAACACAGTGATGCTTAGTCTTCCTCAGAGTTCCATCAAAGGATCAGTTGAGTAGATCGCAGGGTTTGGTGTTCTTGCCTCCATACCTCTAGGAATCTACAATGTCTTTTTGGTTAGTGGCTGGTGAGGCATTTGCACCAGCCTGGTACCTTGTATTTTAATGATAATGAACTTGACGTCAAAATCAGCTAGCTTGTGGATGCTCCACATTGATACGATGCTAGAAGGGAAGCAAAATGGAATTCCTACCATGTCTGTTCTAGGTAGCAGTTTTAGTAAGTGATGTGCCTACAACACACAAGAATGGTACTTAAAATCAAACATTAACATTGTAAAGAGCTTTGATATTCCAACATTCCCCACATGTCAGACATGCTGTTATGGGAGAGTTGGACAACTAAGTTGGACCACTGGAGGTTGGTGAAGGATTCAAAAACTTGCACCAGCAAGTTATTTTATATGTATGTAATTTCTTAAACATTGCACCACCTGTCTTAAAGAAATAGTTAAGCATTGGTGTGGTTACAATATGCATTTAATTGAAGTATCATTTTTGAATGCCAGTACACATCTTTCAGTTTTAAATTGAATAGGTACAATCCTTTTTTTTCCCCTCCCTCCAATTTTCTTCCCTGAGGTGCTGAGTGATACTTGGGTACAGTTCTTAAGACCACAGCAGCCCTCCAGTACTTCATCCAAATGATCATTCTTCATGTGTAAACTTACTGACTATTGCCAGGCAAGGACAACTTTCATTTACATAGCACCGTTAATGTAGGAAAAAGTCGCAAGGTGCTTCACTGGAGCATAATCGGACAAAAATTCACACCGAGCCAAAGAAGATTGGGAGCAGTGACTTGGTCAAAGATGTAGGTTTTAAGGAGCAGAGAGTTGGAGAGGTTTAGAGAGGGAATTCCAGAGCTTAGGATCTAGACCGCTGAATGCACAGTTGCCAATGCTGGGGCTATTTCATTATTAGACTAGTAACCCAGTAGATCCATCCAATTTCAGATCATACAAATTGTCACAACTATAAAATGGCTTCTATGATTTCATTCTGGCAGAGATTTTCTGCTGTCTTTATTGGGGAAAGTGGAGGATCAATCAATCATCGGGAAGTCTTACAAGTCAAGACTCAACCATTGTGGTAGTTTTGCTTTGTCATGATGGCCAATGAATTGTTTCAGTCTGGATTCTGAGAAGGTGCACTTGTGCTTTTAAAATCTGTTGATTGTTTTGTTTAATTGTGAAAGTACTTTTTAATAAAAAAAACTTCCTTTGTACCAGCTTGAATGCCAAAGGAAAGAGGCATATATCAGAGAAGCCTTTGTTCCTGTGTTTTCCTACTTTGCCATTTCTTCGTATGGGCCAAGAGCTAGTAGTGCACTCTGTTGTTTCCACCTTACCTAAACCTCATCATGGCCACATGGTCCAAGCTACAGCAGAGAATAGCTAAGATTTTAGAACCTTAATTGTTTTTAAATCAGATGGAGTAAAATTAAAGTGAAATTTTTTTTTGCTTATGTTTAATATTACATAACACAAATTAATAGTTTTAGTCAGAGCCAATAGTCTGTCCATCTGTTTTTCCCCCTGCCGTTAGAAATCAGGTTTCACAGTGCATGCACCAAAGGCAAAGGGGTTCATTGTTCATCTGGAGACCTACCATCCTATATTCTATGCACACAGTTTCAGTTCAGAAAAAGCATATATCCTAGTAGCCTTTGTTCCTGTGTTTTCCCACTTTGCCATTATGCTGGCTTATGGAATCTGCTTGTGTGTTAAGCACAAATAAAAAGTATTGGAGGGAAGATGAATCATAACGCTCTGTTCAGAAGATGTCCAGCAACACAAATTGCTGTATAGCTTTCAGATGTGTGATTTTCCCCTCTAATCCAGTGGCAGAGAGAATAATTTAAGCATTACTTGTACTACTCCATCCAAGATCCGCTATCTTGACACAGATCAGGAACTGAACCTGGAATGGTCTGCATTGTTCAGTTACATGTTGCCTTTACTGACTGAACTAAAAAGAAACCTTAGTGGCCGTTCTTTGTTAGTGAGCCTAGAGATGATGGGAAACGGACTATTTTTTAAAATATTCATTTTTGGAATATGTGCGTTGCAGACAAGGCAGGTATTTATTGCCCATCCCTAGTTTCCCTTGAGAAGGTGCTAATGGGCCTTGTTGAACTACTGCAGCCTGTGCAGTGAAGGTGCTTCCACAATGCGGTTAGGTAGGGAGTATCAGAATTTTGACCCGACAACAACAAAGGAACAACAATATATGTCCAGGTCGGGATGGTGTGTAACTTGGAGGCAATAGTATTCCCATACACCTGCTGCCCTTGTCCTACGTGTGGAGGTTGCAGGCTTGGGAGGTGCTGCCAAAGAAGCCTTGGTGAGTTGCTGCAATGCATCCTACAGATAGTACACACTGCAGCCACGGTACACTGGTGGTGGAGTGGAACAACACAACCAAGCCCAAGCTAGCCGTCAACCAATATCCATTTTCCAGAAGTGGGCACTGGATAACAACCAGACACAAGAACCATGGAAGACTTCTCCCTTTCCCGAAACCAGAAATTGAGGCCAATATTCCTTAATGCAACTCTTAATATGTGCTAACTCAGCCCACAGTTAGCTCCTGCTCTTTTATAGTTTAGTAGCCTAGCATATGGTACAATCACCCATTAAGCCATTGCTAGAGCTCATTGTGTAGCCTTTATTCACAACATAGACTAGGGAACTTCCTATTCCATCCACTATTGAATTTTGAAAAATAAACTACAACATAAAGGCAATGAATGCAATGTGTAAGTAGGCGGCCAGGTTTGCCATTTTTTAATGATTTCCATAGCACTGTCCAGCTACACACACTACACTACTTATTGAACAAGAGTAATTGGCTAACAGACTATGCCATCTACACATCCTATAATTTCCAATTTTTTTTTCAATAGTAATAAATTTTCTGCAATTGAAAATACCAGTGGCCAGGTATCAGCTAACGCAGCACAACCCAGGGATCAAACCTGGGAGCTTCTGGTCTTTGGTGATTGCCATTTTGTTACCATTAATCAAATCACAGACAAGGTTACTGGTTTTGGAACATAAAAAAAATGATTGTTACTAGTTGTATTCATGGAGGAGAGTAATGAGAGAGAGAGAGACACACAGACAGACATGAAAGAAAAAGGAAAAAAGACATGGAAAAAGAGAACAGAGCAAGACATGGAAAGGAAGAAAGAGAGACTTGCATTTTACATAGCACCTTTCATGATCTCAGGATGTCCCAAAGCATTTTACAGCCAATGAAGAACTTTTTTGAAGTATGTCACTTGTAATGTAGAAAACATGGCAGCCAATTTGCACACAGCAAGCTCCCACAAACAGCAATGTGATAATGACCAGATAATCTATTTTTTTTTTTTTTAGTAATGTTGATTGAGAGATAAATATTGGTCAGGACAGAAGTAGAAATGACAATAGTCTTAGTGTGGAAAGTGATAGGCCAAGATGTTGAAACAGGACTTAATGAATATTTAATTCATCTAATCCACACTTAAATAAACTGGAGTCAATGTTTTGACTGTTCTTCAGGGTTTGAGTCATGTTATTGGTATGCCTCAGTTTTGATAGAAACAATCTTGTGTATCACTCCCATCATTAACATTGATTTAAAGGGGGAAATGTTTTATTTTCAGAAAATATAAAATCTTCAGAATACAGTCAACAGAAATAAACTAAATTAATGTAAATCACTATTTCTAGGAAGCTCTATATTTTTGGAAAGGAAGGGCCGAGGATACCTCTTCTGAGAAACCCCAAATGTAAGAGTACAGTTTTAAGCACATCTTTCCCATAATCCAGGCTACTACACATGGCAAAAGGCCACAGATACCATCAGCTGCAAAATCTGAGTGACCAGGAGGAACACTTGAAAAACATTTCTCCCTAAGTAACCAAACAATTTTACTTTTCAGCACAAGGTAAAATCTCAGTAGATTAGAGTGGAATTTAGACTGGGCCCAAACGGTCAAGACATTTGGGTAATTGCAAAGCATTGTTAACAAAAAGCAAAATACTGCAGAAGCTGGAAATCTGTAACAAAAACAGAAAACACTGGAAGCAGAATCTATGGAGGAGAGAACATTAGTCGACGTTTCAGGTGTGTGAACCCTTAGTTCTGTTTTTAGTTTCATTACGAGGTATTATTGCTTTATGGCATTCACTTAAACAATTCAGCAAGCAACGCTACATCCTCTATTTTTTTGCTTTCAGTAGTTTCTTACTTGAACTTCTTGTAACAATTGGCGAGCGAGTGAATTGATTAGTTTTCTGCACTTTTGAAACTTTCTTCAAGTACTTGAAAATGGAGTGAAAGCAAGTCGTAGGGGCCAAATGGTGGTTTTCAGTTCCTGCAGAAACTTGCGCGCAGTCCATCTTCACTGAAGCTACAGGCTTGTCTAGAGGTTTGGGGCTCAATAACCAGTTACGGCAATTTTTCTCAATCCAGTTCCAACCTGTTTGCCCAACGTTTTGATGGTCTGCATCATGAGCAGTGTTTATGAAGGCCACAGCATATACTTTGCTCATTACGTCTCTACGTTCATTGAGTAGGTTCACAAATGCCAACCCGCCGTAGCCATGGGCGATGAAGGCTACACTCATAGCAGCAGACTGAGATATAAAGTGGTCCCAAATGTAGATGGTGTGCTGTTCAGCACTTTCAAAGCCCCTTTTTGGTATTTGTTCAAGCACTTTTTCCAGTTTTAGATCAGAATCACAATGTTTGTTCTCTTCTGCGTCTGCAGCATCATTTTGCTTAATAGCCATAAAGTTGTCATTAGGGTTTAATACCATCACATCATAGTGCTCCCTTAGAGCTTTCTTGATATAAGGGATTTGAGTGCCAGTGTCCAGGCAATCATGCACAATCAATTTCTGGGACCATGCACCGGCCCGCATGACTCCACGATCTTGCAGCAGAACAATTAACTTGGAAGGATTAGTCAAGGCACCTTCACTCATGAAGCAGAAACTTTTAGGGCCATCCCCTGCGGCATCTACGGGTATATAGACTCGTTTCAATAGACATTCTTTCTCTAAGAGCTCGTATACATACTCAGCCAGAACTGTTCCAAAGGCGTTGTACCACTGGTGGTTCAAGTTGGTTGCGTTACTATATTGTTTGAAAATAAATGGTTGGTTTGTTTCAGTATGCCTCAGTTGTCCTTTTTCATTGAACAAATACTTGAATTCTTTCAGTCTCTTTGCATTTTCCAGTTGTTCAGGAATCACTGGTTCTCCCATTTTCTTAAAAAACAACCCGGTATTCTGATTTGGCTCTTAATTCAGTAGTCTAAACTGATAACATTATGCTGTTCCTTTCCCACACTACTATATAGTGAAACCCACTTAAACTAAAGTTTAAGCATTTTTGTTGTTTCAGGAGCAATACATACCCATGCATTTATTGTCTTTGCTGATCTGATTGGTTTAAACAATGTTGTTGTATTAATGGTGGTTCTAAAGTTCTTTGTCACTACTATGTTAAAGGAAGACCAAATTGAGATAATTCACCAATTAAAAATGTTGTGATGTTTATATATAAATATATAGACTTGTCATGATTAACGTATTCCTCCTTTGCAAAAATACCAAATTCTGGGATTATATTGGCATTCATTCAATTATTCAGGAGCAAATTAAATGAAAAGTTCTTAAGGACATTTTGGCCCAATCACTCGCTGTTGATAAACACTTTTTTTGGCATGCTAATTAGACTTAATTATTTGAATAATGAATCCAGCTGTACTTAAACACATGTAGTTAATCTACACAATTTGTATTAAGGGCCAGCAATAATTGAATTTGTATAAGACCTCGGTACAAATAATTGTTCCCCTCTCCATGTACTGTGACTTGCTTACTATCTGAAAAATTATTCTGTATTGTTAAGAGGAACTTGCAAGTTTAGTGCTTCTAATTTGGTGAGTTACATTACATACAACAAAATCAGCCCATCATAACTATTGAAAATGCTCAGTTGATCAAATTAGTCTGACAGATGTATAAAGCAATGGATTGATCAGTGCTGCCTATGGCCTTCTCGGAGAATAAGATCCCCTATTGGTACACAGACTGTGGGATCTACCTGCCTTTCTTCAGCCACATTCCTGGGAACCTTCATATCTTTGTCAGATTTTCCATGCTTCCCTCCTCCTCTGTTATGGTGTGGAGATGCCGGAGTTGGACTGGGGTGGACAAATGTAAGAAGTCACACAACACCAGGTTATAGTCCAACAGCTTTATTTGAAATCACAAGCTTTTGGAGCGCTGCTCCTTCTTCAGGTGAAGTGGAGAAATGCATAAAGACACAGCTTATATAGTCAGAGAATCATGTCAGATGTTTACAGGTAACCTTTCCAACTGCCATTTATCGCACCTCGGCAGAGAGATAATCACAGCAGTCAAAGGTGTGAATGGTGTCCAAACAGGTCAGTCAGGGAAACATTACATCAAAGAACAATGAGGTGGGGTCACAAGGGGTCAAATATTGCAGATGCTGGGGTCTGTATGAAAAACAAAAAAAGACAAAAAACATTTTTTTTGGCTGGAAATCACAGCAGGTCCGGCCGCATCTGTGTAGAGAGAACAAGCCAATGTCGACTCGAGTCTGGATGACCCTGCATCAGGTGGGGTTACATGTAGCGTGACATGAACCCAAGATCTCGGTTGAGGCCGTCCTCATAAGTGCGGAACTTGGCTATCAGTTTCTGCTCGACGATTTTGCGTTGTCGTGTGTCTCGAAGGCCACCTTGGAGAATGCTTACCCGAAGATCGGAGGCTGAATGTCCTTGACTGCTGAAGTGTTCCCCGACTGGGAGGGAACACTCCTGCCTGGTGATTGTTGTGCGGTGTCCGTTCATCTGTTGTCGCAGTGTCTGCATGGTCTCGCCGATGTACCATGCTCCGGGGCATCCTTTCCTGCAACGTATGAGGTAGACAACGTTGGCCGGGTCACATGAGTATGTACCATGTACCTGGTGGGTGGTGTCCTCACGTGTGATGATGGTATCTGTGTTGATGATCTGGCATATCTTGCAGAGGTTGCTGTGGCAGGGTTGTGTGGTGTCGTGGTCGCTGTTCTCCTGAAAGCTGGGTAATTTGCTGCGAACGATGGTCTGTTTGAGGTTAGGCGGCTGTTTGAAAGCGAGTAGTGGAGGCGTGGGGATGGCCTTAGCTAGGTGTTCGTCGTCATCGATGACATGTTGAAGGCTGCGAAGAACATGGCGTAGTTTCTCCGCTCCGGGGAAGTACTGGACGACGAAGGGTACTCTGTTGGTTGTGTCCCGTGTTTGTCTTCTGAGGAGGTCTATGCGATTTTTCGCTGTGGCCCGGCGGAACTGTCGATCGACGAGTCGAGCGTCATATCCCGTTCTTACAAGGGCGTCTTTCAGTGTCTGTAGGTGTCCATCGCGTTCCTCCTCGTCTGAGCAGATCCTGTGTATTCGCAGGGCTTGTCCATAGGGGATGGCTTCTTTAACGTGGTTAGGGTGGAAGCTGGAGAAGTGAAGCATCGTGAGGTTGTCCGTGGGCTTGCGGTAGAGTGAAGTGCTGAGGTGTCCGTCTTTGATGGAGATTCGTGTGTCCAGGAATGAGACTGATTCTGAGGAGTAGTCCATGGTGAGTTTGATGGTGGGATGGAACTTGTTGATGTTATCGTGTAGTCTTTTCAGTGATTCTTCGCCGTGGGTCCATAGGAAGAAAATGTCGTCGATGTATCTGGTGTATAGCGTTGGTTGGAGATCCTGTGCAGCGAAGAAGTCTTGCTCGAACTTGTGCATGAAGATGTTTGCGTATTGGGGTGCGAATTTGGTCCCCATGGCTGTTCCGTGTGTTTGGGTAAAGAACTGGTTGTCGAAGGTGAAGACATTGTGGTCAAGGATGAAGCGGATGAGTTGTAGGATGGCGTCTGGAGATTGGCTGTTGTTGGTGTTGAGTACTGAGGCTGTCGCAGCGATGCCGTCATCGTGGGGGATACTGGTGTAGAGTGCCGAGACGTCCATCGTGGCGAGGAGTGTTCCTGGTTCAACTGGTCCGTGGGTGCTGAGCTTCTGTAAGAAGTCTGTAGTGTCGCGACAGAAGCTGGGGGTTCCCTGTACGATGGGTTTCAGGATGCCCTCGACATATCCAGAGAGGTTCTCACACAGGGTTCCGCTGCCTGATGCGATAGGACGTCCAGGTGTGTTGGCTTTGTGTATCTTTGGGAGGCAGTAGAAGTCTCCCACGCGGGGAGTACGTGGGATGAGAGCATGTAGGATGCTTTGAAGGTCTGGATCGAAGGTTTTGATCAGTCTGTTGAGTTGGCGGGTGTGTTCTTTGGTCGGATCTGCGGGTAACTGTCTGTAGTGTTCCTGGTTGTCCAGTTGTCGGTATACTTCTTTGCAATAGTCCGTTCTGTTCTGTATGACGATGGCACCTCCTTTGTCTGCTGGTTTGATGACGATGTTGCGGTTGGTCTTGAGAGCGTGGATGGCGTTGCGTTGTGCTCGGG
This sequence comes from Somniosus microcephalus, assembly GCF_052327205.1. Classification (NCBI taxonomy): domain Eukaryota; kingdom Metazoa; phylum Chordata; class Chondrichthyes; order Squaliformes; family Somniosidae; genus Somniosus; species Somniosus microcephalus. The sequence continues at coordinate 93,559,822 of NC_141000.1, forward strand.
TGACATTCTGGACTGTCTTGTGAGTGCGGCTGATGAATCTGGCGTTGATGCATCTCCTGACAGCTTGAGCATACATGTCAAGCTTAGGGCAGCGACCCTCCGGAGGGGTCCAATTTGACTCACTCTTCTTCGGTTGCTGCACTGCGGATCCCTGTTATAACCAATTACATCTCCTTTGGACCCACATTTTGTTTCTAAATATCTCACTATCATTCTCATTTTGCCTTGCGCTATCACTTTACCATTTAACGACTCCTGCCCTTCACCCGATCACAGACTTCCATTTTGTTCTTTACCTGCTCCCGCCTGGTTCTGTACTTGCTTAAGACCTGTTCATCTCTAACATAGTCCAGTTCTGATGAAAGGTCATCAAACTGATAATTAACTCAGTTTGTCTCTCCACAGATGTTGCCTGACCTGAATGTTTACAGCATTTTCTGTTTTTACTAAGATTTTGTACTTTAAAAAACAAAGTATATATAGTGTGTCAAGTATTGTTCTGCAATATCTTGCTGAGTTTTCTGTTTATCTGTAATTATCTTTCCTGTAATTTTAGTCAAATGCCTCTCGGCTGCTGAATAAACCTTTCTCAACTTTTTCCACTCCAGTGTTCTACCCCTTCTTGAAGGCACTGACCATCGTTGAGGTACTCTTCAAGGTTGCTGTCTGCCTTCTGGTATTTTACTCAAGTGGCCATTCTTCATGTGTTGGTAGATGATTTGGCCATGGACACATCACAACCAAACATAATCCTTCCCTTTCCCAGCATGTACTCATTTGCACTTCTGGTAGGGATTGCTGCTTAGTAACCAGGAATGGGGCACCCTAGACAATTTCTCATTATCTAACCTTGGAGCCTTTGACTCATTCTATCAAGCAGTGTCCATCATGCCAGTTACTCTTCAGAATTTCTCTTAATTGATTAAGGAGACAAAAAAGTGTTGGAGATATTAGGGCAGAAAAGAGGTAGGTTTTAAGGAGGAGAGAGAGGTTTAGGGAGGGAATTCCAGAGCTCAGGGCCTTGGCAGCTGAAGGCACAGCCACCAAGGGTGGAGTGATTAAAATCAGGGAAGCTCAAGAGGCCGGAATTAGAGGAGCATAGCTATTTCGGAGGGTTGTGGGGCTGGAGGAGATTACAGAGATAGGGAGGGGGCCAGGCTGTAAGATTTAGGATCACAGGTCGCACATAGATTGCCCAAAGGGTCTTAATAGTTGCAAGGCATTTTATTAAAGAGCTACAGTTTAAGTGTAATCAGATACTACATGCGATTGAAATAGATACAATAGACACACAGTCCGTGACAGATGAGGGCCATCTACAGCCCCGGAGCAGAATGGAACGACCGGATGGACGGTGAGGCAGAGCGGTGGTCTCGGATTGGGTGAATCCCTGCAACCTGCGCAGCGGCCACTTCTGTTGGATCATCCCTCGAGGTGTTAGGCCTCAGAGGCTAAACTTGACCAAGGTGTTAGGCCATAGCCAGCATGCATCCACCTCGGAGAAACCGTCCCCCTAACTGCCAGTTTTCCTCACTCGGTCGCCCATTTTTATACCTTATTTTGATGGGCTGGTGGATACCTGGCGTCAATCAATTTTACCCATCCCATTGTCCAATTACAAGGGAGAGGGTACCTCTGACAGCACCCCCCTCCCATCTTGGCCCTGGAGATGGAGCACGCGGTGTCTGCCGGCACACTTGAGGCCTTTCGAGATCGGTGGGTGCCGCGGGGACTGGAGTGCATAGTCACCCCGGCAAACCAAATTTTAATTTGATTTGATAATTTTTATTTAAAGTTCTATTTAATTTACAGTTAAGTTACAATTAATTGGGTCTAACCAAAAGAGGACCTCCCTCCCATCTTGGCCTTGGAGATGGAGCAAGCAGTGTCCGCCGGCACGCTCGAGGCCTTCTGAGACTGGTGGGTGCCGTGGGGACTGGAGTGCATCATCTCCCCGGCCAATGTAATTTTAATTTAATTTGATAAGTTTTATTTAAAGCTCTATTAAATTAGAGTTAATTGGTTCAACAAAAAGAGGACCCCCCTCCCATCTTGCTGAGGTCAGCTATTTCCCTATCTCTGTATCAATGTCTTGTTGCTCTTTCAAGAGACAGCTTGTTTATCTTTAAGGCTCCTTGCTAAATCCCTTATCAGCATAGCTATGCCTTGAAGGCCTGTTTTTGTGTTCTGACCTCGTACAGAGAGCTGAATTACAACTCTTTTTCTGACATGACTGGAATCCTTCTGTGTCATCAACTTAGGCAAACTGCTGATCTAGGGAACCCCTAACAGACTATTATTTCTTCCAATCAATTTCTTACAAGGCCATGGAGGGATTTGAAAAAAGGATGAGAATTTTAAAATCAAGGCGTTGCTTAACTGTGAGCCAATGTAGGTCAGCGAGGGGTAATGGTGTGTGTTAGGATACGGGCCGCAGAGTTTTGGATGACTTCCAGTTTATGGAGGATAGAACGTGGGAAGCCGGCCAGGAGTGCATTGGAATAGTCAAGTCTAGAGGTAACAAAGGCATGGATGAGGGTTTCAGCAGCAGATGGCAGGGTCGGAGTTGGGTGACGCTACGGAGATGGAAATAGGCGGTCTTAGTGATGGCGCGGATATGTGGTCAGAAGCTCATTTCAGGGTCAAATATGACACCAAGGTTGCGAACAGTCTGGTTCAGCCTCAGACAATTACTAGGGAGAGGGATGCAGTCGGTGGCTAGGTAACTGAGTTTGTGGCGGGGACTGAAGACTGGCTTTGGTCTTCCCAATATTTAGTTGGAGGAAATTTCTGCTCTTCCAGTACTGGATGTCTGACAATTTAGAGACAGTGGATGGGTTGAGGTGGTGCAGGTTAATAAGGCCATTAAAAAAAAAGCAAACTAAGCACTGGGGTTCTCTTCTAGAGGAATAGAATTAGAAAAGCAGGGAAGACATGTGTTAAACTTGTATCAAACCTTGGTTAGGCCACACTTTGGAGTACTGTGTACAGTTCTGGTCTCAATGTTGTAAAAAGGATATAGAGGCATTGGAGAAGGTGCAAAAGAGAGTCACAAGGATAATACCAGAACGGAGAGGTGATACCAGAACTGAGAGGTTATAACTATCAGGAAAGATTGAACAGCCTGGGGCTCTTTTCTAAAGAAGAGAAGGCTGAGGATGACCTGATAGGTCTTTAAAATTATGAAAGAGTTTGATAGGGTGCACGTGGAGAAAATATTTCCACTTGTGGGAGAGACCAGAACTAGAGGCCACAAGTATAAGATAGTCACGAATAAATCCAATAGGGAATTCAGGAGAAACTTCTTTACCCAGAGAGTGGTGAGAATGTGGAGTAGTTGAGGTGAACAGCAGAGATGCATTTAAGGGGAAGCTGGATAAGGACAAGAGGAAGAAAGATACGTTGATGGGGTGAGAGGAGGCTGGTGGCGACCAGTTGGGCCGAATGGCCTGTTTCTACGCTGTAGAATCGACCATGCATTGCCAGCAGCTTTTCTTTCTTTTTCTCTCTCCCTCCCCCGCCCGGTGACTTGCAGCCTGGTCCTTTAAGAGGTTTGTGGTGGGTTTTTTTTTTAACTCCTCCCTTTCCGGTGTGAGGAAGATTCCTTCCTTCCCTTGGAGAGAGAGAGAGGAAAAAAAGAAAGAGAGAGAGGGGGGAGCGAGAGGCTAAGCTGCCGCTGTTGGAATCTTTTCATTTCGAAGAGAAACGACGAGTTGGCGGCCTGTTAACAGGCGGCGGCGGCGGCGGCGGCCTGCTGTGTTGTGGCTGAGCGCGGCCTGCGGGCGCTGCTCTGACCGTTACAGAGCTTCCTGCGAGCTGACGGATCGACAACTGCGAGCCAGCCAGCCCGGGCCGCTCAGTTTCCTGTTAACTTCCTAATTGTGTTTTTTTCTTCTTTTTCAAAAAGTAATAATTTCCCCATCCCGCCGCAGATCCCCTTGGACCAGTGAGTGCAGATCCGGCTGTTTCTTTTTGACTGTTTTGGATAATTTGGTTTTAGGATGTTTGTTGCAAGGTGTCGATGCAACTTGACACATTTGGTTGTATTTTTTTAGCCGTTTTGTTTTGGCTGTTATTGTTTCTGTTTGCTGCCCGAGATCCGACTGTATGAATGTCAATCCTTCACAAGAGAGGAAAGATTTCTCTGCGGGATGTTTTCAGTCGCTGCACAGGTGTAAAATACCTGTGACTGCTAAAACAAACCTGACTTATTTTTGATCTGTTTTGCATTCACTTGGAAATCAGCCCAGAGGCATTATCTTCGTGAGAAAAAACGTTTGGTAAGTCTTATTGGAGAAGGGAGAGTGTGAGTCAGGAAATACATATTCACAATGGTGTGTTTTGATGTGATTTGTGTTATATAAACCAAAAAATCCTGGAAATGACAGTCCTTTTGATGTTGGTGGTGTTGATTGTTTCAGAATTGTACAGGGACAAACGGAAGTGACTGACATCTAGCACCAATTTGACCTGAAAATTCACTTGCTGCAGCACCCTCTTGTAGATCCCCTGTGGCACTGCTCACGGTGAGTCATCAGAGTATATGTTTTAGAATAATAGGGCTTTCCTGAACAAAGTGGGATGGGTGAAGTGCTACAGGAATTAAGTGTGATGGGTCGAAGCAGTGCAAGGTAGATGGAAAATTGTTTACCGTTAATATTTAGGTTGGGATCGGAAAGTTGATTTTAAAGGAAAATAATAATCAAATATGCTTTTACATTGTGCAGTCTTGTGGTATTCAATTCACACATCTAAACAGCTGCTACCACAACTAGTGATGGAACTGTAACTGCCAGTACTTCTAATATTACAGATCAAAATGCTGTGCAAGATTTAACCCCCTTTTGGAAGGACAACATCTATAATTGTACTGCTGTGTATAGATATATTACCCACCATTATGGTTTGCTAAAATCCTAATGGGTACACTACAATAAATCCATACAAACTTTATTTTTTGAATACCAAGAAAAGGAAACAAATTGTTAATGAAAATTATTTGTAGGTATTCTGTGAACCAGTTCTTTAAAAAAAAAAAAAAAAAAAATGTTGAATGTATAAATTCAACTTTTTGATTACATTACTTTTATCTCTAGTAAATATTGTTTTGGAATTGGGGGAGTAGAATGAAGCATCTTTTAGATTTCCTTAATATATTTTGTGTTATCCATTGTAATAGGAATTGAATCTCAAAGTAATATTTAAAAATAAACTTGATGTTTTCACAAATAGTTTTATGTGCTGAACAATGTTTGACAACATGAAGTGTTTAGAGTTTAGAGTGTTTTTTTACACAGATGTTACTTTTTTCAGGGTGTGATACTTTCCACACTTGGACAGGCTTATGTTCAGCAAATATCATAACAGACATAATCTGTGCCTGACTTTTTGGACAATCTTCCATTATTTTAAAATAATTATAATTAATACTTTGTGGCTATGTGGAGAGTGGAGTTTTTGCACTCCATATCGTATATAGCACATGCTCTTGTCAATAGTGCAGTGTGTCCTGGTGTCTTGAATCTCAAATCTCCCATTAATAGCTTGTTTATATATTGCAGAATTGAATGTACTAGTGCTTTGGAATTCACCCTGTTTATATTATGGATTTCAGACCACTGATGGCATTGGGGAAAAGGGCATCTGCAATCTCCCTTTGCTGTTGGTGGTGCAGTGCCTCTGGTGCTGAGGAGAAAAGCCACCACTTAACGTGATGCTTTGACACCAGAGGTGTTGTCTCCCGTGTATTGCAATGCTGTCACTGGTACACCACCATCATTTAAATGCAGCATTTGAGTGTCCAACTCCAAAGTCCACCTTTGACTCATTGAAAATTCTAACCTCTTAGAGATTTGTATACAAAGACTAGGGGCAAAGACAGGAGGGAGGGATTTAAGGGATGTAAAGGAAGGGACTGACTCTTTTATTAAAAAAAACCCCAAACAAAATGCTAAAGAAAGAATTCTCTCTTTCTTGCCCATCATGCCACCTTCCAGCAGGTAGGATCTGGCAGGGAGCTTACTCCCAAGTCAATCCGACTCTATCAAAATACTGGTCGTTGCACAAGAGAGCCCAGATGACTTGTTCTGTAGGGCTTTTCCCCTCTTCGCACTCCCAGAGGGATAACCCCTCACCTCTGGTGAGATTAGGAATGTTTATGGGACTCATGGGCATGAAGAAATAATTTTTTTTCATACATTGCAGATGCTTTAATGCTGCAGTGAAACAATAGCCACCCATGAAGCTATAATATGTTCACTTAATTGAATGTTGAAAGTGTTTTTTCAAATCATTACAGCATCTGTTTGTCTTTCCCTATGCAACTACTGCCATTTTTTTCTCTTTATTCAACAATGTCTGTATTGTGAATGAGATTCAGTTGTACCTTTTGCATAATTGTTTTTATAATTTTGTATGCAGCGATTAATGCTGCTGAATATTTTTTTCCAGATAAGGTATATAGTATCACCTTGAGCTCAACATCCTTACTGTGCATTTATCCTACGGCCTTTATCTGTAAAAGAGCTTGAGATTTCTCTTGTGTCAATAGTTCGGCAATTTTTTGTTGTTTTAGATTTAGCAGCATAAAAAGCAGACAGTTGCAATTTTGGTTCTGTTTGATTCGAACTGTAATTCAAAATTATTTTTTGCACAAATGGCCAGTTAAGACAGAAAGCAGTACTTTTTGTGCAAAGTACATTGTACTCCCGCTCTCTTTCTTAGGAAATCCTCACTTTTGTACAGTTCTTTTGGTTTCTTGAGCATAAAAATCTAGGCTGACACTCCAGTGCAGTACTGCGGGAGGGCTGCACTGCTGGAGGTGCTGTCTTTCAGATGACACGTTAAACCAAGGCCCCATCTGCCCCCTCAGGTGGACGTGAAAGATCCCATGTCATTATTTTGAAGAAGAGCAGGGGAGTTATCTCTGGTGTCCTGGCCAATATTTATCCCTTAATCAATATATCAAAAAAAGAGATTATCTGGTCATTATCACATTGCTGTTTGTGGGAGCTTGCTGTGCGCAAATTGGCTGCCGTGTTTCCTACATTACAACAGTGACTACACTTCAAAAAGTACTTAATTGGCTGTAAAGCGCTTTGGGATGTCCAGTGGTCGTGAAAGGCGCTATATAAATGCAAGTTTTTTTTCTTTTTCACAAAGAACTACAATTTTGGGTTTCTGTACCCCCAAAGTCATTCCAGTGATCTAGATTATAGAGCAGCATGCATATCTCCCAGAGTGGCCCTGTTGGTTTGATTAGACCTGTATTTTGCACTGTCTTGAAGACTATTTTGGATCTGCCTGAGCAGGGAAAATCGCTGCTGACATTTCAAGTATTTGCATCAGTTTTGCTCTCCTTGACTAATGCTGGGATGTAGTTCTACAGGTGATTTGTGTCCCTCTAATATCTCCCCCAATTGTCCATTGCTACGTGACTATATTATGTTGGTGAGCTATTCATCCATAAGGGCCATCACAGTCAAGCTGGTCTTGTCCTTAATTGTAAAAGATGGGCAGAAAAGCTGTTGGAGTTGAAATCCTCAAGACACCTTGTTCTTGTGCCTTTGCCCATTGATTGAATATTGCAACCCTGTTTATCTCAAGTGGTGGTTAATTCCAACTTGGTCCGCTCCATACTCGTACAGCCCCGCGGACTTGCTGAGGACGACCTCCTCTGTGCCAGAGTTCACCACCTATAACGTTGCACAGATGTCAGGCTATCGGTCATCTACAAGACCAAAACAATAATTAAACCAGATCTCCATGTTTATACCACAAATATGAGCTGCAACAGAATTAGTTTAAATATTTGCATAATATAGGAGTGATGAAGCATCCCAAACCTCTTCTCTTGCATTTGTAAGTCTGCTCTTTACGCAAAAATTCAAATATGGAATTAACCATCACTTTCACAAGATTACCGAAAGCATATCAGCCTATTGGGGGAATATGCCCAGTGTTATAAAGCTGGAACAAACACTCGAACTTTCTGACTGCAAATTTGGCACTTCTTTCAAGATACTTTTGAAATCTTCTGTAATGATTCAGTTATGTACAACTTAAGAGGAAGAGAGTGTTTGAAGACCAGGACCTCAAACCCGGCACTAAACTGATGGTCTACAGAGCAGCAGTGATACCTGCCCTGCTGTATGCCTCAGAGACATGGACCATGTACAGCAGGCACCTCAAAGCACTGGAGAGGTACCACCAACGCTGCCTCCGCAAGATCCTGCAAATTCATTGGCAGGATAGGCGCACCAACGTCCGTGTTCTCGCTCAGGCCAACGTCCCCAGCATCGAAGCTTTGACCACGCTCGATCAGCTCCGATGGACGGGTCACATCGTCCACATGCCCGATACGAGACTCCCAAAACAAGCGCTCTACTCGGAGCTCCGGCACGATAAGAGAGCCCCAGGTGGGCAGAGGAAACGCTTCAAGGACACCCTCAAAGCCTCCTTGAAAAAGTGCAACATCCCCACTGACACCTGGGAATCCCTGGCCCAAGACTGTCCACAAAGTGGAGGAGAAGCATCCGAGAAGGCGCCGAACACCTTGAGTCTCTTCGCCGGGAGCAAGCGGAAGCAGCGCAAGGAGTGCACGTCAACCCAAGCACCCCACCCACCTGCCCCGTCAACCACTGTCTGCCCCACCTATGACGGAGACTGTAGGTCCCACATTGGACTCATCAGTCACCTGAGAACTAATTTTTAATGTGGAAGCAAGTCATCCTCGGTTCTGAGAGACTGCCTAAGAAGATGTACAACTTACAGATTGTGGCCTGAGGGGACGGTTTTATTGCACAAGTAGGTCAGAAGTGAGCTCTGCAGATGTGAGTATTTTAAAAATAGTTCTTTGACTCTTTTGTTGCAATCTCAATCCATAATAGAGCTCTTTGCACTTAACATTTTTCAATTGTTAATTTTTCTGTGTCCTAAATATAGTGGAATTATTTTGTATACTCAATAGGAAGCCATGCATCAAGCTGTAGAGACCGATTTTACTTGTTTAGATAAGCTATCCTAATGTAAATATGTAAATCCATTAAAACATTTGTCATAAATGGCTTTGATGAAATAGTTCAGTGCACAATATTCATGGAAGTTCCAATAATGTGGGTTTCCCGCCTTCCTAGTAACTTTCATTTGTGATATGCGGAGAATTATTTTGTAAATGTGCTTTGAGGGGAAGAAAAGAGAATGAAAAATTAATTTGGTACCCTAGGTTCACACTTTTATGTTTGTTTAACTGTTTGTGCAAATGCTAATGCAGAAAATAGCGCTTAATCTTGTTAACTGCCAAGCTGCTTAAGTAAATGGTTATCAGTTGTACAATCTGTACAGGATTGTGTTTTCAAGATAAATTTGCTGTGATGTCAGTCAACAACAACAACTTGCATTTATAGAGCATCTTGAATGTAGAAAAATGTTCCAAGGTGCTTTAGAGGCATGATCCAAAAAATGAATACTGAATCAAAGAAAAAGATATTGGGACAAGTGACCAAAAGCTTGGGCAAAGAGGTGTAAGTTTTAAGAGGAGCCTTAAAGGAGGAGATGGAGGTGGAGAGGCAGTGGGGTTAAGGAGAGAATCCAAGAGCATGGGGCTTGTCAGATGAAGGCATGATTGCCAATGGTGGGGTGAAGGTAGGGCACGAGGCCAGATTTCAAGGGGGTTGTAGGGCTGGAGGAGGTTACAGAGATAGAGAGGTGAAGTGACGATATGATTTAACAACAACTTGCATTTTTTTTTATTCGTTCATGGGATGTGGGCTATATACACACAAAGCATTATCGGGTCCTGCTCTCGTCTGCCAAATTGCTCACCATTCCAGAATCAATCTGAAATGCAAAGATAAACCCGGCTCCTATTCTCCACTGCTAATTGTCTTCTTAAACCCCTCTCCCCAGTCTCCTCCAACCTCACCTCCGATAACAAGTGTGAGGAGCTCATGGACTTCTTTGTCTCTAAGATTGACACCATCCTTTCAACTGCCTCTGCCACTTCCCTTCCTTCCCCACGCCCACTGGGCCAAACTTCTTCTAAGGTTTCCCCCTGCCCTAGCCCTGAACTCCCATCTTTCTCCAGTTTCTCTCCGATCTCCCCTCATTACCTCTCTGCGCTCATCTTGTCCATGAGACCCACCTCCTGCTCCCTCGGGCCCTGTTCCCACCAAACTGCTGACCACCCAACTTCCTTTTCTGGCTCCCATGTTAGCTGACATTGTTAACTGTTTTCTCTCCTCAGGTACTGTCCCCCTCTCCCTCAAATCTGTCATCGCCCCTCTCAAAAAACCAACCCTTGATCTTTCCGTCCTTGCAAGCTACCGCCCCATCTCCAACCTCCTTTTCCTCTCAAAAGTCCTTGACCGTGTTGTTGCCTCCCAAATCTGTGCCCATCTTTCTTGCAATTCCATGTTTGAATCCCTCCAATCAGGTTTCCGCCCTTGCCACAATACCGAAACGGTTCTCGTCAAAGTCACAAATGACATCCTTTGTGACTGTGACAAAGGTAAACTATCCCTCCTCGTCTTCTTGACTTGTCTGCAGCCTTTGACATGGTTGACCACTCCATTCTTCGCCAACGCCTCTCCGTCGTCCAGCTGGGTGGGACTGCACTCGCCTGGTTCCATTCTTATCTATCTAATCGTAGCCAGAGAATCACCTGCAATGGCTTCTCTTCCCGCTCCTGCATCATTACCTCTGGTGTCCCCCAAGGATCTATCCTTGGCCTCTCCTATTTCTCATCTACATGGTGCCCCTTGGCGACATCTGAAAACACAGCGTCAGTTTCCACATGTACGCTGACGACACCCATCTTTAGCTTGGGTTTTAAGGAGCATTTTAAAGGCGGAAAGTGAGACAGAGGTTTGGGAAGGGAATTCTAGAGCTTGGGGGGCTTAGGCAGCTGAAGGCATGGTGGCGCAATTATAATCAGGATGTGCAAGAGGCCAGAATTGGAGGAGTGCAGATATTTTGGTGGGTTGTGAGGCTGGAGGAGGTTACAGAGATAGGGAGGGACAAGGCCATTGAGGGATTTGAAAGCAAGGATGAGAATTTTAAAATTGCGCCGCTGGTCAACCGGGAGCCAATGTAGGTCAGCGAGGATGGGGGTGATGGGTGAGCAGGAACTTGTGTGGGATAGGATAAGGGAAACAGAGTTTTAGTTGAGCTGACATGTACGGAGAGTGGCGAATGGGAGGTTGGCGAGGAGATCATTGAAATAAGTCTGGAGATGACGAAGGCATGGATCGGAGTTTCAGGGGAGGATGGGCTGTGTAGAGGCAGAGCTTGGCAATGTGGAAATTGGTGATCTTGGTGATAGAAAGGATATAGAGTCAGAAGCTCAGCTCAGTGTCCTAAAGGACACTATCTATCTAAGTACAGGAAACTTTGTATTATCCGGAGGTTAACTGTCCGGAATGCTCGAGCCACCGGCAAAAATCAGGAGCCGTTTCGTTAGGTTTTTTTCCTTTTCGTTGCTTTTTTTTCCGCCAGTCAGGCTCTGCAAGGTCTCGCAAGCGTCTCTGTAGCTTAGCAACAGCTTCAGCAAGGTACGCCCGACTGTTTAGAAGCTGTTGCTAAGCAACAGGGTTTGTTGCCAGATACAGAGCTCAAAATCTCCATATGTTTCAACATTACCGCTGGTTTGTTCGGCAGTTTTGATGGGACGGCAACAGCTCGGTCCCGTCGGTGCCAGATAGCACAAAGTTTCCTGTAATATGTAGGCCACAAAATTGCTGTGATTAGGATTGTTGACTGAGCTGGGAATCGACAGTGTGTGAGATGCATCAGTTTCTAAAATACAATGTACATACTGTATTACCAATTTTATTTCTTGAAATTTTGAATCTGCTAGGCATTAGGGCCTTGGTGTTTTTGTTTGGTCTTGCACTCATCTATGAGGAAAGGTGCTTTTTTTTGTGTCCAGAGAGAAGGAAGTTAGGAGGGTACCTCATTGAGGCGTATTTTTTTTTACATTGATTTAAACAATAAGTTAACTGAGAATATTTGAATTAGCAAAAAATAAATTTAAAACAGAATCATTTATTCATGGTGTGATAAAGTAATTGGAATAATTTTCCGGACAAAGTAGTAGAGACAAAAAACAATAAGAGGCATTCAAAATGAAATGGATGCTAGGCTGGGAAAGCTAGAATGCTTGAGCGACAAGCTTTGTTTATGCAGAATAGCTTTCCTTTTCCTTGACTGCAGTACGGCAGATAAGTGAGGAGTGGGTGGGGGGAGAAAAAAAACAGTGTATAATATGGCCTGAATATTTTGTGTGAAAATAAGTATTCCCCTCCCCAACAGTTTTTCCATACACTGGAACCCTCTGGTACCCTTGCAACACTTCCACAGGGATTTTTGTGTGCCTGTGGTATAGTACCAAATGTCTCCTGGGAATTGAGTATTATTTCAATAATGATCCAGGGAAAATAGTGCATTACATAGGAGAATCTCATTAGGAGAAAAATAAGAACAACTTGTGCTAAAGACTTAAAGGGGATTTTAATAGTGTTTCTCAAACTGTGGTCCAGAAAGACTTTCCAGGGAGTCAGTGACCGGATGTGGCTGGAGGTAATTTCAAGCCTGCTCCCTCTTATAAAACTGACACTGATTCAGCTCTTGCAAATTATTCTCAACGGCTTGGTGATTGGTTAGGCTGATCTATTCGAAATTTGTAATCTGAGAAGCGCACGTAATTGACTAATAAATATTGTGTGTTTTTTACGATGTCAATCATTAGTCAGAGGTAATAAAAAATGTACAATATGTAATTATTGTTTCCACTCGCACTTCCTTGCATATCTAAACTACCGGACTGAAGTCTAGTTGTACACTGCACGCTTCCAGCTATCCTTTAGCATCACTTCGTTAGTGTTTGTTAAACAAGAGCATTGTAGGCTCTGTGTGTATGACTATTGCTTAGTGTTGGGTATTTTTAACCAACTAAGAATAGAAAAAAAAATTAGATAATAAACTGCACCATGGGTTTTCATATTTAATGCCAGTGCCTCACAAGGTGTTATTAATGTTATTCGCTATAGATGTAGGTGTGAGACTCGTTTTTATGCATGGGACTAGTTGTTTATTCGCTTATGTGAATTGACAGGAGATTAAATCATAGTTGTTATTTAAAAATAATACTGGCGATTATTTTGATTCCTATTAACTATTACAATCGTAAATTTATGCACTTGCGTGTAAAGATTTATTCAGCATTTTCGAGCAATATGCACTGCTCTGTTGGGAGGTGGGTGGCTTGTGTTTTGTACCAGTTTGTTAATTTTGCATCATGCAGGCAGCTTTATTTTCATTTTTTTGCTTCCTCCCTCATGTCATTCAGCTTCATGCACCTTCAACTGGAAGGATGGGAGAGTTTCAGACTATTCCTTACATTAACCCCCTTTTTTTGCAATGATCTAGGGCATTTGTGCAGTCCTACTCCTTTTTATAAAAAAAAAAAAAAAAATTGTAATTTATTTTACTTGGCAATTCATTCACTTGAATTAGTCCTACAAGTTTCTTATTTAGAACATGCAAAAATTGAACCAAACCCTTTCCTCACTGAGGCTCACAGCTCTCGCTCACTTTGCAACGAACACTCCCTGCTGGTCGAGCCGATTCCTCTCCCTGATACTGCAACCCTGTGCCATCCTCCCAACACGTGTGATCAGAGTGCCTGTGGGGCCCTGCAAACACATGCCTGAACGTCTTCACGCAAACGTGTACAATCCCACAGTGCAGCTGTTACAGAACATGCCAGTGGGACAGTGTGTCGGTAAGTCATGCTTCCAGCAGCATCCCAGCATGTGCATGGGTGCTCGTGCCCTCACTCACCTTGGCCAGCCTGCTGACGGCTTTAAAAATTGTCCAGCACTAAGTGGCTAATAGTGGCCATCTGTTGCTGCGGAGTACCTAGAATTGGTGTGAGAAGCAGGCGCACCCATCTCACTGATACCTGTAAGTAAATACTGTACCTGTTTTCTTAAAAGCATTATTAAAACACTCTTGCAGCACTTTCATATTATGAGTATGATATAATAGTATAATTTAGATGGGGGTGGTCTGTGATTACTAGTCGATTTTGAAGAGGGGTCCTTCAATCAAAAATGTTTGAGAACCACTGCCTTAATAGACATAAATTGAAATTTTAAAATGTTCAGTAAGCAACAACTCAAAATATTCTGAGTTAATGGCTTAAAATATGATTGGTGTACTCACCTCTACATTCATCCTTGTTTCTTGTGTATAGAATTACTTTGTAATGTTCTTTAATAACTTGTTGACGTATTGTAGAAAATATATCCACATTCCATTGTGCTTGTAATTTGCTGATAATTGAAGCGTAGTCATTGCTTCATTTTTGCATCCACCAGATTGTAGCTAATTGTTTCTGGACTCTTCTGTGTTACCATCTCAAAGTTTACTTTTTTAATGCAATACTGCATCAGGTGCTAGTGCTTCAAGTTTCACTTTGAGTGGATCTTCACTAACTTCCTATCAATTCAACTCTGTTTAGAGCTGCTTTTAGAAGCTTCTGTATGTAACCTGATATTTTGTATAAAATGCACACTGCAACACAATTAAGTAGATCTGTTCATCTATAGCCCTTTCCACTCCATTTGTAGAATTTTACAGTTTTAGGTTATATTTCTTTTTGCAAAATATGCTACTTCATAGTTATCTTGAACTACATTTGCCAATACCTGCCCAGTCTTCCAACCTGTCAGACATTTTCTATTCTTCTATCTGCCATGTCCCTCCCTCACAATTTGGGGATATCCACAAATTTGGATATTAGTTGCTTATGCTCATGTCCAAATAATTTGTGCATATAGAGAATAAGAGGTCCCAGCACATCTCTGGGGCAACAACATCTTGCCAATCCAAGAAACATTCATTCATTCCTGCTTCTGGTTTCTATCCTTCAGCCAGCCCTCCACCTGCTGCCACTTTCTCCTTACTGACACGAGCCTTCATTTTGTAGCAAGTGTCTAATGTGACCCTTTTACCTAAGACTTCAACAGTCTAAATATGCAACACCACTACATTTCCTTAGTCTATACACTCAGTAATTTCTTTAAAGAATTCAGTTAGTCAAGTAAATTTGATTAGTCCATGATTTTCTGATTGCTAACTAATATTATGAGATGCAATGACAAATTCTTGTATTTCTATTAAAATCCTCAGTTTTTGCCACTGTTGATCTCTTGGATAACTGCCATATTCTCGGATCAGTTGTTTTATGCATTATAGACTTGGCAAGTGATGTTGGGAATATACCCTCCAGAAAATAGCACTGAACTGGTTAAATAAATAATTTGCTGGAAGCCTGTGCTTAGTGCCAAACAAGAATTCCTTATTCATCTAAAGGTTAATTTTATACTGGGAATTATTTTGAGATGATATTTTAAAGCCTTCACTGTAACAAAATAACTGGAGACCATTTATATTTTTTGTGATTTTTCATTTATAAATACTGACAAAGCTTGCAACCTTTTAGTTTGACATCCAAACACTTCTGAAAATTCTGCTCTTGTTCATAGGGACCCTGCAGCTGCTCAAATGGATAGGCATAGGGGGTCAACTCAACCCACTAACCAGGATGGACCAGAGACATTGAAGGTACTAAGTTCAACTTTATTGTTGGATCTGCAATTTAAACTTTACTGTTAACTTTTTTTCCTGCTTGTACGTTCTATTCTACTATGCTTTGCTGGTCGTCGTCGTACGTGTCTTCACACTGTTCCCTTTGGGGAACTGTATGAAGTGGTGGAAGGATTTCTGGCTGCGATTTACGCTCCTTCCGTGACCGTAACCATCTTCGTACCAGCCATTAGGGTGGTTAGTCCCATGGCGGGAGGGTTTTACGGGCTCCCACAACCCATACGAGGGGGGGGCCACCCACACCCACGGACGCAAGTATCCCGCTGGATGTCAACCCAGAATTTAGAGCCGGAGCTCCGACTCCACTTGCCGGGACTGTGGAGCGGGGTTCGAAACCCTACGCTTCTGGCCCAGCAGCGGGGATGCTACTGCTACGCCAAAGGCCCACTCCTGCTTTGCTGGTGAAGGCAGTGAATGATTACAGAATGGATACTTTGTGCTGTAGAGATGCCAGTTGTTCACCATAATTTTGAGGCTGCACTTGATAATCATTTTAGAGGGCTATGGAGTTAAATATAAGTTGATATTTGTAACTAACTGAATTGGCTTGCATTGTTTCTGTAGCGATAAACAAATTGGCCTGGAGTTTCTGCTAGGTTGTGCTGTTTATTTTAGCGTAATTTGCCCGAAATTAGCCAAACCAGCGCAAAAGATTGAGGAATTTCAAGCGCAAACTACGTCCAGCGCAAGTAGAGTTTCCACGATCTTTTGTGCTAGTTTAAAAAAACATCGCGCTGGAAGCGGCCCCATCCAAAAAACTGGCCATGCCCCAGATTAAATTAATTACCATTGCGAGTTTCTGCTAAATGCGCCCGTTTGCGGGCCTTTGAGGAGGCTCTTAAAATTAAGCTTTTTTTTAGACACAAAGACACGAATAGGCACATTTTTAACAGCTTTTAATTTACTATGAAACTGACTAGTGTACACCAATGAAACTAATTATGTAGTCTTTTTAAGTGGTGCATTAGATACTCTGATTAAAAATGCTTAATTTTTGTGATAAACCTATTTTCAGCACCAGGTTACCAGTCTTAAATATATTGATGAATATTTTTTAATGCAAAAACCATTCCGTTCTAAAATGCTGCCCGATTGCGCTGGTTCATGGCAGCTTTTACGTCTGGCTGAGTTTGAGCAGAAATCTGAGCAAAGAAAATCACTTCTGAAAGCTAGCGCAATTTTGAGCGCATTTGCACTTGGATTGCCGATTATGCCCAGTGAGTGAATATGCAGACAGTATTACTCTACGAATATCTATGTTTCCAGTCTTTGTTCCCTCCACCCCAACCTCCCTCATATCTTAATAATAATGCCCTGCATTGATATGACATTGGTCCATAATTTGTTGTAGCAGGGCACCTAACGCTGTCTGCCGTTAGTTAAACTTGCCTTTGCACGTTTAGGTTTTTACATTTTTTGCGTGGCAAGTTGCTGAAAGTGCAAACTGATAACCACACCGCGAGGGAAACAGGGCATCTGTGAGCTGAGTGAACAGGGCAAGCAATTGTGTATCTCCATAGCCAATCGGATTAAAGGATTGTGAAAGTAACAGTGCAATGACGAAGGAAGTATAAATTAGAGTGGGTGACTTCAATGTCAACTCAGGTACAGAGAGAGAAATAAGAGGGAACGAGAGATTGGATTGAGAGAGAGGAAAAAAGAGACAAAGGAAAAGTAAAAAAAAAAACATTTTTACAATTTTACGTTTTTAAAATCTCCCAACAACAATTAAAACCTGAAGGAATGAGACTCCTCATTTGTAATGGTTCATTTTCAATGCCAGAGAAGTTCACTTGCAGTAATTACCATTTATCACATCGATAAAAGGGTACTTGGACTGAAATGGACAAGACTTTCTGTGGTGAGTTTAGTTTGTATCTATCGTGCAAATGCAACAACTTCATGCCGTTCAATGCATTTTAATGGTGAGCTGGACAGCAAGATGTCGTTTTCGCGAAGCTAGCGGCACATCTGTCCCTCGCCTGAAGTTGCTGTCACATTTGTGCATAAATAACGGCAAGTGCCATTCGCTTCATTGTTATTTTGACAGCAAATTCTAGCCTATTACGTGTCTCCCATATGACTCACCTAGTTGGTTGGCTAAGATTGATAAAACTTTCCCTTGTACAGGGCTGATGGATGTGAGATTTAAATCTTGTCTTTGTTGAGGCCTGCATATGATGCATCATAGTAACCTACTCGGTATATTATTGCATGCAGTAATTGGTTATGTTTGCAAATCTGTGCGATCAGTGTTGCTTTTGAAGAGTTGAGAAGAACATGTGATAGAAGGGTTTTTTATTTTGTTGAATATTTCGTGATGGTATCGTGCATAGGTTTTTAAAAATGTACCTCTGCAGCATGTTGGCTTTCAGCCCTCCGTGCCATATGGTGGAATTAATGCAGGTTTGAGTTCTGGTCTGCTCACTTTGCTCAGCCACATTTAATGAAGTGCTGAGTGAGAGCTGCAGTGTCTCCTAGCAAGTTGGAGAGAGCGTACCACCTGTTGGTTCCTAATGCATTATGGCAGCAGACTATAGTGGTACTAGTGGTCTGAGAGCAGGCAATGAAATACCATGAGGACAGAAGGCTTGCACTTCTACTGGGCCTGCCTAAAGAGGGAAAGGAAAGAGGAATATTCGTTGAGATGAACAGAATATGGATGAATAGTAGGAATGGCTGATATTTCACTTGATTACCTTTTTGGGACCAAGGAGAATTTTATGCAGAACTCTTCCACAGGAGGTTAAATGGATGGGATGGGGTTCATGATTGTATTCATTGTACAGTATGTGGCTTGTTGGGTTGACCTATTAACTTGCTAGTGTCAAATTGTTGAGTGTAGCCTATCATTGCTACGAGAGCTGTTTACACTTCAGAAAACTGATCTTTACGCCAAAACACTCTGTACTGTGTATAATGTGCATCTGCTAACTGTCATTTATTTTTAAAAGAAGGAATATAAGTAGCGGATTTATATAGCACCTTTAATGTAGAAAAATGCCCCAAGGCACTTCACGAAGGTGTAAACAGATGTAAATGGAGAACATGTATTGAGCCATGCCCTTTTAGGGGCACATACGATCCAAATTGGGTACTCGTGCTTTGCAGATCAAGTTCTATTTTTATGTGCTATATCCTCCAGGGACATTTATTAGTTGTGGTGTTGATGTCTAAATTGAGCCCTTCAGGAGCTGATGCCATAAATCTATTAAACTTGTCCCAGTAGGGTGCATGTCGACAACCATTACTTCTTTGAAGAAGGGAAACTATGGTGAAGAAAATTTTTAATTAAATATTTTTGTTACATGAATTGCATCTCATAGGATGGATTATCCAATTCTTTTTATCTTTTGGCACACTAAGTTTTCATAATGGTAAGAAATAAAGTAGATTAGGCCCAATGTACTTGTGATCCAAATTAAACTCTCCCAAATATTACTATTACCATACTGAAGTAGCAGAACTTTCATAAGCATGGAGTGTATTTGAAATTTAGAAAAAGGCTCAACACCAAGTTTTATTTGATGGAATACCGTCCTGATTCCAAGGATGCCCAAGCTAGATTGTCCATGGTGCTGAAACATCTGGCTCTGGTACTGTGAAAGAGCACACCGTCAGCTCTAAATCAGACACAGAATCGTGCCTGCAAGAAGCATTCTGAGCAGTGTACTGACTCTTTGTTCTGTGCTACCCATTATGGAAAGGGTGAACAGCTTTAAGTTCCTCGGAGTCCACATCACGGAAGACCTCTCCTGGTCCCTTAATACCTCCTCTCTGGTGAAGAAGGCCCAGCAGCGCCTATATTTCCGAAGGAGGCTGAAGGGATGTAACCTGTCACCCCTGATCCTCTCTTAACTTTTACCGCTGCACAATAGAGAGCATCCTGACGAACTGTATCACAGTATGGTATGGCAGCTGTAGCTACTATGACCGGAAAGCCCTGCAGCGGGTAGTCAAAACTGCCCAACGCATTACCGGCACCCGGCTACCGACCATAGAGCACATATACCAGAAACGCTGTTTACGGAGGTCACGGACCATCATCAAAGACCCTACCCACCCCAGCCACAGTCTGTTCACCCCCCTGCCATCTGGGAGACGCTACAGATGCATTCGCACCCGAACGACCAGATTTAGGAACAGCTTCTTTCCCAGGGCTGTCATCCTACTGAACTCCACAAATAAACTCTAAAGCCTGCACATCTGCCAATGCACTTTATTATGTTTATGTTAATGTATTACAAGCCAAATGAATGTTGAATGTTTAAATGTCTTAATCTAAATGTACACTCTCGGGAGCCGCAAGCCTACATTTCGTTGTACTGTACTTGTGCACTAACAATGACAATAAAGTTGATTATTATTATTAGCTGCTCTCTATGGTTAAGCCTTCTATATCTTGTTTGGCATGTGGTTAGGGCAATTTTTGCAAAGCTTAAAACCTATTCCTATATTGAATCAAAAGTCTAGGGCCTAGAAATTCAGTGGGCTGCGCCACCTGTTAGCGCCCTAAGAGGGCACTTAGTGGGTTGTACGCCACTGGCCACGCCTCCCGCTAAATTTAGCGGGACGCTAATGGCGGCGCAACCCTTAGCGCTGCGCCGCTACCGATGACGTCATCGGTGTGCACAGCGCCCCGCTACCGCCCCGATCGTGAAATTTAGTAGCGCCCCCTGCTTTAACGCCGATCGCAATTTGCTGAGGTGCGGGGCAGCCATTTTTTTTGCTGGCAGCCTGCCAGCACCTCTCCGCGCCGCCGTCCCCGGCCTCCTGAGCGCCCCCCCCCCCCCCCCCCGTGGAGTGCTGGCTGTGTCCCAAGAGCCCGGCACTTCTCCTTGGTGCCGGGCTCTTTTGCCGGCACCCGCGCTCTTCGAGTGCGCTGCAGCAGGCCCCTCCCCTTTTAAGAAGGGGAGGAAGGCCTGCAGTACCGCAGCGCGCCGTGCCGCAGCGTGTGGCGCTCCAGCACGTTGCGCTGTGATCTTCAGTTGCAGCGCCCCAAGAGGGATGCGGGGTGCCTCGAGTAGCGCCGCGCTTCCCTCTGGGGCGCTGAAAGTGAATTTGCGGCAGGTGGCCGCGATTACTTCCGGGGCGGTACTTCCGGCGCCCTGGCGAGGCTGGCGCCCCAAAAGGGGCGCCACTGAATTTCTAGGCCTAAATCTTGAGTTAACCTATTTAAACCGAAGCTAACAAATAGGCTAGTAGAACGTGTTCCATTATATTCCATATTCTGGAAGACAGACCCCAACAGGCAGAGTCTGAATTCATTGTACTCGGTTTTTCTATAATTCTTGCTCTTTATATGGCAGTAGTTCAGGATGATGAGCAGTTTGACATGGTGGTGCTCCAAGCCAACTGAGTGTACAGGTCTTCATTACCTTACTGCTAGTTTCCACATTACTTTAATTTACTCACCGTAGTCACGCTCCCCTATTTTATTGGTTGAAATTCTAGTTCCATGTACAAAACACTTGACCAGTTACCTCTATTCTTTCTAATCAGTGGGGAAGCTGTCTTCCACCTAGTTACTAGTTCAAACAACATTGCCAGAAATCTTACCACTAGGTTTGGAATGATGTGAGAAAATATTAAACAGCTTGTTTATTTATAAATTCTGATTTTCTAAATTGTCTTTTTTTTAAATGATGTACTTAAATGAGAACATAACATAAGAAATAGGAGTAGGCCTTTCGGCCCCTCGAGCCTTCTCCGCCATTTAATAAGATCATGGCTGATCTTCTACCTCAACTCCACTTTCCTGCACTATCCCCATATCCCTTGATTCCCTTAATATCCAAAAATCTATCAATCTCTGTCTTGAATATGCTCAACGACACAGCTCTCTGGGGTAGAGAATTCCAAAGATTCACCATCGTGAAGAAATTTCTCCTCATCTCAGTCCTAAATTGCCGACCCCTTATTCTGAGACTGTGACCCCTGGTTCTAGACTCCCCAGCCAGGAGAAATGGTCTCCCTGCATCTACCCTGTCGAGCCTGTAAGAATTTTGTATGTTTCGATGAGATCACCTCATTCTTCTAAACTCTGGAGAATATAGGCCTAGTCTACTCATAGGGCAATCTCTCCTCATAGGACAATCCCACCATCCCAGGAACCAGTCTGGTGAACCTTTGTTGCACTCCCTCTATGGCAAGTATGTCCTTCTTTGGGTAAGGAGACCAAAACAGTACACAATACTCCAGTTGTGGTCTCACCAGGGCCCTATATAATTGCAGTGAGACGTCTTTACTCTTATACTCAAATCCTCTTGTAATAAAGGCCAAAATACCATTTGCTTTCCTAATGGCTTGCTGTACCTGCCTGTTAACTTTCAGTGATTCGTGTACAAGGACACCCAGGTCCCTCTGAACACCAACATTTCCCAATCTCTCACCATTTAAAAAATACTCTGCTTTTCTATTTTTCCTACCAAAATAAATTCCTTCCCTTTGTGGTAGGCTCTGATGAGCTCCTCATGATTATAATGTGTTTAAGTTTGGTTTTTCAAACCTTCCTTGGGCCTTCACTATATTAAAGATGTTGTAAGTTATGTCTAGTGACAGATGAAGGACTCGTAAGAACATATGAATTAGGAGCAGGAGTAGGCCATACGGCCCTTCGATCCTGCTTCGCCATTCAAGAAGATCACGGCTGATCTTTGACCTTAATTCCACTTTCCCGCCCGATCTTCATCCCTTGATTCCCCATGAGTCCAAAAATCTATCTATCTCGGCCTTGAATATACTCACCGACTCAGCATCCACAGCCCTTTGGATAGAAAATGCCAAAGATTCACAACCCTCTGAGTGAAGAAGTTCCTCCTCATCTCAGTCTTAAATGGCCGACCCCTTATCCTGAGACTATGCCCCCCTAGTTCTAGACTCTCCAGCCAGGGGAAACAACCTCTCAGCATCGACCCTGTCAACCCCCCTCAGAATCTTGTATGTTTCAATGAGATCACCTCTCACTCTTCTAAATGCCAGAGCGTATAGGCTCAATCTCTCCTCGTAGGATAACCCTCTCATCCCAGGGATCAATCTAGTGAACCTTCATTGCAATGCCTCTAAGGCAAGTATGTCCTTCCTCAGATAAGGAGACCAAAACTGTGCACAGTACTCCAGGTGTGGTCTCGCCAAAGTCTTGTACAATTGTAGTAAGACATCCTTACTCTTGTACTCCAACCCCTTTGCAATAAAGGCCAACATGCCATTTGCCTTCCTAATTGACTCTCTCTATATTTCAGAATGTTTGTCTTAATAGGGAAAGGTCCTAGAAACTCCCACGGTTTATAACGCTACCACAACTGTAAGTGGAGTTAGAGCACACTATTCCAAAAGCAAAATACTGTGGATGCTGGAAATGTGAAATAACAACAGAAAATGCTGGAAATACTCAGCAGGTCAGGCAGCATCTGTGGAGAGAAAAATAGAGTTAATGTTTCGGGTCGATGACCTGTCATCAGAACTGGAAAAAGTTAGAGAGGTAACAGGTTTTAAGCAAGTACAGAGGCAGGGAAAGGCAGGAGGGGAGGAAAGACAAAAGGGAAAGTCTGTGACGGGGTGGAAAGCAGGAGAGGTTATATTACAAAAGGGATGATGGTGCAAAGCAAAAGGGGATGCTAATGGGACAAGTAAAAGACAAAAGATGGCTCTAGAGAAGGTGTAAATGGAAATGGCAGAATCATTACCAATAGCTGCCGTAGAAAAGAATGGGGGCAGTGGTTGTGATCTGAAATTGTTAACAGCACCTCATCTTTTGATGAGGCACTTTATAGCCTTCTGGACTCTGGTGTTGAGATTAGCCAATTTGTTGATATTAGTCTTTCAAATAATCAGGATCGAGTGCAAACCAATATGGTGGGTATATTGCCTTTAATCGGAGTTTAAGACAGAATATAACACACTAGTTATACAGCAAAAATATACAACCGTGACAAGCAGCTGGTACTGGTCCCAATCGGACAGATGGCTGGCATGCACGAACAGTTCTTCGGCTTACAGCCTTTTTCCCCCTTCCTCTTTTCTAGAACCGCCAAGAATGTTAAACTAGGGTCAGCATGGGTCCACCCTCGGGAGAGTGTTAGACCATTGATCACTCTTGGAAGCGCTCCACTTCACCGTCTGTGCTAAGGCTTTTCGGGTCTTGCTCTTACACCCTTTTTTAGGGGTGGGCCTGGGATGGAATATTAACAAGACCATTTAACTTGTAGGGGCTCGTCTTAAACCAAGGTGCCCAATGGTATGTCGAGTTCTTTGTCTTAACTTTCAGATGAAAATCTTCACCTAAGGGGTCTCATGCTCTTCCCTCACATGTCTTTCCTGTTTATACACTCTGAAGGCCCAGTCTTCTGAATTCCTCTTATCTTTCCTTCTTATCCTCCCAAGTTTGGAGTCAGACATGCCATTCTTGGCCTTCAGATATTTGTAGCTGCTTGTTATCAGTTATTTATGTTCAAGCTGTTCAATTAGCTGTGCAAAACTAACTATTTCATTCCATTATCAGACTATTGTACCATGGAATGAATCATTAAATTCCCAAAGGTATCATCTATTCTATTCTCATACACTGGTTAACTTACAGTAGTTTAAAGTAGTTTTATTAAACAAAGTCAAAATCCTAACTTAGCATTATAATATGGTTATTAACAGTAATGGAAGAAACATGGGCGTTGGGCCTTAGTTGGTCAAATTAATGATACATTAAACAAAAGTTGAAGTCCTAACTTACAAACAGCAGATAGCTAACCTGGGAACAAGGTCATATATGACCATCACGGTGCAGAATGTTATAACATCCGCAGGGAATTAAAAACATAAGCAAATTCTAAGCATCTATCCAGTTATTCTAATACTAGTCTAAAGGGACTTTTGTCTCAAGTTCTGATACAATCATCTAAACACAGTATCATTCGTGTCACAATTTCATTTGCACAACGATATACATTTTAGATACCCCTAATTTCTAACACTGGAAGGCTTTAAACTGCCTCATCAAAAGATGAAATGCTGTTTTTCAAGCTTCCTTTGAGGTTGGGAGTAGGGCGAAGAATTAAAATGACAGGCGACTGGAAGCTCAGGGCAGCACGGTGGCATAGTGGTTAGCACTGTTGCCTCACAGCACCAGGGACCCGGGTTCGAATCCGGCCTCGGGCGACTGTCTGTGTGGAGTTTGCACATTCTCCCCGTGTTTGCGTGGGTTTTCTCCGGGTGCTCCGGTTTCCTCCCACAGTCCAAAGATGTGCGGGTTAGGTTGATTGGCTATGATAAATTGACCCTTAGTGTTAGGGGGATTAAATACGTGGGGTTACGGGGATAGGGTGGGATATGTGTTGGTGTAGGGGTTACGGGGATCGGGTGGGATATGTGTCTGTGCAGGCTCGATGGGCCGAAATGGCCTCTATCTGCACTGTGGGGTTTCTGTGATTCATGCTTGCGGACTGAACGGAGGTATTCCACAAAGCTATTCCCATTTACACCTCTAGACCCATCTTTTATTTCTTTACTTGTCCCATTACCATTCCATTTTGCCTTGCACCATCACCCCATTTATAATTTAATCTCTCCTGCCTTGCACCCTATCACAAACCTTCCCTTTTGTTCTTTCCTCTTCCCCACCCCCTACCTGCCTTTCCTGCCTCTGTACTTGCATAAAACCTGTTACATCTTAACTTTTTCCAGTTCTGATGAAAGGCTATCGACCTGAAATGTTAATTTTGTTTCTCTCTCCACAGATGCTGCCTGACCTGCTGCATAGTTCTAGCATTTTCTGTTTTTATTTTATTATATTACATCAGAGCATACTATGATATATAGAAACATAGAAGATAGGCGCAGGAGTAGGCCATTCGGCCCCTCGAGCCTGCTCTGCCATTCAATGTGATCATGGCTGATCATCCAAATTCAGTACCCTGTCCCTGCTTTCTCCCCATATCCCTTGATCCCTTTAGCCTTAAGAAATATATCTAACTCCTTCTTGAATATATTTAATGAATTGGCCTCAACTGCCTTCTGTGGTAGAGAATTCCACAGGTTCACCACTCTCTGGGTGAAGAAATTCCTCCTCATCGCTGTCCTAAATGGCTTACCCCTTATCCTTAGACTGTGACCCCTGGTTCTGGACCCTCCCGCCATCGGGAACATCCTTCCTGCGTCTAGTCCTGTTAGAATTTTATAAGTTTCAATGCGATCACCTCTCATTCTTCTAAACTCCAGCGAATATAAGCCCAATCGACCCAATCTCTCCTCATACGTCATTCCTGCCATCCCAGGTATCAGTCTGGTGAATCTTAGCTGCACTCCCTCCATGGCAAGAACATCCTTCCTCAGATAAGGTGACCAAAACTGCACACAATACTCAAGATGTGGTCTCACCAAGGCCCTGTACAACTGCAGCAAGACATCCTTGCTCTTGTACTCGAATCCTCTCGCTATGAAGGCCAACATACCTTTTGCCTTCTTAACCGCCTGCTGCACCTGCATGCTTACCTTCAGCGACTGGTGCACAAGGACACCCAGGTCTCGTTGCACTTCCCCTTCTCCCAATTTATTGCCGTTCAGATAATAATCTGCCTTCCTGTTTTTGCCACCAATGTGGATAACCTCGCATTTATCCACATTGGGCAGATGCATGGCAGACGCAGTATAATCACCCAACCTATCCAAATCATACTGGAGTTTCTCGGCATCCTCCTCACAGCACACATGCCCACCCAGCTTTGTGTCGTCTGCAAACTTGGAGATATTACATCTAGTTCCCTCGTCTAGATCATTAATATATATTGTGAATAGCTGGAGTCCTAGCACCGATCCCTGCGGTACTCCACTAGTCACTGCCTGCCACTCGGAGAAAGACCCGTTTATTCCAACTCTTTGCTTCGCACAACAAGATTGCTAATTAATCCTTTCTCATTACATAATATCCAGTCTAAGATGGCCTGATCTCTGGTTGGTTCCTCGACATATTGGTCCAGGAAACCATATACACTCCAGGAATTCCTCCTCCACAGTATTGTTACTAATTTGGTTAGTCCAATCTATATGTAGATTAAAGTCACCCATGATACCTGCTGTGCCCTTATTGCACGCATCTCTAATTTCCTGTTTAATGCCATCCCCAACCTCAGCATTACTGTTTGGGGGTCTGCATACAACTCCCACTAACGTTTTTTGCCCCTTGGTATTTCTCAGCTCTACCCATACAGATTCCACATCATCAGAGCTAATATCCTTCCTTACTATTGTGTTAATCTCCTCTTTAACCAGCAATGCTACCCCACCTCCTTTTCCTTTTTACCTGTCTTTCCTGAATATTGAATACCCCTGGATGTTGAATTCCCAGCCTTGGTCACCCTGGAGCCATGTCTCCGTAATCCCAATTATATCATATCTGTTTACAGGAGACTTTGGTTTATCCGGAGGTTGTATGTCTGGAAACCTCGATCTACCGGCAGAAATCAGGAGCCGTTCTGTTAGGTTGTTTTTCTTCTTGTGGCTTTTTTTTTTCCAACAGTCAGGCTTTGGAAAGTCTCTCTGAAGCTGTTGCTAAGCTACAGAGATGCTTCCAAGGTACGGGCCGACTGTTTGAAGTTGTTGCTAAGCAACAGTGTTTGTTGTCAGATACGGAGATGAAAATCTCCGTATGCTTCAACATTAACTTTGTATGTCCGGCAGTTTTGATAGATCGGCAACAGCTCGGTCCCGTCGGTGCCGGATATAACAAAGTTTCCTGTACATCTATTTGTGCAGCTAATTCATCCACCTTATTACGAATGCTCCTTGCATTAAGACACAAAGCCTTGAGGCTTGTTTTTTTAACACTCTTAGACCTTTTAGAATTATTATTTACTGTGGCCATGTTTGATTTACACCCTTGATTTCTCTGACTGCCACTTTTGCTTTTCTCCTTCCTGTCTTTTGCTTCTATCCTTGCTTCCCTTTCCTCTGTCTCCCTGCACAGGTTCCCAACCCCCTGCCACTTTAGTTTAAACCCTCCCCAACAGCACTAGCAAACACTCCCCCCTAGGACATCGGTCCCGGTCCTGCTCAGCTGCAAACCGTCCAGTTTGTGCTGGTCCCACTTCCCCCAGAACCGGTTCCAATGTCCCAGGAATTTGAATCCCTCCCCCTTGCACCATTCCTCTAGCCACGTATTCATCTGAAATATCCTTCTATTTCTACTCTGACTAGCACGTGGTGCTGGTAGCAATCCTGAGATTACTACCTTTGAGGTCCAATTTTTTAATTTACCTCCTAACTCCCTATATTCAGCTTTTAGGACCTCATCCCGGTTTTTACCTATATCGTTGGTACCTATATGCACCACGACAACTGTCTGTTCACCCTCCCCCTCCAGAATGCTCTGCAGCCGCTCCGAGACATCCTTGACCCTTGTACCAGGAAGGTAACATACCATCCTGGAGTCTCGTTTGCGGCCGCAGAAACGCCTATCTATTCCCCTTACAATAGAATCCCCTATCACTATAGCTCTCCCGTTCTTTTTCCTCCCATCCTGTGCAGCAGAACCACCCACGGTGCCAGGAAGTTAGCTGCTGCTGCCTTCCCCCAATAAGCCATCTCCCTCAACAATATCCAAATTGGTATATCTGTTTGAGAGATGGCCACAGGGGACCCCTGCACTACCTGCCTGGCGGTCACCCATTCCCTTCCTGCCTATGTAGCCTTTACCTGCGGTGTGACCAACTGATTAAACGTGATATCCACGACATCCTCAGCATCGCGAATGCTCCAGTATGTATCCATTCGCAGCTCCAGCGCCGCAATGCGGTCTGTCAGTAACTGCAGCTGGATACACTTCCCACACACATGGTTGTCAGGGACACAGGAAGTGTCCCTGATTTCCCACATAGTGCAGGAGGAACATGCCACGGGGCTGAGCTGTACTGCCATGACTTACCCTTTAATTAATTTAAATCAAATCAATCCCACCAATTTCACTACAATTAAATGATATACTCAAGGGCCCTTGTTTAACAGCAGTCCCCGCTACACAACAGAGACCTTAGAAACTATAACCACAAAAATTAAGACCTTCTAAACTTTATAAGCTATTAACCTTAACTGTCAAACTATAGCGTAGTATAAATATTCACCTGGTCATACTCACCCAATCAGCTGCTTCCTCTTGCCTGCGTCACTTTTTGAATTGTGGTGTGGCTCTGGAACGCCGCCGCTGGTCTGCGCGATTGACCTGCCTTTTGAGAAAAAGCCCGTGAAAGTGAGTTTAAATACTCACCTGCTGCTCCCGACACCGGCCTCTTCCTACAGGGTGAAAAGTTAGGAAAAACAAAGGCAAAGTAAGGGAGCTCCTCCTTCCACTCCTCACCTAACTTTGACTCGCCCAACTCGCAGCACTCTGTTGAAACTGCACTCGGTCTGATTGATAACCCTTGCCTATAGTGAATTCCAGCCACTGCTGCCAGGACTACTTAGAAGTCAATCTGGAAAGTTTTTGCTCCAAGTCTGAAATAGCTCTTTTGCTTTCTCCAGTCCAGTTTAGCAAAGAAATGTTCCCAGGCATTGGTGATTCAGTCAGGCTTACCTAGGAAGTTGAGCCAATGCTGTCTCCTCTCAGCAATTTGTCTTAAGCAATCTTTGTTTTTTAGAAGAAATGTATACTTTTTTTTATGGGATAATGCGACGAACTATATCTTGTGCCTCAAGAGAGAAACCGCCTAAACATTTGTAAAGGAGAAGATAAGGGATTTCGAATCCACACAATTAATAGGTCCCCTAGATACTTGTGTGAAGCTTGTGCAGTCATGGAAAGAGTTGGATTCCCTCGTGACTGTAGAGATTGAGTAAGCTATTTGTTTCCCTGTTGTTGAATATTCTGAACCTAGATAGTGTGAGACTCAAATAAAAACAGAAAATGCTGGAGAAACTCAGCAGGTCAGGCAGCATCTGTGAAGAGAGAAACAGAGTTAATGTTTCAGGTTGATGACCTTTCCTTCTGACCATTGGCGGCCGTGCTTTCAGCTACCTAGGCCCTAAGCTCTGGAATTCCCTCCCGTAACCCCTCCGCCTCGCTATCTCTCGCACCTCCTTAAAACCTACACCTTTGACCAAGCTCAGCTGTCCTAATATCTTGTATGGCTCAGTGTCAAATATTGTTTGATAACTCTCCTGTGAAGTGCTTTGAGATGTTTTACTATGTTAAAGACGCTATATAAATGCAAGAAGTTGTTGTTGATAATTATTCATATCCTGGCACTGTGGGATTCAAGTTGACCTGTGGTGGACTGCTGTTATTGCCCCTCGCTCTCCCCTCTACATATACCCTCTTTCGACTTTATTTTTAAAGCAAGAGAATCATTTATTTTATGAGCGTTTGAGATTTCTGGAAGTGAAATCTTATGTAGGATTCCTCCATAAATCCTTTATTTATATATATTTCTACTTTGTCAAGTGAGATGGGGTGAAGGTTAGTCTTCCTCTAGTCATGCCTTTTGGTGGGATCATTCAGTCTGGCCACATATGGCCAGTATTTCTTTTTCTCCTCTATTCTTCATCCTTGTCATCTATTTTCATCTCTGACCATGATACCTCTTACATTATTGTGGTTTTTCTGCTATTGGCCAGTGTTCAGTTTCTATCCCACACCAGGTACCTTTTTCTAAGGATTGTGATTATGTGTATGGATACAGTGGCCTAGCAATAATAGTACTGGTCTATCAACCCTGAGGTTATGAGTTCAAATCCCACCCTGGCAAGTTCAAAAATTGAATTTAATATTTGTGGGCTGGCACCAGTAGAAAAAATGACCATGAAAGCTACTAGATTGTTGCAAAAACCCAACTACGTGGTTGACTCTAGGGGCAACTGGTTGGGCAATAAATGCTGCCTTATCATCGTCTCCCACATCCCAAGAACAAAAGAAAGTGATATTGCCTCTCCACAACACCAGTTAAAGATGCTTCAAACATTGTTGGTCTGCAATCAGTCACTAGGAGATGTGTAACCTCTCCCAGTTTTCCCTCCATCCTGTTGTGAAGGTTTGGCTCTTTTGGTCTTGTTGTGCTGGAGCAGTTGTGATTGGAATCTGTAAGCATTAGTTTGCTTCTCAGCATTCTGGAATAGTACAATGGTATATGTTGGCTTCTTTGCTTTTCCTCCCAACATAGTTCCATATCCTTACAATTCACTCATGCCTGAAGGTCTTGTGAACAAATGATTTATTAGACTCTGCATTGTGATGGGCTACCAACCTGCTCCTGAAACTTTGTGTACTTTGAAGAGTGATCCAAAGTTTGAAATTGCAGAGGTGACCCTTACTGGCCTGACTCATGGCTGATATTGTTAAGATTATTCACTTGTTATACTGTAAAGTAATGTTTTCATTCATTATATTTGTAAAATATTGGTGTATGTGTATATATAAATTGTTCTGCCACATAACGAATTTCTTAAATATTTTACAGCATAGTGTAGTTAGTTTGTACTTTGACATTCCAAACGAATGTGTTTTTTGAATTCCAAATTAATGGATGTTTTATTTTGAAATTTTAAATAATTAGATGAAGAATCTTGGCATTCTAATTTAAAAGTTTTACTTCAGCGTTGCATCATACTTTTCTTCTCTTTCTAGTCTGGGGGCAAATTTAAAATTCCAAAGAAGAAAAAGATCTCCGAGGTGGACAATGTGGAGACGCATTCTCCTCTATCCCGACTTACTGATTCAAGAATTGAAAATTTAAAAACATCTCCTCATGTGAGTTGAAGTGGAATTTCATAATCAATCAAATTCTTTTTCTACCTTCCTCCACTCATTACCTGGAAGGAGGTAATGAATGCACTGGTACCTTGTCCAAGAGCCTAATCTTCATATTTTATTTGTTCGCTTATGGGATGTGGGCATCGCTGCCAAGGCCAGCATTTATTGTCCATCCCTAATTGCCCTTGAGAAGGTGGTGGTGACAATTGAGTGGTTTACTAGGCCATGTCAGAGGGCAATTACGAATCAACCACATTGCTGTGGGTCTGGAGTCACATATAGGCCAGACCGGGTAAGGCCGGCAGGTTTCTTTCCCTGAAGGACATTAGTGAACCAGTTAGGTTTTTATGACAATCCAATTGATTCATGGTCATCATTACTGCTACCAGCTTTTTATTCCAGGTTTATTTAATTCACAAACTGCCATGTTGGGATTTGAACTTGCATCTCCAGATTATTAGTCCAGTCACATAACCACTATGCTACCGTACCCTGTGTGAGCATTGAGAGTGAATGTTAACCAGAGATATGGCTGTTGGGCTGCCCAATCCTGTTCTTGCTTGATGTCCACATATATGCTTTCCACCTGAAATCACTGCATTGTGATTGAGAGGGAAGCCTTCATTTCTCTATCCTCCAATCACCCCATTCTCCCCCAGGTCTAGGCTGAGGACAACTGTAGAGCCTCATTATTGTGTGGCTGATACCAGCTAGTTGGCACAAACCAGAGATTGAGCCTGAAACCTGCTGGTCTATGTGGCTCACTACTACATAATTTGGTGCACTTACCTACTGAGTAGTTAAACTCCTTGAGACTTCTCTATAAGATTCCACCTTGGTATCTAGACTGAACACAATAGTGGTAGTGTATGTACCTTTAAGAGCCCCTGTGTACTGTAATACCGGTAGTGACCACTCGGGTATATAAGCCTGTATAGTGTCTTGTATCTTTTAGTTCACCTCCAGACTTTGTTCAGTAAACACCTGGTAAACCAACTCCTGCATTCCGTGTCTCCATTAATACACTGATACAACAGTAGCGACGAATTGGAAACGGACTTGCCTGCAATTCGGCAGCACCTCAAGGAGATCGATTCCTCAGACAAAGGTCGAAGGAAAAAAAAAACAAAAAAAACTGTGGTTTCACCAGCTAGCCGGGCTGGTGGCAGGTACTGCACTAATCCTTCCTGGGCGGCGGGCTGGGGCTCGATCGGGTGGCTCTGCAGCGGGGCCGAGCAGCGAGTCGGAAGGAGGAGGCAAACAGAGACGGAGGGTGGAGCACTCGGGAGACGACCGGCGCTGCAAAGCAGGTCGGCGTTCAGACCAAGCAGAGGGAGGGAAAAATCCCAGAGAGTCCGGCGGGAACGAGTCTCCAACTATTAAAAATATCTGTGTAAATAAAAACTGCGGAGAACAGCGTTGTCAGCAGCGGCGGGAAAGCGCGGGAGGCGCCATTTTTTTCTCGGCAGGGAAGAAAGGAAAGTGCGGGAGGTGCCATTTTTGATTTATCGCGCCTACCATTGCCAGCGGTAGAAGAGGCACCTACAGTGGACCCAGTGGAGATGTTCCACTCAACCATAGTGGAATGTCTACCAATAACAAATTCTACCATTTGAAAAGGAAATGAGAAATGACCCGACTCTCTCTCGAGTCTATGATTTAACGGTGAAAGGATGGCCAGCACATGGCGAACCACTGTTGCCAGCATTCTCGCAAGGAAGAGAACAGCTGTCAGTGTGCCGAGGAACCTTGATGTGTGGATCCAGAGTGGTGATTCCACCCAAACTCCAGGATAAAGTGCTAAAGGAGCTTCACGAGGGGCATCTGGGTGGAGTGAAAATGAAGAACCTAGCCAGAGCGTTTGTGTGGTGGCCAGGTATCGATGGAGACATCGAAGAAATGACCAAGAGGTGTCTAGGATGCCAGAAGGTCCAAAACGCCCCGCCACAAGCCCCTCTACATCCATGGGAGTGGCCCTCATCTCCATGGCAAAGGGTACATATCGACTTTGCTGGTCCATTTATGGACTCAATGTTCTTAATCGCGGTTGATGCACACTCCAAGTGGCCGGATGTAATAAAGATGTCCTCCACCACCATGGAAAAAACCATCACAGTATTAAGGACCATATTTGCCAGGAATGGGCTGCCTGAACAGATCTGTTCTGATAATGGACCGCAATTTGTGTCCGAAGAATTCAGGAAGTTCTTAAAAAAAACAATGGGGTTAAGCACTACACGTCCGCCCCATACCATCCCGCCACCAATGGATTAGCTGAACGGTTTGTCCAGACCTTCAAGAAGGCCATAAAGGCCATGGGTAATGAAGACATAAATCTACAACATAAGGTAGATAACTTCTTGTTTGCGTACAGGAATGCAACACGTGGTTACAAACCAAACTCCCGCCATGATGTTTTTCAATAGAAGACTAAGATGCCGGCTGGATTTGATCAAGCCAAACATCAGAAGGGACGTAGAGAACCGGCAATTTCAAGGCATGAATGAAAGGCCAACTAGAACCTTCCAGATAGGTCAACAAGTTTTGGCCCGGGACTACCATACCGAGAAATGGCAGCCTGGAACTATTTACACACGACTAGGACCGCTGATGTATACCGTGGACATTGGAGAAAGCATAATAAGGCGCCATGCTGACCAGATCATAGAGTCATCCGAAAAGGGACAACCTACACCACAACTCTATACGCCTAATGATGAAGCAGAGATACCCATAGTATCTACCTCCGATCCGATGATACTGGAACCAGATGAACCCGACACTGGCATTCAAGCCGAATCGACCTTGCCAAAAGAACCTACTACACCACCGAAAACTACTACACCACCGAGACGTTATCCGGACCGAGTCAGGAAGCCTCCAGAGAGACTGACTTATAATTGATTAACTGCAGCAAATGTGTAGATTATTGTTCTTGTAAACATGTTAATTAATGATTACTTAAAATGTTATGTACTAATTATCTAAAAGGGGAGGAATTGTGGTGTATGTACCTTAAGAGCCCCTGTGTACTGTAATACCGGTAGTGACCACTCGGGTATATAAGCCTGTATCGTGTCTTGTATCTTTTAGTTCACCTCCAGACTTTGTTCAGTAAACACCTGTTAAACCAACTCCTGCATTCCTTGTCTCCATTAATACACGGATACAACAGGTAGCACCAGTTTCTGATGGACAGGCTACTGGTCTTATTTAGTGGTTATCATTGTGAAAATTCTGGCTAGCTAATCAGAAGTACAATGCTAAAACACAAGGAAATATTTTTGTATTATGTACTCTTAAAAACTGTGCTTCCTGCTATCTCAAGAAAAGGCCATTGGGTGTATAAGCACTCCCACATTTCTTATTGGACTCATCCCCATCTTTCTCCCTCCCCTTCTTCTCATAGGAGGGGCAAAACACAGAGACCTTCCCAAATTTGGGAAACCTCTTGTCAAAAATTGCTGTCTGGCACCTTAAAGGAAATCAGCAAGCCCCAGGAAGCCCTAACTTGTTGGTTATTACCCAAAGCCTTGCCTGCCTTCAGCTGTGACCTTGTAGTCTTCTTTCAAAAAAATGTCTAATGCCTTCTTGAAGACTGCATGGAGTCGGTCCTTACTACCAGCTCTGTTCCACATGTTAATCACTGAGGAAAAATACATTTTTCACACTGCACTTCCTGCTTTCTCAATTTAAATGGGTGGCTCCTATTTCTAATAGCTGATGAGTTAACAGCATTAGAAAGTGAGTCTATTGGATAGACTAGGATCTATCTGCAGTAGTTAGCAATGCTTGGAGAGCTTATATGACCTTTATAAGCTGCATGGTTGAGCTGGTTGCTCACAGTCCCCTGGGATGACGTGTTGGCTTCTAGAATGCCTGGGTGATGAGTCTTTTGCTGTAGAAGTACAATCTGATCCTCCTCGGGCCCCCTGGATAAATCCACCTTATGCACTGAATGGTATCCTGACTAGCTTGCTTAATCTCGCCTTCCAGAATAGTAACTAAATTTGCACCTTTTAAGTGACACACTTACCTCTGCTTGTAACTGTCTAGTATAGCCATTCAATCTGACTCCTATAATCTCTTACAATTTAACCTGAATATACTTGGTATTTGTAAAGGCACCCTCCTACATTTGCTAAATAAAGATTATTACAGAAGACAGAGAATCTTCTAACTAAACAAAGATTTTTAACAAAAACAAAATGCTGGAGATACTCAGCAAGTCAGGCAGCATCTGTGGAGAGAGAAACAGAGTTAACGTTTCAGGTCAATGACCTTTCGTCAGAACTGGAAAAAAGCAGGAAATGGAACAGATTTTTAAGCAAGTGAAGAGGCTGGGAAATGGGGGAGGGGATGAAAGAACAAAATGGAAGGTCTGTGATAGGATAGAAGGCAGGAGAAGTTAAGAGACAGTGAGATATTCAAGGCAAAAGGAGGTGGTAATGGGACAGGTTAAGAAACAAAAGATGGCTCTAGATGAAGTGTAAATTGCGCTGGCAGAATGAAAGACAGCTGCCATGTGGGAGAGAAGAACAGAACAAAAGTGTGGATAAAAAATATATATATGATAGAGGCCAGGTTATGATCTGAAATTGTTGAACTCTATGTTGAGTCCAGAAGGCTATAAAGTGCCTAATCGAAAGATGAGGTGCTGTTCCTCGAGCTTACGCTGAGCTTCCGTGGAACAATGCAAGAGGCCGAGGACGGTGAGGTCGGAGTGGGAGTGGAGCGGTGAATTGAAGTGACAGGCGACCGGAAGCTCAGGGTCCCCCTTACGGACTGAACGGAGGTGTTCCGTAAAGCGGTCACCCAATCTGCGTTTGGTCTCCCCAATGTAGAGGAGACCACATCGTGAGCAGCGAATACAGTATACTAAATGGCAAGAAGTACAAGTAAATCGCTGTTTCACCTGGAAGGAGTGTTTGGGGCCCTAGACAGTGGGAAGGGGGGGAGGTATAAGGGCATGTGTTGCATCTCCTGCGTTTGCATGGGAAGGTGTTGGGGGTGATAGAGGAGTGGACTAGGGTGTTGCGGAGGGAGCGGTCCCTACAGAATGCTGAAAAGGGAGGTGAGGAGAAGATGCGTTTGATGGTGGGATCACGCTGGAGGTGGTGGAAATGGCGGAGGATGATCCGTTGAATGTGGAGGCTGGTGGGGTGCAAGGTGTGGACAAGGGGAACTCTATCGTGGTTCCGGGAAGGAGGGGTAGGGGTGAGGGCAGAAGTGCGGGAGATTTTTTTTTTTAATTCATTGATGGGATGTGGGCGTCGCTGGCTAGGCCGGCATTTAGTGCCCATCCCTAATTGCCCTTGAGAAGATGGTGGTGAGCCGCCTTCTTGAACCGCTGCAGTCCATATGGTGTAGGTACACCCACAATGCTGTTAGGAAGGGAGTTCCAGGATTTTGGCCCAGCGACAGTGAAGGAACGGCGATACAGGTCCAAGTCAGGATGGTGTGTGGCTTGGAGGGGAACTTGTAGGTGGTGATGTTCCCATGCGTCTGCTGCCCTTGTCCTTCTAAGTGGTAGAGGTCGCGGGTTTGGAAGGTGCTGTTGAATGAGCTTTGGCGAGTTGCTGCAGTGCATCTTGTAGATGGTACACACTGCAGCCACAGTGCGCCGGTGGTGGAGGGAGTGAATGTTGAAGGTGGTGGATGGAGTGCCAATCAAGCGGGCTGCTTTATCCTGAATGGTGTCGCGCTTCTTGAGTGTTGTTGGAGCTGCACTCATCCAGGCAAGTGGAGAGTATTCCATCACACTCCTGACTTGTGCCTTGTAGATGGTGGAAAGGCTTTGGGGAGTCAGGAGGTGAGACACTCGCTGCAGAATTCCCAACCTCTGGCCTGCTCTTGTAGCCACAGTATTTATATGGCTGGTCCAGTTCAGTTTCTGATCAATGGTAACCCCCCAGGATGTTGATAGTGGGGGATTCGGCGATGGTAATGCCATTGAATGTCAAGGGGAGATGGTTAGAGTCTCGCTTGTTGGAGATGGTCATTGCCTGGCACTTGTGTGGTGCGAATGTTACTTGCCACTTGTCAGCCCAAGTCTGAATGTTGTCCAGGTCTTGCTGCATATGGACACGGACTGCGTCAGATAGAATGGACACGGTCAAGGGCCATGTCAACCACTGTAGAGGGGAATCCTCGGTTGAGGAAAAAGGAAGACCTGTCAGAAGCACTAGTATGGAAGGTGGCATCGTCGGAGCAGATGCGGCGGAGACGGAGAAACTGGGAGAAAGGATTAGAGTCTTTACAGGGGGGGGGGGGTGGGAGAAAGTGTAGTCCAGGTAACTGTGGGAGTCAGTGGGCTTGTATTGAATGTTTGTCAATAACCTATCCCCAGAGATGGAGACGCAGAAGTCGAGGAAGGGAAAGGAAGAGTCGGAGATGGACCATGTGAAGGTGAGGGAAGGGTGGAAATTGGAAGCAAAGTGAATTAAATTATCTAGTGCAGGGCGAGAGCAGGAAACGGCACCGATACAGTCATCAATGTACCGGAAGAAGAGGTGAGGGAGGCGACCCAAGTAGGACTGGAACAAAGAATGTTCCACATATCCCACGAAAAGGCAGGCATAGCTAGGACCGATGCGGGTTCCCATAGCAACACCTTTTGATTTGGAGGAAGTGAGTGGAGTCAAAGGAAAAGTTGTTCAATGTGAGAACAAGTTCAGCCAGGCAAAGGAGGGTGGTAGTGGAGGGGGGCTGGTTGGGCCTCTGTTCAAGGAAGAAGCAGAGCGCCCTCAGGCCACCCTGGTGGGGGATGGAGGTGTAGAGGGATTGTACGTCCATAGTGAATAGGAGGCGGTTGGGGCCAGGAAACTGGAAACTGTTAAAGTGGCGGAGGTCGTCAGAAGAGTCGCGGATGTAGGTGGGAAGAGACTGGACAAGGGGAGAAAAAATAGAGTCGAGATAGGAAGAGAGAAGCTCTGTGGGGCAAGAACAGGCTGAAACGATGGGTCTACCAGGGCAGTCCTGTTTGTGGATCTTGGGAAGGAGGTAGAAGCGGGCTGTGCAGGGTTGGGGAACTATGAGGTTGGCGGCTGTGGGGGGGAAGATCTCCAGAGGAGATGAGGTCAGTGACAGTCTTGGAAACGGTGGCTTGATGTTCGGTAGTGGGGTCATGGTCCAGGTGGAGGTAGGAGGAGGTGTCGGAAAGTTGGCGTTCAGCTTCCGCTAGGTAGAGGTCGGTTCGCCAAACAACAACAGCACCACCCTTGTCAGCAGGTTTAATGACACTGTCGGGGTTGGATCTGAGAGAATGGAGTGCTGCAAGTTCAGAGGGAGGTAGGTTGGAGTGAGTGAGGGGAGCAAAGAAATGGAGACGGCCGATGTCACGCTGGCAGTTAGCGATGAAAAGATCTAGAGAGGGTAAGAGGCCAGGGGGAGGGGTCCAGGTAGAATGAGAATTCTGAAAGTGGGAGAAAGGGTCAGCCGTGCAGGGAGAAGATTCCTGGCCAAAGAAGTGGGCACGGAGACGAAGGCGGCGGAAAAAGAGATCAGCATCGTGCCGAACTCGAAATTCATTGAGGTGGGAGCGTAAGGGGATGAAGCTCAGGCCTTTGCTAAGGACTGATCGTTCGGGGTCAGAGAGGGGAAGGTCAGAGGGGATAGTGAAAACGCGGCAGGGGATGAGATTGGGAGAAGGGATTGGGTCAGAGGAAAGTGAAGGGGAAGAAGGTTCCGGAGGGGTGTTGGTTTCCACGAATTGTTGAAGCTTGCGATCCTTGACACCTGAAAGGAAGATAAAAAGTTTTTTGTTAAAGTGCCAGATGAGGCGAAGGATGAAATGGAACTGCGGACCACGACAGCTTTGAGATAGAGTGAGTCGGTGCTGCTGAAGAGAGAGGTCGAGGGTGTTCATGTGGCGGCGCATGGCATTCAGCGTGGATCTCAGGATACGGCGAAAGCAGTGGTTCGAGGAACGCTGAATATCTTGGAGATATCTGTAGTCCTGGGTGGATCCAAAACACGAAGGGTGGAATTTCAGTTGGAATCCATGTGGAGTAAGTCTGAGCCAGAGACAGTTGCTGAGGAAAGATATGTAGCTGTGAAAGCGAGTTTTGGTAGATACCTGATCAAACACGAGAAGGGAGACAGAAAGCAATGTAGATGAACAAGGTAAAAGAGACAAACGGAAATCCCGTCAGAGAGAAGAGCAGAACTTCTTCAAGGTGGGCATTCCTGGAAGAGAGGTGGCAGTGAATTAACCACTAATACAAAAAGAAAATACCGCAGATGCTGGAAATCTGAAATAAAAACAGAAAATGCTGGAGATACTCAGCAGGTCAGGCAGCATCTGTGAAGAGAGAAACAGAGTTAACGGCCCAGAAATTAGGTTCGGGGGTTTGCCGCGCGTGCAAGCCCCCGATGTGCACTTACCCGGCGCGCCGACAGCTGAAGCCTAGGCCTGCTTGGAATTCCTGTCACTGGCCTGGTTCAGCTGTCGGCGTGCTGTGCTTGCCTGATCCAGCGGCATAGTTAGTTTGATGTGCTGGCTGGGATCAGGTGAGCACTGGGCAGCCAATCAGGGGAAGGAAAACTTCATTCATGAGTTTGATAGTAAGAACTGTCAAACTCATGAAAACTACGGGTGCCCAAAACACTACATAAACTTTAAATAAAAATTTAAAAAACATCCCTCTAATTAAATGAACTATAAATAACTTTAAAAAAACTATTTTAAACAATTAATCAAATTTTTGAAAAAATAATTTTTTAAGAAATCGGATCTAAAAATACACTTACCTTACTGTAAAGTCCTTAAAAACAATAAAGCTGTGGATTTTTTAAAATAATTTTAAATAATAGACCACTTACCTTAAAGAATCAAGTCCTTACGTCTCCTTTTTACATTTCTAAAACGTTGAGGCCCTTACACACGGGCAAACCTGTCAAAAAATGAAGTTCAACGCGTGCGTGCAGAGTCCTGCGCGCACGCGTTGGACCTCTGAACCCCTTGGAGGAAATGCCGGTTTCCCGCGCATGCGCTGTGCATGCTGATATCCGGCACTTCCAACGGGCCCACGCGTGAGTACCCCGTCCGTACTCACGCGTTGGGACCGGAATTACTGGGCCAACGTTTCAGGTCAATGACCTTTCGTCAGAACTGGAAAAAAGCAGGAAATGGAACAGATTTTTGAGCAAGTGTAGGGGCTGGGAAATGGGGGAGGGGATGAAAGAACAAAAGGGAAGGTCTGTGATAGGATAGAAGGCAGGAGAGGTTAAGAGATATTAAAGAGATATTCAAGGCAAAAGGAGATGGTATTGGGACAAGTTAAGAAACAAAGGATGGCTCTAGATGAAGTGTAAATTGCGCTGGCAGAATGAAAGACAGCTGCTGTTTGGGAGAGAAGAACAGAAGGCACAAACAAAAAGCGTGGATAAAAAATATATATATGATGATAGGGGCCAGGTTATGATCTGAAATTGTTGAACTCTTTGAGCCCAGAAGGCTGTAAAGTGCCTAATCGAAAGATGAGGTGCTGTTCCTCGAGCTTGCGCTCGAGATTTTTAAGGCAGAGGTAGATAGATTCTTGATAAGCAAGGGGGTGAAAGGTTATCGGGGGTAGGCGGGAATGTGGAGTAATCAGATCAGCCATGATCTTATTGAATGGCGGAGCAGGCTCGAGGGGCCGAGCGGCCTACTCTTGCTCCTAGTTCGTATGTAACAAAAATTTACGACATTGAGAGAATTTGGCAAGAGGTGTGCCAAGCACCCCCTTTGTATACCTTAAATTCAAATGAAAACCTCATTCCATTCAGTTGACCAGTCTGAGTAACACATTTCAGAACAGTTCAGCTCTTTTGGTGTCAGTCACCTCGAACAGTCATGTTAGTATCTTCAGGTCACCCCCATTGCTGGCAACTCGGGACCCAGACACACCAAATGGCAATTCACTCCCTTAACATCTTCGTCTCCAACAAAACAATGAAGTGGTGTTCGTTTGTCAGTTAAGGAG
Source organism: Somniosus microcephalus (assembly GCF_052327205.1). NCBI lineage: Eukaryota > Metazoa > Chordata > Chondrichthyes > Squaliformes > Somniosidae > Somniosus > Somniosus microcephalus. Next base: position 93,601,183 of record NC_141000.1, read on the forward strand.
TTGTAAGCTTATTTCCTACTGCTGAGCTTTCTCTGGTCTATGGCTTTGATGTTCTGTTTCTCACTGTTCTGTGAAAATACCTTGTTCTCACAGGCATTCACTGCTCTTAGCTATTTAGTATATCCCATAATTCCACTGGCTCCAGACTCCAGTTTGTTGGACACCTTTTAAGCTGAAACTCGAGGCATTTTCCTTGCACTCACAATTTTGAACACCTTTTGTTAGATCTCTTAATCTTCTTTGTTCTAATGAAAAGACCTCTAGTTTCTTTAGTCTCTCCTTACAACTGAAGCTTCTCATCTCTTCTGCACCTACTCCATGACCTTGATATCCTTCCTAAAGTAAGATGCCCAAAACTGAACACTATTCCAACTACAACCTAACCAATGATTGGTACAGGATTGGCTTAATCCCTTTGTTTTGGTAATGTGTCTCTATTTATGGCAAAAAGCAGTAAACCTGTACTCCACTCAGAGTAATAAGGTTGAATGATGATGATGACCCCTATTTACAAAACTTAGAATCCCACGTTTAAAAAAAATAGTTTTATCTACTTGTCCTTTCATTTTTAAAGATTTACATGCCTGAACACACACTCTCAACACAAAGCTGGGTGGGAGGGTATGCTGTGAGGAGGATGTCGTGAAACTCCAGTACGATTTGGACAGGTTGGGTGATTGGGCAGAAACATGGCAAATGCACTATAATGTGGATAAATGTGAGGTTATCCACTTTGGTGGCAAAAACAGGAAGGCAGATTATTATTTGAATGGCAATAGATTGGGAGAAGGGGAAGTGCAAAGAGACCTGGGTGTTCTTGTGCACCAGTCGCTGAAGGTAAGCGTGCAGGTGCAGCAGGCGGTTAAGAAGGCAAATGGTGTGTTGGCCTTCGTAGCAAGAGGGTTCGAGTACAGGAACAAGGATGCCTTGCTACAGTTGTACAGGGCCTTGGTGAGACCGCACCTTGAGTATTGTGTGCAGTTTTGGTCGCCTTACCTGAGGAAGGACGTTCTTGCCATGGAAGGAGTGCAGCGAAGATTCACCAGGCTGATACCTGGGATGGCAGGAATGACGTATGAGGAGAGATTGTGTCGATTGGGCTTATACTCACTGGAGTTTAGAAGATTGAGAGGGGATCTCATCGAAACCTATAAAATTCTGTTAGGCCTGGACAGACGAGATGCAGGAAGGATGTTTCTGATGGCCGAGGAGTCCAGAACCAGGGGTCATAGTCTAAGGATAAGGGGTAGGCCATTTAGGACTGAAATGAGGAGGAATTTCTTCACCCAGAGAGTGGTGAACCTGTGGAATTCTCTGCCACAGAGGGCGGTGGAGGCCAGTTCATTAAATATATTCAAGAAAGAGTTGGATATATTTCTTAAGGCTAAAGGGATATGGGGAGAAGGCAGGGACAGGGTACTGAATTTGGATGATCAGCCATGATCTCATTGAATGGCAGAGCAGGCTCGAAGGGCCGAATGGCCTACTCCTGCTCCTATCTTCTATGTTTCTATGGGAGAAGGCAGGGACAGGGTACTGAATTTGGATGATCAGCCATGATCTCATTGAATGGCGGAGCAGGCTCGAAGGGCCGAATGGCCTACTCCCGCTCCTATCTTCTATGTTTCTCTCCCTGCTCATCTACTATTCATGTTTTACCATTTAGCGCGTATGTCCTCTCTTTATTCTTTCTCCTAAAGTATATCACCTCACATTTCTCCACATTAAATTTCATCTGACATCAATCTGCCAAATCTACTAACTTGTTTGTCCTCCTGAAGTTACTTTCAGTCCTCTTCAAAGTTGACGGCCATGTCATGGGCAGAGATCATGCAGGTTATGCATATGAGTAGCAAGCACATTCCAGTGGGGACAGTGTTGGCTTCAGAAAGCTGGAATTTAGACTGGTTTGTGGAATATACATTTTTGTAAGCGAAATATCAAATAGAATGTTCTGTAGACACAATCTGTGGAAGTACTACTTCTCTGAACAACCATAATATATTGTATTTTGATATGTATAGTATCTTCATATTTTCCTGTGCTCTGAGATCTTGTTTTTGTGAGACTATATCCTGCTTTGCTATTTACTTAAAATAAAAAACCTACAGAATACAAGTCTAGCTCTGCTTCAGGCTGTTATGAGTGCATTGAAGCATGGACCTCCATTCTGCAAGTAAAATTCAAAAGGTTCCCCCTGAAATGTTCAGATTTAATTTTACAATAAAGATTTTTTCAACTATTTCAAAATATTTGTTTGAGTTATTAGTTATTTTATGCAAATGAAATGTATTGACATCCAGTGTTGTCCTGGAAAAGATTTTACTTAATTGAACCTTGAGTTGGTGCTATAGATCACATTGTTTCTCTGTTCTGTCAATACCTTGGAAATATATGTCACTGATTTTTCTCCATAATTCCTCTGTTCTAATGGGTTAACTTTGTTTAGTGAAGATGTGAATGGCACCAACATTCTCTGCCCACTGTTCCTATTCATAATCTCATAGGAAGGAAGTTGCATGATGATGCATAACGGAGAGTGACATGAATCAGTCATTCATGAAAGAAAGACTTATGAAATAATACCGAGTGGCCTGCAGGTGGCACTGTCCAGGGAGAGTATAAATACTTGGGCACGGGCCCAGCTTGCGCAGGACATTCTTAACAGGAGCTAGTGAAGGACACAACTGGACCTCCATGTTGTAAAACAGTTGATTAAAGCTTTGTTTAACGCTTAGACCAAGTGCTTAGTAGTTTTCTTACGTCCGAGAGCCTGTACAAAATGGCTACTGTCAGGCTGCCTCAAACCAGCAGTTTTAAAGTGTAAAGCCTGATGATGGGGCCAATGGGAGACATTAGTTATGGTACAGTTATCTCCCTGTAGCACTTTGGATTATGGGGCATTTCAGTTGAATATATTTCCACTGTAAAATTTCTTCAAATCTTAAATTTTTGGTCTGTTTCCAGAAACGTTGGCCATTCTCCTATAATACTTTCAATAAAACAAGAAACCAAGACTCGATTGCTTATAATCAAAGGAGGAACTGCCCTTCAAAGCACAACATTCCAGGAGTTGGAGTACAACTAAAGTAAGAATATGATCAATTGTCCTTTTATAAATCTGTTTGTTCAGGTATCTATGTATATTTCACCTTTTTATAGTAGTATATTTATTCTTTGTTTATAAAATTGAACTGGTAGTGTTGCAATATACTGTAGTGGGTTGTTTCAGTCAATCTGCTTAAACACCAGTAGAAGGTAATAAAAAAAACTGGTGAGAAGTTATTACTTATCTATCTTGTCCCAAGCTGTTTAATGGCAAATATGTGTTAAGTTACAACCTCAACTATAATGAATGTGAATTTGACAAGTGCCTCATGCCTAGTCCAGAAATGAATACCAGTATTGACCTTTCTACGCTTGTGTTGGTAAATGATTGCCCTTGACCACTGAATTAATCCTTTAATTTCCTGCTGCCTGTTGAATAATGTTCCCACAATCCTTTTATTTTGTTTTACTTCCTTGCAGGACATTAATTTGTCATTTCATTTGCTTTGACTGTCTTTTCAGCTTTAGTGCCATTTCTAGCCTTCATTTGTTTTCATAAGCTCTAATAGTAGCCTACCAATGGCAATCAGAAGCATTACAGTATCTTACGTTCACTTTACCGTACAAGACTGTCTCCAGCAGCAAGCTTGCTATCAGAGGCAACCAGGTAGTGTAAATGAGACCGCACCAGTATTGTCTGAGGCAGTGAAATCCTCTTCAAGAGTTAGTATCACTGGGTGCCTCTGGTGGCATTTGCATTGTGTCTATCTTTTGATCTGGGTGAGGCTGAATTATCAGCAATGTGCTTTAGCCATTGCTGGCCTGTATGGACCTTCCTCAACATTGGCAAAGGTCTGTGGTCAGGAGGTGAAAGTCACATGCGACTTTTTAGTTAACATGCATGTTTTTTGTGATACTTGAGCTTATGCGTGAGTAGTTACGTTATTTATCTCAACCTCCCTACAGTAGAAGGAGGAAAACTTGACAGCAAGGGCTCATATTATAAAACCGGAATGGATGTTGTCCATAATACAGAGGGTCATTAAGCCCAGCTAGAAGAAGACTATAGCAGAGAATTGTGCTGAACTGCACTAAAACCACTAATAACTGCAGTTTCTTGAAATACTAAATCCTTTCTTTTACTGCACTCAGACCTTTAATTTCTGTAAGTCCATCTTTTGATTATTTTGGCAGTACTTTCGCTAATTCCTTTTTAAAAATGTGTGTTTGTGTTACACTTTGCCTACAACAGGGAAGCCAGAATTGTACTCAAAGATGTGCTGATGACAGATTCAGGAAGACACCATTTGCTGCACCTAAAAAAGAGAGACTGTAGCAATGTCGAAAATACTGACACTTCACATGCAAAACATCACACATCAGCAACCAGTGAACTAAAAGATAATTGTCACGTGGAAACCAAAACATCTCACCAAGATAGTCAGTCCAACATTTTATCCAGCAGGTGGGTTCTTGAGCTATGCTTCGACCAGCTGCTAAACGCACAAATGCTGTGGCATCAGTTTTGTTTCTCTTTTTGTGAAGTCTGCAAAGACTCACCTGTGCAATATTGCCAGCCATCCGTGGATAATTGTTTGCTGAATCTTTAAAAATTCCTATATATGTGAATTGCATTCCTCTTCATTTATCCTCATTGCACCTTAGGATAGGTCCATTATCCTCTGACAATCACTGGGGCAATGTCCAGAAGATTTACACCCTCAGAAGTAATTTGCTCTTCGCTAATCTTATAACTGCATAAAAACACTGATCTTCAGTCATTTTTTCCCAACCCTATATATATAGTCATCAGCTGATCTTTGCTGCTTTTCTCCCAGTTGGAAAAATTCTGCTTGATTTTTTTTGTTTTGGAATTGTATGATTCTACCTCGTCTCAATCTGATGAACTTTCAACGTTGAGATGTATGTATTCTGCTGGATTTTTTTTCCTGTGGTGTATGCCTGCACCAGACTACAAATTCTGCATTCCTTTTGGAGATTTAGTTGAAGAGATTCTTTTTTGCCCAGTGCATCTTCATCTGTTTGGATCTGAGTTTTTATAATTAGTAATACAGTCCATCTATAAAGAATCTCACTAAAAATAATATATAAAAAATCTCACGTACTCCATTTTCTGTCCACAAACTTAACCTTGAAAATACTTGTATAATTGATTTATGATGGGAATTCCCATCCCAGACAGATGCTTGTGATGTCGTAGTTGCAGGCTGTGACCACTAGGTGGTGTAGCCCCACTCTATCTTGTATCCTCCGACACAGTGAGCAATGCCACGGAAGATCTACTGACATCTTAAACGTACAAACATTCCAGGTGAGGAAAAAGGTCCTCCAGCACAAGAGGACATAGTAAGCATTTGTAGGACTGACCTGTTTTAAGAGTATTAGTTGTGGCAGTCTTAGACTGTGATAAAAGGCTTTGGGTTCTTCTCTAACCCAGCAAAGATACTCTGCCCTGAAATCACAAAAGACAAAAGATGCCAAGGACTAAGGAGCCTCCAGTATCTCGTGATGTGGGTACACCTATTTTAAAGTCTTCTAGGCAGTGGTACACATGTTGCGGTATTTCTTCTAAGGCAGTTCTAGAGGCACCTTGATAAACTGTCCACTGACCGGTGAACCTCTGATCTTTGGTTGACGTTGCCCTAACTCATGGTTCCAAAGGTCGTCTTAAATAGTTGGTCAATGGTACTGCTCCAGTTACAAATCCGTTTTGGAAGTTGCTGGAATGATCTCCAGTCCTCTGTTTCTGGGGAGTATTGTTTACCTTGACACCATGTTTGACAAATAGCATCCAATTTTGGGTGTTCTCTTGGCAGCTGCCTCTTCTTTTAAGTCCAAACCAAATCCTGACCATGTTAGAGTTGCCTACTTAAATCGGCTTTCTTGAATTTCCTTTCCTATTATGGAATATCATAAGACCATTTTGAGAAGGTCTTGATTTTGGCATATTACATCAATGGCCCACAGATTTTTATAGTCAACTATTGTATTTTAATTGTAATCTAGGCTATTCCTAGATCTTGTCTGGAAATTCAGCTTTCTTTTTCTAGAGATGATTGCCAATTTTTTTTTCATCATTCCATTCCTCCACGATTAAATACACACTTTGCATACATATCTTTAGTGCTTTGGTATACTAAAGATTTGTGTAAATCTAATAAATATTCATAGTATTTTGGCTAAAACAGAATTGGGTAACCTCTTTGAGCAATGTACAGAAGGGTGGTATGAATTAACAAGTTGAGTTGTTAGATCCATTCAAAATATGGCCTGGACCCAATTTTAAGGCAGCCACATGGAACAGTCTGGCTTTTTATAAAAACATGATTATTGTCTAGACTTGCTTTCCAAAGAAGATAATTTTACGCTGCATTTTTTTAAGGCAAGCCTTAAAATCAAATCCTGGAAAACCTATCTTAATTTCTTTGACTTCTGTGACTTGGATGATGAATATGATATAGTACACTCTTCACTTATTCATTGTAGTTTATCTTTGTCTTGCGATACTTCCACCAAATCTGGAATATTTGGACTTTGCTGTGGTACGTTTTCCACTGCTGTGTAAATGTAGCATACACTGTAGACTGTTCGCAGTGATGGAGGAACTGAAGGCCGACCCGAAAGTAGGGCTTTTCTATAAAATGAGAGTATCGGCACAGCAACTGACAAAATTATGGTTGTGAAGCTTGAGCCCTGCCCATTTGCCTTCATTCGAGGCTCCCTCAAGCCATTGGCATTCTTGACAATAAAGTTGAACAAAACTACCTGATTCAGTGGTTGTAAGTATTTTTGAGCTGAGACTTAATAATAATAAAAATAATGCTGTTTCTTGTGCCCTTGTAGCTCAGGATACTGGTAGTGAGAAGTGTACAAAAAAAAGGCACTTTTTTAAATTGCTCTCCTCACCACATCTGCTTCTCACACTTTCCTCCTCCACTTCAACTTCTCTCGTTCTTTTTAGCACTTAGCAGTTTTTTCCCCCTTTACTTCCTTTAGCATTACAGGGAGAGAACATGGATAACATGAGGGAGCCAACAGCTTTCTTAACCAGCCAGCAAGTGGACTGCTGAAATAAAAAATGAGCAGGCTAGATTAATGGTAAAACATTGGCTGGGACTTTCCCCAGCCATCCTGGGCAGTGTATGCAAGTGGGAAATATCACCTGATTTTCAGAGTATAAAACTAGAGGGACACTCCCAGTGATCTTCTCGGCTGGAGGACGAACTGTACTCAGACAGAGGAAGACCATACTCAAGTAGGTGAAACAATAGCAAGTTAATGGTCATTGCAATGTTGCATTAAAATCATAAAAGGCCCTCATTTATTGCAGGGGAAATGTGACAATTTAGCCACAGAGAATGTGCACACTTTGCTATAGTCTGGTACTGGACTTGCTGCCTCTATTTTATTTTTATTACTTCTCCTTTCCCTCCCTCCCTTATCAAAGTTCCTCCTTAAATGTATAGGGTAAGCAACTTGTTAATTTTCCATGCCCCTTGATGCCAATTTATAGGCTGTGTGACAATGTGAGAAAAGATTCACAATATCTGTTCTCCTCCCTCCAGACTTTAGTACGACATGGCACATAAATTTAACAAAACAATGATTCCATTTAATTACCATTGTGGCATACTTGTGCTTAAATCCATCACTGTAAACTGCTCAGTATCTGAATGTTTTTGGTAATGAGTGAGGATAGTTGTGAAATGACGTGTCTATGCTATGCTAATACAGTGTAAATAACCCTGTATTAAAACTGGCACAAAGTAGTTACAGTAATACTTTTTTCCTGTTTTCAGGTTTTTCTCTTTCAAACATTAACCTTTTGTTGAATTTCAAAATCTTAGTCTTTTTATAAACTGTTTCCTTTGGCGTCTCAATTTTCTCCCCCAATTCCCCTTCCAAAAGTTATTTTATATCTCAACGACTTTTTCTTGATGGGAGGGCTAAATTGGCCGAAGCCTCCACTATCCCCCAATGCAACATGTCATTTTGTACTTGCAGGATAGGAGAGGTAGTCACCCTTTCTGCCCTCAGAGAAAGAAGTGAGATATATGCTTATGCTGAGTTTATTTTTAATAGATTGGTACTGAAACTCCTTTCAAATTGTAATTTACTGCACTTGTGAATTTGTGGTGTCCAGTTTCTTCAGTAGGGTAAAATGTGTTCCTGGGAGACTAGGTGGTGCAGTGGGTTTGGCATGGTTCAAATCCAGAACAAAAGTCTCCTGTCTGCTGGCAGTAATGACCCTACATGACATAAGTTTGGGAAGTCTTGGCATAGTTGCTAGTGAACATGGGCCAAAGCACAAAAATGGTCCTAATTTTGCATTAATTTACAATTTCATTCACAGGCCACAAGATGGCTTATATGTCAAATAGAAAAATGCCATAAGGGGTGCTTATCTAAAGTTGGGGCTGAGGCAGCTTTACTCTGCATCTAACATAACATCTGAGGGTGCTTAATGCTGACACTGGACATCCAAGATGAAAAATCTTCCATTCTTAAGTGTAACTATTCTTGTCACCTTTATCCACACAAAAGACAATCCCTCCTCTTGAACTGTTTGTGTCCTTGCATAGAAATTCAAAAATGTAACTACTTTCTTACCTTTGCAGAACAGATTGGTGTTAAATCTTGAGGGCTGAGAATTCTCTTATTAAATTATTTAAGTGTCTATTAAGGTTTGCCAGGTTGGTTGAGTTGGCAGCATTCTCACCTAGGATTAGAAGGTTGGCGGTTCAAAACTCCCTCCAAAATGTAAGCATATAATCTAAGATGACATTTCAATGTAATAGTGAGGCAGTGCTGCATTATCAAAGGTAGTGTTCTTCATATAAAATGCTAAGCCAAAGCCCTGTCTGTCTGGTCAAATGCACTAAAGACCCCATTTCACTATTTTAAGAAGAACGGGGAGTTTTCTGTGTGTTGTGACACTATGCTGAGATTAACTTATCTCTGGTTTTTCAAATAATCTGGATTGAGTGCAAACCAATATGGTGGGTATGTTGTGTTTAATTGGAGTTACAGACAGATAATAACAACACTAGTTATACAGCAAAAACATACGACCGTCACAAGTAGCTGGCACCGGTCCCGATCGAACAGACGGCTGGCATGCACAAACGGCTCCTCCTGTTCTCTCTTCCTGAACAACCCAAGAATGTTGGACCGAAGTCAGCATAGATCCACCCTCAGGAGCTCTCACTCCATCGCCTGCACTAGGGGCTTTTCAGGTCTTTTGTTCTCTTTTTAGGGTGGACCTGGGGTAGAATATTGACAAGACCATTTAACCTATAGAGGTTCCCCTTAAAACAAGGTGCCCAATGGTAATCCAAGTTCTTTGTTTAAGCCATGGAAAAAGGATCAACCCTCCTGTTATCTTCCACCTGTCAGGGGGTCCTTTTAGTCATTACATATGATTTCTGTACCTAGCCAATCATGGCCTTAACAGCATGTTGAGAACTGTTTTCCCCTTCTCTCATCTGGCCCTGTCCTCCCAAGGCTAGAGTCTCTTAATCTCATACTCATTTTCCAGGAAAACAAAACTTTAAGCAGTTTCAGTAAACCATAACTTATACATTAACCCCTTACTTGTCTCAAGCTCTAATACAATCATCTAAACACTATTATTTGTGTCACAATTTAATTCGCGTAACCATATTTTTTTGGTATCCCTAATTTCTAACAACTATGAAAACCAATTGCAGTAACTGGTAATTCATCTCGTCAGATCTTGCTGTGCATAAATTGCTATGCATGCCTACATACAACAGTGACTGCATTTCAAAAAAAAATTATGCTTCCCATAAATGTGTTAAGGTGCTATATAAATGCAAGTCTTTGTTTTTATCTGAATCAAAACAAATTTGATTTTTATTCTGTAACTTTCTAAAGTTTGCTGCACTTCACACCACATTTAAACCTGTATGGAATATGTTGTCCAAATCCCTCCATGGCCTCATCCCTCCCTTTCTCTGTAACCACCTACAACCCCCTGAGAACACTGCATTCCTCCAACTCTGGCTTTGTGCACCCCCCACTTCCTTGGCCCCACCATTGATAGCCTTCAGCCATCTAAGCCTTAAACTCTAGAATTCCCTCCCTTAACCTCTTTGTGTCTCTACCTCTTTCTCCTTCTTTAAGCTGCCCCTTAAAACCTACCTCTTTGACCAAGCTTTCTGTTACCTAATATTTCCTTTGGCAGTGTCAGCTTTTGTCTGATTTACTCTTCCGTGAAGCACCTTGGGACGTTTTACTACATTAAAGGTGCTATATAAATGCAAGTTCTTATACCTAAAACTGAACATTAAGTGTTAAAGTAGATACTTTTGCATTTTGTAATCATAAGAAATGTATATTTTTATACCGGTTTTATTCTATTTCCTTTCAATGTAATTGAAAATTCCAAACCTAGTTTAATAAAGTTTGGTTCAGCTCCATCTTCTTCACATACAGCAGCTTTATGTATTTTAAATAAATGATCCTACTTAATCCATGCAAACAATAATTACAAAATGTCAATTATAATATGCACATCACACAGGTGTATGTATAGAAGACATTACAGTGGATATGATCTGTTAACTTGCTAAGTTTTGAAGTTGGGTTCATATAGTTTGTTTCAAAATGGATGTAGTTAACCTGTTGATAGGCTATTGTAACCTTAGTTTCTGAGTGATTCCTGCCCTTTGGAAATCCAGCTTTTGGTGTTGTAATGCAGTCTTTCGTATTCAGGTGACCTCTCCTTTGAAGCTCTCTTTGAAAAGTCATCTGAATGCAGATACTGCATTACAGTTTTGTCACATGCTGTTCAAACTGGCTGCTGATTAGAATCTTAATTGAATTTGGATCACCTGATGCAACTAGCATGTTTTGCTGTTTTGGGTTTTGCACTGCAGCTATTGTGATGTAAATGTTTGTGATGGGAAGAGTGGATAGAAGAAGCTTTTTGTCCGGTGTGCTGCAGGGATGTTAAATGTCTTGTGCATGCATGTAGGATTTTCAGTTAGCAAAAGGAAATCCATACTTAAATTATGCTATTTGAAACATTAAGTAAGTTATCCATGGATGAGAATCGGCAGCACAACATTGTGTTCCCAAACTCAGAGGAAATTAAAGAAGTATTGTACAATATAATGAGAAAATATTAGTGTTAAAGCTTGTTCGTACCACCCAGTGGTATGAATTAGTTACTTCAACAATGCTAAAAGAAATTTGGATACTTTTCTACCCTGTGTAATAGAGAAATAATTAAATTGTGTTTTCAACTTTGGGGCTTTTATTATTTCTATATTCCATTAATAGGCGATATGAGACTGGCTGGGGAAAGTTGGGGACGGAAAAATCTAAGTGGAAACAAATGAAAATGGGCAGTACTGCAGTTTCAGATGGCTCTCCGGCTCTTTTTGCTTTGTCAAGAATTTTATTTGGCTGTCATTCTAGAATTTGGGTGATTTTTATTGGTTGGTTATACATGTTTTAGGGTACTGCACATTTTTTTTTCTTTGAGACTTTTAGCATAAACCTGTTCTTGGATGCACACGTGTGAATTAATTAATTGTTTGCGCTTTCTACACATGTGAAAATCCTGTTGGAAAGAGCTGTGTTTTGTGGACTCGTTTTTGGGCTGAGATGTTCCATCTCTTTGCTCTGGCTAGCTCACCGTTTCCTGATTTGCATAATAATTTGTCAGATAAAGGTTAGAATTTTTTCGTCTTCCCCAGACTATACATCAGCTGCAGCTGGGCGACCCTCTGAGGCTCTGCCTGTGCTGTTATAAACCAACTGGAAATTCTTGAGAATGGCCCAGGTATGGTCATTTCTCTGACTTTTTCCACGGCAACAAATCAGATTCGAAGCTCCCTGGTGTGGAGCAGGGCGTCCAGTCTTTTGCACCACGAGACTGGATTCATATGCCATAGTTAGAGAGAAGGCCATGTCTGATTAAATCACTTTTTGGTCAGGCAGAATACTATGTAAACTCCATATCCATCATGATCACTTTTCTTGTCTAATAAATATTTCCACATTTATTGAAGAAGCATTCTAAATCACTGCAAACATCACAGGATTTGAGAATGTTGGTAGCACTGTGTGTACTGTTTGCATTTGACACATTTATATTTTATTTATTATATGTAACATGCATATAAAAATAATCAAGACATGGTATGCAAGAAATGTTAGATTCCCATGCACTAAGATTAGCTAGCCTGATTTGCTCCATTTGATGCCACTACATTTGTTTTTTTTACTGTCCAATCTCTGAAGTTGCTACTTCTCCTGTGTGCGGCAATATTTTGAACATGCCAGGTCTGGAACATTGGATCCTGGGTTTGGCTGCTCATTGGTCAGAGGGAGCAGTCCCTTCCAATTCTCGAGGGCCACAAAATGTTGCACAGATGAAATGTAACCATGCCAATAGAAGATGACTGGACCAGGCTTTGAGCGCTGGATAATGGGAGCTGGGAGGCCAAATCTAGCTCACTGGCCGTGTCTTGAATATTCCAGCATAGAAGATACTGGGATTGAACCCATGCTGCAGCACACTGTCAGTATTCCAATGTACTATGCTCGCATCTCTTAATTCTATTTATTCCTATATAAGATAGGCCATTTGAATGAAGAAAAGTTTTCAATGAAAACAGCCTCAGTTTTCGAAGTTTTTTTTTTCATATTTGCCTCATACCAGGCAGCGTCCTAGTGAATATGTACAGCGTGAACAGAAGCAATCTCAAAATAGAACCTTGTGTGACAGCACTACCTGCTTCCACTCTTACGAAATTGCCCTTAACTCATGCTCTCGCATTCCTCCCTTCTAGCTAATTTTTAATCCAATTTGCTACTCTTTGTCTAATTCCATACTCCTTAATCTTCTCCAGTAATCTCCTGTGTGGTACCTTGTCAAAGGCTTTCTGAAAGTCATTCGCCTCCTCAAAGATATGTATCTGGTTTTTCAAGCACTATCTCCCTTTTTGAAATCTGTGTTGGCTGCTTCTAGTTATTTTCTTTTCACCTAGCTATTTAGTAATTCCATCTTTAATCCAAATTTTCCCCCTTACAGATGTTAACCTAACTGGCTTGTAAATACCTAGTTTAGCTCTGTCTCCTATTTTGAAAATGGACATTAGATTGTCTGATGCACACTCACACTCTAGAACACTTAAATGTATTTTCTAGGGTCTCTGCTATATGTCCTCTGCTTCCCTCTGGATCCTTGGATGTGTCCCATCAGGTTTGGGCATTTTTGTCCTCTTAAGTTCTTTAGCTTAACTAACTTCTTATACTTTCCTTTTTATTAATTATAATTTTTCTCAGCTCACTTCTATCAAATTCAGGATTTATCTCCTTCCAAATATCCATTTTTATAAAGTCTGATGTGAAGTTTTTATGTGTCCTCACCCATCTCCATTTATTCTCTACTAACTCAATAAAAGGGACAGTGGCAGCATGGCTAAGTGACAGGAAACAGAGTAGTGGTGAACGGTTGTTTATCGGACTGGAGGAAGGTACACAGTGGTGTTCCCCAGGGGCCGGGACTAGGACCACTGCTTTTCTTGATGTTTATTAATGACTTGGACTTGGGTGTACAGGGCACAATTTCAAAATTTGCAGATGACACAAAACTTGGAAGTATAGTGAACAGTGAGGAGGATAGTGATAGACTTCAAGAGGACATAGACAGGCTGGGGATGGGCGGACACGTGGCAGATGAAATTTAATGCAGAAAAGTGCGAAGTGATACATTTTGGTAGGAAGAACGAGGAGAGGCAATATAAACTAAAGGGTACAATTCTAAAGGGGGTGCAGGAACGGAGACACCAGGGGGGTATATGTGCACAAATCATTGGAAGGTGGCAGGGCAGGTTGAGAAAGCAGTTAAAAAAGCACACGGGATCCTGGGCTTCATAAATAGCGGCATAGAGTACAAAAGCAAGGAAGTTATGATGAACCTTTATAAAACACTGGTTCGGCCTCAACTGGAGCATTGTGTCCAATTCTGGACACCGTCCTTTAGGAAGGATGTGAAGGCCTTCGAGAGGGTGCAGAAAAGATTTACAAGAATGGTTCCAGGGATGAGGGACTTCAGTTACGTGGATAGACTGGAGAAGCTGGGGTTGTTTTCCTTGGAGCAGAGAAGGTTGAAGAAATTTGATAGAGGTGTTTAAAATCATGAGGGGTCTAGACAGAGTAGATAGAGAGAAACTGTTCCCATTGGCGGAAGGGTCGAGAACCAGAGGACACAGATTTAAGGTGATTGGCAAAAGAACCAAAGGCGACATAAGGAGAAACCTTTTTACGCAGTGAGTGGTTAGGATCTAGAATGCACTGCCTGAAAGGATGGTAATCGCAGATTCAATCGTGGCTTTCAAAAGGGAGTTGGGTAAGTACCTGAAGGAAAAACATTTGCAGGGTTATGGGAAAAGGGCAGGGGAGTGGGACGAGCTGAAGTGCTCTTGCAGAGAGTCGGCACGGGCTGAATGGCCACCTTCTGTGCTGTAACCATTTTATGATTCTATGTGGCTCAGTTGGTAGCACACTGAGTCAGAAGGTTGTGGGTTCAATTCCCACTCCAGGGACTTGAGCACATAAAGCTAGGCTGACACTCCAGTACAGTACTGAGGGAGTGCTGCACTGTCAGAGGTGCTGTCTTTCGGATGAGACGTTAAACGTTAACTGCTCTCTCAGTTGGACGTAAAAGATCTCATGGCACTATTTCGAAGAAGAGCAGGGGAGTTATCCCCGGTGTCCTGGCCAATATTTATCCCTCAACCAACATAACAAAAACAGATCATCTGGTCATTATCACATTGCTGTTTGTGGGAGCTTGCTGTGGGCAAATTGGCTGCCGTGTTTCCCACATTACAACAGTGACTCCACTTCAAAAGTACTTCATTGGCTGTAAAGTGCTTTGAGACGTCCGGTGGTCGTGGAAGGTGCTATATAAATGCAAGTCTTTTTTCTTTTATCTTTTCCTCTCAGGGTCCCACTTCACTTTTATTTACTGATCTATTTGTAGAAAACCACTGTTTTTAATATTTTTAAGATTCTTTCCTCGTACTCTGTCTTTGCTTTCCTATCCCTCTACGGTCTCTTACCATGGTGTCAGCCAGGGCTCAGTGCGTAGCACTCTTGCCTCTGAGTCAGAAGGTTGTGGGTTCAAGTCCCACTCCAGGGACTTGAGCATGTGTTCTAGGCTCACGCTCCAGTGAAGTACTGAGGCAGTGCTACACTGTCTGAGGTGCTGTCTTTCAGATGAGATATTAAACTGAGGCCTTCTCTGGTGGATCCAAAAGATCCCACGGCATTATTCTGAAGAAGAGCAGGGCAATTATCCCCGGTGTCCTGGTCAATATTTATCCCTCAACCAACATCACTAAAAACAGATTATTTAATTGCTGTTTGTGGGATCTTGGTGTGCGCAATTTGGCTGCTGCGTTTCCTACATTACAACAGTGACTACGCTTCAGTAGTATTTCATTGGCTGTAAAGCACTTGAGGATGCCCAGAGGTCGTGAAAGGTGTGATCTAAATGCAAGTTCTTGCTTTTTAATTTATTTTATCATATCTATAGGCGCCATATCCTCATCATCAATTTTAGTTTGTTTCTAACCTTATTCTTTCTCTGCATCATCTTAAAATTTGAAGTAGTCTTTTTTTAAATATTATATGCTTATTGTGCACCTTTCCAATCTCCTTTTTAAAAAAACAACTCCTGGTTAATCTATAGTCCTGTGCAGTAATTTTTCTTTCCGCCTCACCTCAGCCAGCTCATTCCTCTTCTAAAATCTGCCCTATTTCAATCTGGTGCCCTTGTTTTTGTATTAACTTTTCCCCTTTCTACTTGGTAAGAGCTTATCATATTATGGTCATTTACTTCAAGGTGTTGACCCACATTTAATTATTCTAGCTAATCTATTTTGTTACTCTTAACCAGATCTAGCAACACCTCCTTTTGTAGGTATGCAAACATGCTACTTGACGAAGGAATCTGACACACAATCTAGGAATTCCATTTACTCCCTCCCTGTCCCAATCAGAGTAGGTAATTAAAATCTCCTAGAATAACAATTTTGTTACTCCTGCTCTTCTCCCTGCTCTGCCTACAAATTTTCCCTTCCACAATTAGGTGGTGTACAATGCAGCCCTACTAATACAATGGCCCGTAATTTCCGATGCCTATGGGCATGTACGAGCTATGTACACACCCATAGGTACCTCGCAAGTGCTGGTTTCAGGCATGCGAAACGCATGCACTGAAAACTGGCACTTCCGATCTGTCCAGAATCCTCTTGACAGTAGATGCATTGCTGGTCATCTTCCAAAATTCGATAGACTCTACAACTGTACCCATGGATTGGAGGGTAGCTAATGTTATCCCACTATTCAAAAAAGGTGGTAGAGAGAAAACGGGGAATTATAGACCAGTAAGCCTGACATCGATAGTGGGGAAAATGCTAGAGTCCATTATAAAAGATGTAATAACAGAGCACTTGGGAAACAGTGACAGGATCGGACAAAGTCAACATGGATTTACAAAAGGTAAATCGTGCTTGACTAATCTACTGGAATTTTTTGAGGATGTAACTGGTAAAATTGATACGGGAGAACCAGTGGATGTGGTGTATTTGGACTATCAGAAGGTTTTCGATAAGGTCCCGCATAAGCGATTGGCGTGTAAAGTTAAGGCACATGGGATTGGGGGCAAGGTATTGACTTGGATAGAGAACTGGTTGGCAGACAGAAAGCCAAGAGTTGGAATAAATGGGTCTTTTTCCGAGTGGCGGGCAGTGACTAGTGGGGTACCGCAGGGATCGGTCCTGGGACCCCAGCTATTCACAATATATATTAATGATCTAGAAGAGGGAATTGGATGTAATATCTCCAAGTTTGCAGACGACACAAAGCTGGGTGGGAGTGTGTGCTGTAAGGAGGATGCCGAGAAACTCCATTATGATTTGGACAGGTTGGGTGATTGGGCAGAAGCATGGTAGATGCAATATAATGTGGATAAATGCGAGGTTATCCACTTTGGTGTCAAAAACAGGAAGGCAGATTATTATCTGAATGGCAATAGATTGGGAGAAGGGGAAGTGCAACGAGACCTGGGTGTCCTTGTGCACCAGTCACTGAAGGTAAGCATGCAGGTGCAGCAGGCGATTAAGAAGGCAAATGGTAGTTTGGCCTTCGTAGCGAGAGGGTTCGAGTACAGGAACAAGGATGTCTTGATGCAGTTGTACAGGGCCTTGGTGCGACCACACCTGGAGTATTGTGTGCAGTTTTGGTCACCTTATCTGAGGAAGGATGTTCTTGCCATGGAGGGAGTTCAGCGAAGATTCACCAGGCTGATACCTGGGATGGCAGGAATGATGTATGAGGAGAGATTGGGTCGATTGGGCTTATACTCGCTGGAGTTTAGAAGAATGAGAGGGGATCTCATTGAAACTTATAAAATACTAACAGGACTAGATAGACTGGATGCAGGAAGGACGTTCCCAATGGCCGGGGAGTCCAGAACCAGGGGTCACAGTCTAAGGATAAGGGTAAGCCATTTAGGACTGAGATGAGGAGGAATTTCTTCACCCAGAGAGTGGTGAACCTGTGTAATTCTCTACCACAGAAGGCAGTAGAGGCCAATTCATTAAATATATTCAAGAAGGAGTTAGATATATTTCTTAAGGCTAAAGGGATCAAGGGATATGGAGAGAAGGCAGGGACAGGGTACTGAATTTGGATGATCAGCCATGATCACATTGAATGGCAGAGCAGGCTCGAGGGGCCAAATGGCCTCCTGCTCCTATCTTCTATGTTTAATGTTGTGTCTTTTTTCAGTGATTCCCATTCATATATTTGACAGGTCTACCTGTCAAAAGTATGAAGGGGGATTCCCTTCTCCCATTGGTCCCTGGAGTGGAAGAGTCCGGACCTCGGGAGCCCTTGGGTAAGGGCGTAGATTTTTTTTCCAGGTAGGAGGTATCCGCACGCAGGAAGCCTCCTATCGGAAATTGCAGGCCATTAATTTCTTATCTTTAATCTCTAACCACGTTGACTCTGTTTGAATTTTTTTTTAAACGTCTGTTCTCTCTACAGTATGTGTTCTCTCCTTCACCAATATTGCCACTCCTCTTTTCTTAGTTACTCTGCCCATCCTAAAATATTATAATGCTATATGTTTAATTACATTTGTGCCCATCCTAAAATATTATAATGCTATATGTTTAATTACACTCCTCCCCAGTTTGGAAGCCAAGTTTGTGATAACACTATTAAATCTAATCTTGCTGTGCCATATTTGCGTTTAGTTCCCACACTCTTGAGCATTGCAATACATGTAGCTTTCTTTTTTGCTTGTATTTAACACTACTCCTTTTCCCTTGACTTTTTTTCCTGTTCTAGCTAAAACCTCCTTCCTTTACCTCATTCTTTCTCCTACTTATAACTAGTCTATTTGATTTTCCTCTTCAAACCCTTTATTCCTTCTGCGATCCCTTTTGCTGAATCCTGTTTTATTTGTATCTTAACCACCTCTATTTCTTCTCTACTTGCTCTTTCTGATTGCTTTTATTTTCCTTGCTGCTCCCTTCCAAGTTTAAATGTCTCTCTTCCCTATTTATCGGTTTGGCCAGTACGTTAGCACCCTTCCTGTTCAAGTGCAGCAGAATAGCTTCCATCTTCCCCAGAACCGATCTGGCTTTGGTTGGATGCAGAAAAAACTTGGGGAAAAAAACCAAATTGGGAGGAAGAACGTTTTTATAGCTGCCTTAAGTAAATTCAAGAAACGGTTAGAAAGGAATCATAGTATAGATATTCACACTGCACAGAAAACAACTTTCAGACACAGGTTAATGGCTCACTGTAACTTGCAACAGTTATTGCACTAAGGCAGAAAGCATACTCCCACTTTACTTGGCTTTATTTTGCATTGTTGTCCTGTCTTTAAAAAAAATTAAATATATGCAAAATAGTCTTTTCGTACCAGAACCTATAGTGTGCAATTAGATGCTAATTAAAAACGGGGTATCACTATTATCACGATGTATTTATTATGTAGCGATGGTGATGACATTTTTGCACAGTTAACTACATTCTGTTCCAGTGGAGTGCAGCCTGAGAAGAGATCAGAATGTTGTATCCAGAAGCAGAATGAAAATTTCACCAGACCAAAGGAAAATCGAACATCACCTGTAAGAAATTCAGAGAAAGAGGCTAAAGGTGTGTAGAATTATATTATCCAGTACGTTGATGCACTAATTCCAAGATTTGTATTGCATTCATGTTGAGAAAAGAACTGATGCAAGAAATGTTAGAAACAGTAAAATCTGTTGTCTGCCCCAACATGCTAAAAATTAGTACTGACTTGAGCATTAATAATTTGGGAAGGATCTGCACATGACCGATACAGAAATTGCACTTTTTTGATCAATTGGTTATCTGACATGCATGGAATTTAGACCCTTTAATCTCATAGCTTCCAACTTCATGATTGGCTAGGTTGAAGGCATTGTAAAAATTGATAGAAATGTAATTGGATTTTCCGTGAGTCTTAATGTTATGTGATCTCTTACAGAACCGCAACCTGTTCATATATTCCTCACCAAGGAAATTCCAATTTTTCCTAGTGTGGTTAGAGGAGCATTGTACCTGAATGACTGACTGACTTTTTTTTAACTCCCTCTTTCCACCATCTGAATCTAGTGCTGGGATATGGTTCCATGTGCTAAGTCAATCTTCTGTTGTCTCATCCAAGTGTTAATTCTGGATATGTTAGCCTAGATGGTGTCAGGAGGCTATTCAATCATAAGGTGTAGTGCAGCAGAGTCTGATCCCACCATTGCCTAATTTCACCTGTGCATTTTCCAACAAGTGTTAGTAGACTGCACTATGATTCTATAACAATAACTTTTTTGCCTCCCTTTCCTATCTGAGTTGCTGACACTAGTTGGAATGACCCAATATAACCTGGTTGAAATTAGTTAATGGGACAGAACAAGGATGGAATCTGAAAGGTTCCTGGTCTGTATGACTTGAGTACCATATAAGCCAAGTAATAGTGGGAGGCTCCCAGCCGACATTATCCGTGAAAGTAAAACTGTCCTGTTTAAAGAGCCACTTAAATTTAGTATCTCAGAAATATTGGTGGCATTGTACTGTGCAAAATAGCTTCCTGAATAATAAATCCCAGCTATAAGTTCTTTAGTGTTGCATCTGCGTACTTATAGCTCAATTCTTTACCCACATCTCGTTTGCAAAAATATCTAGAATTTACAAAATGATTTTAATACCACACATTAAAAGTGAAGATAGAAAAGTGTGATTAAAACTCGTTAAAGAAAAGAATCTTAGAAAAGGACATACACTCCCACATAGCAACAGAAGGCCACCTATGTTGAGATTACCAATTTGGGAAGAGGAGCTAAACGGAAGAAAGCAGCGGTTTCTTCTGGGGTTCATAGGCGAAGTAAAAGAGCAGAGGTTCAGAGGTTGGACTGCCCTGCTCTGCATTAGAATGATTAATTGTAAATCGGAAACCAATCTCAAAAATGATGCTACGTACAGTTAACAGTAACATTACTAAAAATGCCTCATTTAAATAACTTTAAATGTTTTTTCAATATAAAGTACTTACTCAAATTCCCCCCCATCCCTATTATTTTAAAACTCATAGGCCTAGAAATTGGGTATAGCCCCGCTTGAGGCGTTCCAACTGGCGATGCGCAAAGTTTATAGCCAGACGAAACTTATCGCCGCCTGGCGCGATATTGGGTTGCATCGCCCCCAAAGGGGATTGAGGCGCTAAATCAGCCGTTGCACGGTGCTCTTAAGGCGCAAAAGGTCAGGCGCTACTCAATATCGACGCGGACGGGCGCAGCGCAGGTGAACTCAATTACGGGAAAGCACGAGACCTACAGGCGCCGGCCGGCTCTTAAAGGGGCGGGTCAGTCAGACTGAGCTTAAACACCCAACGCCCTGTAGGCCTCAGATTCGGCGCTCGCCCTTGTCTGGCGTTAGAAACTTGTGCATTATGGAGAAGGTTAGGCAGAGAGCAGTGCGCTTCAGCACTGAGGCTTTGGACCACTTGGTGGCTGCAGTTGAACACCGTCGAGAGGTCCTGTATCCGGATAATGGCAAGAGGCCAAATCAGAAGGCTTATCGACGATCTTGGAGGGAGGTTGCTGTGAGGGTGAATTCCAGCAGCATGGCGACCAGGACCCCTGTTCAGTGCAGGAAGAAATTCAACGACCTCACACGGATCGTTAGGGTGAGTGATGGTTTACCAAACTTGTGCTTCCCTCCATCTGCAGCTGACTTCGGGCACCCTGCTGCAATGATGCGCCAATGGCCATCTGTCAGTATGCACCCATGGCCCTTTCTGGCCACACACATGGACAGATGTCTCTAGGCCTCATGTAAGGGCTCTTGCACCATGGGGGGCATGCGATGAGGCCTCAAGGCCTCATGTAACAGAACCTCCCCTTCTTTCCCCTGCAGTCCAAGATGGCGCAGATTAGAAAGGAGCAGTGTCGAACCAGTGGCGGACCTGCACAAGTGGTCACTCTCACGGATCTGGAGGAGAGAGTGCACCAGATACTTGGAGGACGTCTGTCTGGTCCAGTGACCACTGCATCTGCCGACCCCATTACCGACAGCGAGGGTAAGACTCTCACCTTTTCCACCTGTTGCCTTCCACTTGGTCACCCCGCCAGCATGCATCCTCAGTGTGCAGCCATGTCAGAGCCTTGCCGCAATCTGGCATGCCTTTCAGCAAACCTGTCCTTTTGCTAAAGCCACTCTTCCACCTCCCACTTTCAGATGAAGCAGCACCAACTCAGGCTCAACGCGCTGAAGCTGCCAGTGCCAGTGCCACCAGAGGCGAGGGCCAGGAGGAATCCGGACCAGCCGTTGCAGAATCCGGGAGCGGAGACATCTGCAGACTGGGGATAGTAGTCCCCTGGAGGGGAGGGGGGTGGCTCTGAGGATGAACCAGTTGCCGGACCAAGCGGCATGGAGCAACGCAGGAGGGATAGGCAAGCTCGGCCACCGTCTCCCCGCAGGGCAAGGCAGGTCGTCATGACTGCTGCACAGAGTGCAGATGAGGTCCGTCGCCCTCCAAACAAGCTCCCATTCCGATGCCAGTTGGTCAAAAGGCTTTTAGGTGTAGTGGTGCAAGTGCTTCGGACAGGGTTGAAGGTACCAAGTACTGTAAAGCTCAAATCCCAGAACTCCGCTCCACGTTAGCTCGCCAACTCTAGCAGCGAGCGCAATGAGCAGGCCAAGTGGCAGAAGATTCTGCAGTAGAGCTGTCCCCTTTAAATAGCGCCCCCCTACTCCGAGAAGGGCCTGTTAGCCCTCCCTCGAACTGTCACTAATAGCGCTGGGCGCTAAGGCTCCGGGTGCCACCCAATATGCGCTCAGGCGCTCCTAAAAGGCGTTGCACACTGAAATGACGTCATGAGCTGCTTGCGCTCGCGGGTGCGCGCAAACACTTAGTGCAGGCGCTAAATGTATAGTCAATATCTGAGTTGGCGCTATCTTCATAGCGTCCGCCCCAACATAGCGCTTCGCCCCAATTCTAGGTCTCTTTAGGCGCTCAGCGCCGGCGCTACCAACCCAATTTCTAGGCCATATTCTTTGTAGTACTTGGCTCCTCCTAAAGTTTCTTAGGTTGGATACCTGCTGACCATCACCCAGCAATCTTTATTGCTCACTGGAGTAATTTCCTAATATATCCTATAACTGGCATCAACTGAATGGCGCCTTGGTGAATTTGTAGTGTTGTCAGTCTTCATGAGGAAGAGAAATTGATTTTTAAAACCAGTTTCTTGCCATTTTATAGATCTATTTTCATTCGATAGAGCTGTGATATTTGTCTCGCTCTGCTCACACCTAAATTATTTATATATAGGAAAAGTAAAAGAGGACCCCCAACCCAGGTCCCTGGGTCACACTGCTAGCTTTATCTTGCCAATTTGAGAAACATCCATCGCTCCTATTCTTCAGCTGTCCCTCTATCCAAGCTGCCACTTTACCTATTAATACTATGATGCATAATCCAGTTTGTGAAAATCAGAGATACGTACCACCTTGGCTTTAAATGCTGCCATTTCCATCTTGCAGTATATAAAGATGGCTGTCTTTCAGTTTATATATTTTTTTTCTCTCACATCTTCATTAGTTACAATGGTAGGCCATCTTAATTATTTGAGTATATTAAAATTATAAACATTAATTTTTTGCTTATGCTCATATCCAGGTTTCTTCTCATTCATCTGCCTCCTAGTTGAGATGTCAGTGTGGGCAGTGGAATATTTTCTCTTGCATTATGTACCATCACCTTCAACTCCAAATAAATCTTAAGCCACTTTTAAATTGTTCTTTGGTCACTGGCAATGTTCCCTTTAATTTTTTGGGGCTGTGTGGCCCATTCAAAATACTGTGTATGCGCGGTTTTTCCTATTTAAAAGCTGGTGAGCTGGCTGCACGGGAGCTGCGGAGTGCTGCGCGGTTGCACAGCTTAAAGGGAACATTAGTCACTGATTCTTTTAGTGTAGATCCCTTTCAGCCAGTGACCACATCAAAGTAAACTTACCAGAAATGTTTTAGACCAGTGGATAGGAACACTGTTTGGCAATTGATCATGGCTACCACTGGTCTTAATGGGGGTAGCAAAGTCATTTCTGTGGTGACATTATGGGTTTGTGTCATGGTCATCCTGCACAATGTATTATCTTTGAATTGACATCATGGTGCAACGAAATTGTGTCCATACTCCAATGTACAAGCTGGCCAAAAGAGCAGATATTTTCCCCTTGGGCAGAGGTTCACAAGTCCACTAGCCTGATTCAAAATAAAATTTGGGAGAACGGTGCCCTTGGGCTCCTTTCCCAAGACTTTGTCTATAATGTAAAAGGCTCATTAGGACCAATAGTTTTAGGATTGGCGGTCATTTTGGGAATTCGATTCTGAAGGTGGGACATTGGGATGAGATTGGAAATTCAGCTGTAAAATTGGGTTGTCCAGATTCGAGATGGACTTTCAACTGTGTCTTACCCCAGCCTTATTCTACTGCACTCGTGGAATTTTCTATTTCTAAAGCTAACTGCCTTTGTGACCTCTTTCTGAGATATCTATCTTGTGCTAGATTTTTGTTAATATTTCACTGTGGTCTCCTGGTCCTGAGCTGGGTTAAGACTGGTCCAACTTCTGTTTGTGTTTGTAACCATCAGGGAGAAGTAGACGTGCATCACTGCTTTCTGAACTAAATTCAAACCCAGGTCCCAGAGGTGAAAGGACAATAGTTTGCAAATCTATGGTGGCATTCAGCACTCTGTTTTAAATAGTGTTATTTAATTTACAATAAGGTGGTTTCTCCAAGTGTCGGATGAACTTCCAAAGGAATGCCCACAATGGAAACACATTTCAGGAAAGCAAGTTCAAGTCCTAGTTATTCCTCATCAATTGGTGGGATGCCTAACTCCTTATCAGTCCACTGAGAGCGATCGGGATAAGGGAAGTGACCCTTTTGATCAGACCCTGCCCCAGGCTCTGGCCCTCCAGTAGTCAGGCAGTTAAGAGGCTTTTCCCAATTTTTCGACTGCTGCTGCGGGCTTCCTGATGTCAGGGAACCCCGTCAGGGTAAGTGAGGCGTGCTGTGGGTCTGTTGTTATGTTGGTGTTTGAATGACAGCTGCAGAAGTGGTGTGAAGGATGCAATGGGACAGTGGTTAGTATCAGAGGTAAAAAAATATGAAAGTAATTTTTAATGTGGTTAGATGTTTCTGCAGGTGACAAGCTGTGAAGTGTTTGTGTAGCCTCATCTCATCGGGAGAAGTGACAGATGGCTTCTGCAATCTCAGCTGCAGCTGCCATCTGTTTTATCCTAAGGAGAAAGTAATTGGAGAGCCTAGGTGCAAGGGCTTACCTTTGGACAGTGATTGTCAGTGTTTGATAGCACCTCAATGCTGTCAAACACTGACAATTCATCTGTCAAACAAGTGTGGTGCATATGCCTTTAAGAAAACTGGCAGATGAAGCATCATCAACTGACGTCATCTGACACCGGCTTTCCCTTAATTGGCCGGCAAGCCCGCAGGACGGGCTTAACGAGGCCAATCAGGGCAAAATAGTGTCTGTTTGTCAGACGTCGCTGGGGGCGGGACTAGAACCCGGAAGGCAGCAGTCCCGCCCCCAACTCGTCTCGGTAAGTAAAATCCAGCCCATGGTGTCTGCTATCTCCAAGTGGAATCTCCTCCAGTATCCAACAAGCTCTGTGCTCACTGGACAGCAACCTTTTTGATGCTTTCACCTCAACTATAGCTTTACATTTGCAAATTTTGGAATACATTTTTTTTTAGATTTTATGTAATAGAAACAAAAAATGCTGGAAATACTCAGCAGGACCGGCAGCATCTGTGGCGAGAGAAGCCGAGTTAATGTTTCAGGTCGATGACCTATGTGTTTGGCTTTTCAACCAACACAGCTGGTATGGCGCTGGTTTTGATCTTTGGCGATCTACTAGTTCAAATGTATGCAGATGTAAAATCTAGAATGCCTGCAGGACTGATGCAATTCATTTATTTCAGCATTTGAAAAGCATGACTGAATTTTGGTAGTTTGAAGTTATATGAAAGTGGCATATGTAGAAAATTGAAAAGTGTTGGCTTTTGTTTTCAGATATTGGTCGAAAAGAACAAACAGAAAAAGCAGACCAGCTGTGTGAACAGAAAAAAATGCATGAAAGCCAGTGTGAAACAGACCTCCATGAAGACACACCAACAGATTCACCTCTTCCAAGCCCCAAGAAAAAAAGATTATGCACTGAACTTCAGGACCATTCCAGCCAAAGAGATATTCATAGTGCTGCATCTTCACAGGTTGGTCCACATGTTTTTGGCAGTCATTTTTATGACAGTTATTTTTGAAAAAATATATACCATTGTGTGGTTTTAATTAAAACAAGTTCAATTGACCATTGTATATTAGGAAACTTAATTTGGTTCAGCTAATTTTGTTCAACAAAAAAAACTTGCATTTATATATCAACTTTAACCTAGCAAAACATCCCAAGGCAGTTCACAGTTGGGAGTCTGACCTAAGTTGGGGAAGGTGGCCAAAGTTGTGGTCGGTAGGTGATGGGCCTTCAATAACCACAAAACTAGAAGTTATAGACTTAAACAAGTTGGCTTTTAATCACTAAGATCCGAGCTAACATCTCAACACGCCGACTGGTTCACAGGAATGAGTCATACAGATCCTGGGATCTTTATGTAAGAGAAGTCAGGGGCGGAGCCAAGAGCCAAGACCTGGAACCTCCCAGGTTAGTCGGGAAAGAGGAAGTGAAACTATACACAGTGGGGGAGGGTAATATACATGAGTGCAAAACGAATACAGGATCAAGACAAACCGATTTCATTACATTCACCCCTTCTATAGATTTAGTCCATCGGGGTGATGTTTCTTAAAAGTTGGTATAAGTGAGTCTGTCAGGAGGTTTTGCAGTTCTCAGTGATCGGCGCAAAGCCAGTTGGGGTGCCTCCTAGGGGAGTGGATTCTGGTTCCTCCGCTGTCTGGGCCTCCGCAGTGTCTTCCAGGTTATCTGCAGTGTCCTCCAGGTTAAAGTTGGGTATTGATACCTCTGGACGTCCTGTCTCTTTGTAGTGTAGGTCTTCATCGGGTAGTCTCCCATCGTTCTCTCCGCTCCCCGAGGGAGCGAGGTCTTTTATAGAAACAGTATCCTCTCGCCCGTCAGAGTATTCGATATAGGCGTACTGAGGGTTTGCATGGAGGAGCTGTACCTTTTCCACAAGGGGGTCCGTTTTATGGCCTCTCGCGTGCTTCCGCAATAGTACTGTCCCCGGAGACGTCAGCCACGCGGGTAGAGATATGCCCGAGGTGGATTTCCGGGGGAAAACGAACATCTTTTCGTGAGGGGTAGCGTTAGTGGCAGTACATAACAGAGACCTTATGGAGTGGAGCACGTCTGGGAGGACTTCCTGCCAGCGGGAGGTCGGAAGGCCTTTTGACTTTAAGGCTAACGTGACAGCCTTCCAAACAGCATTCTCCCTTTCCACTTGCCCATTACCCCGGGGGTTGTAGCTAGTGGTTCTGCTAGTGGCTATCCCCTTCGAGAGCAAGAACTGGCACAGCTCGTCACTCATGAATGACGTCCCCCTATCGCTGTGTATGTAGTTTGGCATGCCAAACATGCAGAATAGATTACAGAGACACTTGATGACCGTGGCACTGGTCATGTCTGGGCAGGGAATGGCGAAGGGGAAGTGGGAATATTCATCAATGATATTGAGGAAGTATACGTTACGGTCGGCAGAGGGAAGGGGTCCCTTGAAGTCCAGACTTAGGCGCTCGAATGGCCGTGTGGCTTTGATAAGGTGTGCACGGTCAGGCCTGTAGAAACGAGGCTTGCATTCCGCACAGATGCGGCAGGCTCTGGTCATTGCCCTGACCTCCTCGATGGAGTGGGGCAGATTGCGGGACTTTATAAAATGGTATAGTCGGGTGACCCCCTGGGTGACAGAGGTCGTTGTGGAGACCCTGTAATTTGTCCGTATGAATGCTGGCACACATTCCCCGCGATAGGGCGTCTGGGGATTCATTAAGGGCTCCCGGCCTGTACATAATATCATAGTCGAACGTGGATATTTCGATCCTCCACCTGAGTATTTTGTCATTCTTGATTTTCCCCCTTTGTTTGTTATTAAACATGAAAGCCACCGACCGCTGGTCGGTGAGCAGGGTGAAACGTTTGCCGGCTAGGTAGTGTCTCCAGTGCCGCACTGCCTCCACTATAGCCTGTGCCTCCTTCTCGACGGAAGAGTGCCTGATTTCAGGTCCCTGAAGGGTTCGGGAGAAGAAGGCCACAGGTCTCCCAGCCTGATTGAGGGTCGCAGCTAAGGCAAAGTCTGACGCATCGCTTTCGACTTGAAAGGGAATGCATTCGTCCACTGCACACACTGCAGCCCTTTCAATGTCCTGTTTAATACTGGTGAAAGCCTCCCGAGCTTCAGCTGATAGTGGGAAGGACATCGATTTAATGAGGGGTCGGGCCTTAGCAGAGTCATTGGGCATAATACGAAAAAAATCCCAGGCACCTTTTTAAAGCTTTGGGATTGTGTGGCAGGGGCAGTTCCTTTAGGGGGCGTAATCGGTCAGGGTCCGGTCCAATTACCCCATCTTCCACCACACAGCCAAGGATACAGAGACGGGTTGTGTTGAAGACACATTTGTCTTCGTTGTAGGTTAGATTCAGCTTTTGGTCGCTATGGGCCTACAGTTCGGAGCGAGATTAGCGAATAAAGAGGGCGGGCTGATTTTTAAGGTTGATAGGCCACAGAATGTGAGTGGCGGCTGGGACCCGCCATATGCTAGCGTGACACTTTCGTGGTGGCACTGGAAGTCCAGGCCCAAGATTACATTAACACAGAGTTCTGGCATCACGAGGAGTTTAAAATCCTTGTAGTCCGTGCCTTTTACAGTCAGTGTTACCACACAGTAGCCCAAAATGTCCGAAGTGTGGGGCTTAGCAGCCATAGCAATTCTGCTCCGTGTAGGGGTTACCGTTAATGAGTGCCGCCGTACCAGGCTAGGGTGGATAAAACTCTCGGTACTCCCACAGTCAATTAAACATTTCGTTAAATTCCCGTTTACCTGTATGTCCATCATGGATTTTGTCAACGGGTGTGGCCTGGATTGATCCACCGTGATCGAAGCCACTGTTGGGCCCTGGGCGGCCGTTGAGTCGGGAAAAGATGGCGGATCCCAAGATGGCGGCCCGCACAGCACGCACGAGGCGGTGACTGAGTTGGAAATCGGATTCCCCCTGCAGACTTTGCTAAAATGCCCCTTTTTCTTACATTTGAAGCATGTAGCGTCCTTCGCTGGGCATCGTTGTCTGGGGTGCTTGGCCTGGCCGCAGAAGTAGCATTTCGGGCCTCGAGACATTGCCGCTGTAGTAGGACTCCTGGGTGAACTTCTGTGTGGGGACTCCGGCGGCGTAGAGCTGGTCTGAGACCTGGATGGGGAAGATGGCTGATTCCAAGATGGCGGCCCCCTCGGCGCGCACGAGGCGGTGAGGGCCGCATGGCCGGAAGAATAAGAGTCAGAGTTTCTGGGCCACGTCCAGCGATCGCGCAGTGGCCACTGCCTTTTTTAAGTCCAGGACCTCCTTCTCCAGCAGTCTCTGCTGGATATAATTCGATTTGAGGCCCGTGATGAAGGAATCGCGGACCAATTCGTCAGAGTACGCGTTGGCCGTCACAGCCTTGCAGTTACAGTCCCGGACCAGGTCCTTTAGGCCCTGTAAGACATCGTCCATTGATTCCTCTGGTCGCTGCCTGCGTGTAGCCAGCAGATGTCTGGCGTACACTTCGTTTACCGGCCTCTGGTATTGGGCCTTCAGGATAGTGATGGCCTCCGTGTAAGAGGTGGCGTCCCGGATGAACGAATAAATCCGATGACTTACGCGAGTAGTCAGTAGACTCAGTGTATCTACCTTGCTAGCGGATGAGGTCCCCGCGAAGAGTTCGAAGCATTTGAGCCAGTGTCCAAATTGATTTGATGCTTCAGCAGAATGTGGATCCAAGTCCAGACGCTCTGGTTTTAGGAGTCGATCCATCCTAGTATTCTTTAGTGATTAAAATTGATGGGCCTTCAATAACCACAAAACTAGAAGTTATAGACTTAAACAAGTTGGCTTTTAATCACTAAGATCAGAGCTAACATCTCAACATGCCGACTGGTTCACAGGAATGAGTCATACAGATCCTGGGATCTTTATGTAAGAGAAGTCAGGGGCGGAGCCAAGAGCCAAGACCTGGAACCTCCCAGGTTAGTCGGGAAAGAGGAAGTGAAACTATACACAGTGGGGGAGGGTAATATACATGAGTGCAAAACGAATACAGGATCAAGACAAACAGATTTCATTACAGTAGGATAAAAGCAAGTTCCAGAGTAAGGAAGTAAGATGGCCAAAGGCTCTGCCACCAGTGGTAGGGAAGTGGTAGACCCTAATTGGTAGATTGGAGGATGTAAGCCAGGGATGTAGGGCGGAAGAAGTGAGACTGTGGAGGGATTTGAAGACTTTGGAATTGTTGTAGGACAGGGACAGGAAGCCAGTGGAGGTCGCCAAGGATTGGGGTTACGGATTGGGGTTACAAGAGTGTTGTGTGGGATAGAATCTGGGCAGCTGAGTTCTAGATGATTGGAGTTTTTGTAGGGTGGAGTTGAGGACATCTGTGAGCAGCATACTGTGAAAATGAACTCTGCAGGTGATGATGGTGTGGACAAGGTTTTCGGCATTAATGTGGGGGAGGAGACGGGCGATGTAGGAGGTGTAAATAGGAAGCATTGGTGATAGGCTATTTATGGGGTTTGAAGCACAGCTCAGAGTCGAGCAGGACACTGATGAGTGTTGGAGCTTTTTGAGCTTGAGTGGGCATCCAGGAAGAGGGTTGGGATTAGGCCAAGACGATGGAGTTCTTACAGGAGACTGAACAGGATGACTTTGATCTTGCCATTGTTGAGCTGCAAGAAATACTGGCATATCCACAATTTGATGAAAATTCGCAGTAACTTCATGTTTAGTACAGCAACTTGAAAGCAGCTGACAAAAACAGAAAACATTCTGCTCATGAACATTTCCTATTTGTTTCCTACTCTAGTTTTGTTTTGGAGTTTGTTTTTAAATGAAAAAAGTTGACGAAAGAGATAGAGAATAAGATGAAGCAGAAAAAGAGCGCGTATGACAGATGTCAGGTCGAGAATACATCTGAGAATCAGGCTAAATATAGAAAGTTCAGGGGGGAAGTGAAAAAAAATTAGGTGCAAAGAGAGGGTATGAGAATAGAATGGCAGCTAACATAAAATGTAATCCAAAAGTCGTCTATAGGCATATAAATATTAAACGGGTAGTAAGAGGAGGGGTGGGGCCGATTAGGGAGTAAAAAGGAGACCTACGCATGGAGGCAGAGGGCATGGCTGAGGTACTAAATGAGTACTTTGCATCTGTCTTCACCAAGGAAGAAGATGCTGCCATAGACATAGTGAAGGAGGAAGAAGAGGAGATACTGGATGGGATAAAAATTGATAAAGGAGGTACTAGAAAGGCTGGTTGTACTTAAAGTAGATAAGTCACCAGGACCAGATGGGATGCATCCTAGGACGCTGAGGGAAGTGAAGGAAGAAATCGCGGAGGTACTGGCCATTATCTTCCAATCCTCCTTAGAAACAGTGGCGGTGCCAGAGGACTGGAGAACTGGAGGTACTGGCCATAGTCTTCCAAAACTCCTTAGAAACGGGGGTGGTGCCGGAGGACTGGAGAATTGCAAATGTTTGTTCAAAAAAGGGTGAAGGGATAAACCCAGCAACTATAGGCCGGTCAGTTTAACCTCAGTAGTGGGGAAGCTTTTAGAAACAATAATCCGGGACAAAATTAACAGTCATTTGGACAAGTGTGGATTAATTAAGCAAATCCAGCACGGATTTGTTAAAGGCAAATCGTGTTTAACCAACTTGATCGAGGTTTTTTGATGAGGTAACAGTGGGTTGATGAGGGCAATGCGATGATAGATAGTGATTTACTTCAAGAGGACATAGACAGGCTGGTGGAATGGGCGGACACGTGGCAGATGAAATTTAAGGCAGAAAAGTGCGAAGTGATACATTTTGATAGGAAGAACAAGGAGAGGCAATATAAACTAAAGGGTACAATCCCAAAGTGGATGCATAAACAGAGACACCTGGGGGTATATGTGCACAAAGGCGGCAGGGCAGGTTGAGAAAGCAGGTAAAAAAGCTTACGGCTTCATGAATAGAGGCATAGAGTGCAAAAGCGTGGAAATTATGATGAACCTGTATAAAACACTGGTTTGGCCTCAACTGGCGTATTGTGTCCAATTCTGGGCACCACACTTTAGGAATGATGTGAAGGCCTTAGAGAGGGTGCAGAAAAGATTTATGAGAATGATTCCAGGGATGAGCGACTTCAGTTATGTGGATGGACTGGAGAAGCTGGGGTTGTTCACCTTAGAGCAGAGAAAATTGAGAGGAGATTTGATAGAGGTGTTCAAAATCATGAGGGATCTGGACAGAGAAACTGTTCCCATTGGCGGGAGGGTCGAGAACCAGAGGACACAGATTTAAGATGATTCGCAAAAGAACCAAAGGCGACATAAGGAAAAACTTTTTTACGCAGCGAGTGGATAGGATCTAGAATGCACTGCTTGAAAGGGTGCTGGAGGCAAACTCAATCACTGCTTTAAAAAGGGAGTGGTATAAGCACTTGAAGGAAAGAATTTGCGGGGCTATGGGGAAAGGGCGGGTGTGAGTGGGACTAGCTGAAGTGCTCTTGCAGAGAGCCGGCACGGGCCGAATGGCCTCCTTCCGTGCTGTAACCATTCTGATTCTACGAAGAAAGGGAAGGTCTGTGATAAGGTGGAAGGCAGGAGAGATTACACAATGAAAGGGATGATGGTGCGAGGCAAATCGATTAGGCACTTTACAGCCTTCCGGATTCAACGTTGAGTTCATCTATTTCAGATCATAACCACTGCCCCCATTTTTTCGACTAGCTAATGATTCTGCAATGGCCACTTACACCTCCTCTAGACCCATCTTTTGTTTCTTTACTTGTCCCATTACTATCCCCTTTTGCCTTGCACCACCATCCTTTTTGTCATTTTATCTCCTGCCTTCCACCCTATCACAGACTTTCCCATTTGATCGTTCTGTTTTTATTACTGAATGACTTCTGTTGTTTGTTTAATTTATTCCCATATGCTGTGTGACACTAGCAAGACCGTATTTATTGCTTATCCCTAGTTACTCTGACTAGATGTTGCTGGACCTTCTTGACCACTGCAATCCTTGTAGTGATGGTACTCCCACAATGGTGGTGTGTTTGGTATGGAATTCCAGGATTTTGACCCAGCAATGATGAAACGGTGATGTGTGTCCAATTCAGGATAATGTGTGACTTGGAGGAGTAATGTTCACATGACACTGCTGCTCTGGTCCTCTTCATGGGACTAAGAGGTGCTGTTGAAGTAAGATTGAGTAGCTGCAGTGCATCCTGTAAATAGTACTTTCTGTGGCCGGTGATGGAGCAGGTGGATATTCAGTACATAGAAACATAGAAGATAGGAGCAGGAGTAGGCCATTCGGCCCTTCGAGCCTGCTCCGCCATTCAACAAGATCATGGCTGATCATCCAAACCCTAGCACCCGGTCCCTATACCGACAGCCATCCCACCCAAGCCCTATCCCCGTAACCCCATGTATTTAATCCCCCCTAACACTAAGGGCCAATTTTTATCATGGCCAATCAACCTAACCCGCACATCTTTGGACTGTGGGAGGAAACCGGAGCACCCGGAGGAAACCCACGCAAACACGGGGAGAATGTGCAAACTCCACACAGACAGTCACCCGAGGCCGGATTTGAACCCGGGTCCCTGGCGCTGTGAGGCAACAGTGCTAACCACTATGCCACCGTGCTGCCCTCTATGCCACCGTACAGTGGCAGAGACGCTGATCAAGTGGGCTGCTTTGTCCTAGATGGTGTTGAGCTTCTTGATGATATGGCTGCACCTGTTCAAGTGAGTGATGATTATTCCATCACACTCTTGACTTGGTCCTTTTGTAAAGGGTGGAGAGGCTTTTAGTGGTCAGGAGGTGAGCTGCCCATTGCAGAGTTTCCAGTCTTTGTCCTACTCTTGTAGCCATGGTGTTGAAGTGGCTGGTTAATTTAAGTCATTCTGGTCACTGGTGACCCTAAGTGTTGATGGCAATGGCAGCTCAGCATTTTGCAGCTCCAGCTCCAGGTTCCTGAGGTTTGGTGCCCAAAACTGAATGCAGTGTTCCAAATGGAGCCTGACCAAAGATGTATACATGAAGCACCACTTCCTCTCTCTCTTGTATTCCAACCCTCTTGAGATATAGGCCAATTATTTTGTATTCGATTACTTTTTGTACCTGTGCACTAGAATTTGTCTATTTGTCTACCATGGAAGTAATTGAAAATTGTTCCCAACAGCTGCTTCGGTAAGGTGCCCAGATTTAAATAATAACACTTTTTTAATGGGGGAGGGGCAGGTGTCCAGACCACAATCCACTTTTTGGTGACTTAGTGGACCTATTCCATGAGGAGGGAAAGAAGGTTGAAGGGGTCAAGGAATGGGGAAATGATGGATTTGCTAGGATACCTTGGTGCCATACTCTCAAATGCTGCCTTGATATTGAGGGCAGCTACTCTTGCCTCTCCTCTGGCATTCAGCTCATGTCCATTTCTGGATCAAGGCTGCGATGAGGTCTGGCACTCAGTGGATCTGCTGGAACCCAAACTGAGTATTGGTGAGTAGATGCTCATTGATTGCACTATTGATGATTAGGAAGAGACTAGCAGGGCAGTAATTGGCCAGGATATATTTATCCTGTTTTTTTGTGGATGGGACATACCTGGGCAAGTTTTTACGTGTTGGTAAGATGCCAGTGATATAGTTGGAGGTGGGAGGACAGCTAGTTCTGCACAAAGGTTTGATACCTATAGTCAAGATGCTGTCAGGGCTTGTATCCTTTGCCGTGTTCAGTGCACTCGGCTTCATATGGAGTGACCCGAATTGGACATTGGCATCTATAATGGTGGGGACCTCAGGAGGAAGCTGAGTAGATTTGTCCACTTTTGCCTGAAGATGTTTGCATATACTTTTGCCTTGTCACTTGCACTTGTGTGTTGGACTCTACTATGGTTGAGAATGGGGGTTCATTGAGCCTCTTACTGGTGTTAATTGCCTGATACTCAGCTGGATTCTCCCCTCTATTCTGGCCTCTTGAGTATCCCTGATTTTAATCGCTCAACCATTGGTGACTGTGCCTTCAGCTGCTTAGACCCTAAGCTCTGGAATTCCCTCCCTAAACCTCTCTACCTCTCTTTCCTCCTTTTAAGACACTCGTTAAAACTTAACACTTTGACCTGCCCCAATTTCTCCTTATGTGGCTCGGTGCTAAATTTAGTTTTATAACAAACTCTTGTGAAGCATCTTGTGACGTTTTACTACATTAAAGGCGCTATATAAGTACAAGGTGTTGTCATCGTCGTCACCGCTTTGCTCTGATCTGTTAGATGTGGGACAGCTTAGCTCTGTCTATAGCATGCTGTAAAACAGCCTGTATTTGTTCTTTTGTTCAGTTTTTTTTTTCTTTTATGCACAAGCAGGGGGACACACTGGAGTTTATACCCATGCATAAGGAATGCCACATGCTGTCTACTAGTTAAAAAAAAAACTCTGCCAGATTGATGACAATTTGAGTTAATGCACTAAATATGCACCCAAATTAAGGAGGTTAAATTGGTTAGTTTAATCTGTGGTTTCATGGATTAATTAAATGCTCAATGTGTGACTAATAAGCAAATTGCATAACTGAAAAGCTAATGGACAGCACCAGCAGTTTAACTAAAAAGCACCTGTATTTTATTTCAGAATGATGCTGAGGATTTGCTAAAGAAACTGCTTGTGTGTCTAACTTGCAAAGAGCAGACTGAAAATTGCCATTGCTATAGCAATAATAGGCAAGAAAAGGATCTTCATTTTATGGAGATAACAAAACCTGAATCATGTCTACAGCAGGAACAGCCTTCTCCCTTGAACACAGAACAGCAAAGCCCTAACTACAGAGACCAAGAGCTAGTCAATGATAACCCTTCAACCTCTGATGGAATTAATCGGAGAGAACCGCTGCATACTCCAGCACTAAATAAAGTGAAAACTGGAGCAGGTTACCTGAGCTCGCTGATATCGAGCAGCCAGAGTAAGCGCTTGAAAGCAGCAGCGGTTTCAAGTGAACCAAGTGAGTATTATTTAGCTGTTGATGATGCTTCATGAACCTATTTAAACAAAGATGACCTTGTTGAATACCTATTGAGTAGCTTTAAGCCTGTCAACATTGGTTGTAAGAAAATTTGAATGAATGTAAAATTTGTCAACTCTGGTCTATTAATGTTTTGAAAGATTCTTTGAAAGTGCGTTGACTAGTGTGTGCCACAGAATGTTTAGTTTTATGATTAGTGCCCAGGATTTGTTGATACCAATTAAATGGCCATATTTTAAAACATTTTAGCAAATGGATTGGATAGTGATCCATTTATAGAATTTGTTACCCAACAACAAATAAACTATCCTTTGTCGTCATAGATTCTAAGTAGAATTAAAAATAATTTAATTTGAAGAACCTGTTAGTTGCTTCTCTGCCTTGTTACAAACTGGCCCACTGAACTCGTATTGTGATTAACTTCATTTTAGAGGAGGAGTTGATGGATATAAGCTTGTCATGTTGTCACTGCAATTTGTGGTGCTACAACGTACTTTTCATTTAATTATTTGATTTACAGCACAGGAACGAAAGGACAAGCCCTGAAGTTCTGGAGGGCAGTGCACGGGGACATTGTCTGCCAGAGGGCTAGAATAAAGGGTGGAACTTAATTCTGCCCCATTCAGAAAGTGCTGTAAATTCCAGTTGGGAGAAGGTTGCAGGCAACTCATCTGCCCACCTCCCTATGTCAAGAGGGTATGTCTGGGGGTGTTCATGGACTACCCCAAGAATTTCATCCATTATCCCCTTGTAAGGCCACAAAGGAACTAACGGCTGAGAGCTGATTTGAGTTCCATTTGAGGGCCTTGTCCAGATTAAGGTCATCTATTCCAATTATATTTCTGAGCTTGGCACCAAGCTCCCTTAGAAGCAGTTTAAATAATTCCTGCCTTCAGCCATTCCTGGGATCTGCCATCGGAGCAGCATCACACCATTCTGATTTTCCTGGCTGCTTTTGAGACAGGTGCCTCTTATCTGCTCTTATGAGCATGGGCTGCCTGCTCTGAGTGTTTAAATAACACCATCCCCAAATTTGGGATAATGTCTACAGCAGGATCCAAAGGCAGGCAGAAGTTAAACTCAACCGCACTTCTGCCGGTAGAGATTCCATGTGACCGTATGAACATTTCACTAAAACTAATCATCTTCAAGGTCAACGTTGACTATTTTAAAATTTGCAAGAAGCCATAGTTGGCAGGAGATTGTGGTCTGTCCTGAGCAGCATAAGCTGAGGTCTGCGGGCATAGGAACAGGAGTAGGCTGTTCAGCCCCTCGAGCCTGTTCTGCTATTCAGTTATATTATGGCTGAACTTAACTCCATTTACCCGCCTTGGTTCCATATCACTTAATACCCTTCTCTAACAAAAATCTATCAATTTCAGTTTTTAAATTTTCAATTGATAAGTAATATCTGTTTAGCAGGAGAAAAAGAGGACCTGTACTCTTATAAATAATGGTGTGGAGATGCCGGTGTTGGACTGGGGTGGACAAATGTAAGAAGTCACACAACACCAGGTTATAGTCCAACAGTTTTATTTGAAATCACAAGCTTTTGGAGCGCTGCTCCTTCGTCAGGAGGAGTGGAGAGATGCATAAAGATACAGCTTATATAGTCAGAGAATAATGCCAGATGATTACAGGTAATCTTTCTAACTGCCATTTATCACACCTCGGCAGAGAGATAATCACAGCAAACAAAGGTGTGAATGGTGTCCAAACAGGTCAGTCAGGAAAACATTACATCAAAGAACAATGAGGTGGGGTCACAAGGGGTCAAATGTTGCAGATGCTGGGGTCTGAATGAAAAACAAAAAACAGACAAAAAAACATATTTTTTGCTGGAAATCACAGCAGGTCCGGCCGCATCTGTGTAGAGAGAACAAGCCAACGACGACTCGAGTCTGGATGACCCTATGTAGAGCAGAAACTGATAGCTAAATTCCGCACTCATGAGGATGGCCTCAACCAGGATCTTGGGTTCGTGTCACGCTACATGTAACCCCACCTGATGTAGGGTCATCCAGACTCGAGTCGTCGTTGGCTTGTTCTCTCTACACAGATGCGGCCGGACCTGCTGTGATTTCCAGCAAAAAAAAAATGTTTTTTTGTTTTTCATACAGACCCCAGCATCTGCAACATTTGACCCCTTGTGACCCCACCTCATTGCTCTTTGATGTAATGTTTTCCTGACTAACCTGTTTGGACACCATTCACACCTTTGTTTGCTGTGATTATCTCTCTGCCGAGGTGTGATAAATGGCAGTTAGAAAGATTACCTGTAATCATCTGGCATTATTCTCTGACTATATAAGCTGTGTCTTTATGCATCTCTCCACTTCACCTGACGAAGGAGCAGCGCTCCGAAAGCTTGTGATTTCAAATAAAACTGTTGGACTATAACCTGGCGTTGTGTGACTTTTTACACTTATATAAATAATATTACGGGATGGAAAAAAGATCCCTAGCTATGAGTGGTCTATAAATTTTAGTTGTTCTAGTGTGTTTTATACTATTAATGTGTATGTTTTGTTTTTTGAAATTCATCCATGGTTTTTCCATACAGAAATTCTTAATTGCTGCGAATGGGAGATATGAATAGGCTATTGCATTGTACAATATTTTACGAATCATGAGGAGATCCAGATGTTGGTGTCAAATACAGTGTGGGCTTTCTCTCATGCCTGAACCGCAAATACTCTGTAGTGCAGGAATAATGTCTCATTCCCTTTTTTTTTTAAAAAAAGGGAATGTCAATGCTAGTTAATCTAGTGTGGATTCTAAGTCTGAAGATAGATTAGGATCCCAATGAGATTTTTTCCCCCAGAAATATCAAAACTGTTAAAGGTATACCGTCTCTATCTGAAAAACCTTTACAGTTAATGAGCTCATCACCAATCCTGTACTGAACAGCAATAGAAAGCAAAACATTAATCAGATCAGCCATGATCTTATTGAATGGCGGAGCAGGCTCGAGGGGCCAAATGACCTACTCCTGCTCCTACGTCTTATGTTCTTGTATGTTCCATCGTAAAATGTTAGAGTGGGTTTTCATGTTGTTGTTGTATCTCAGTTGTACTTTCTAGTGATGAAGATACAGATGAAGCACAATCTAGTGTCCATTTCACCACGTTAACTCCAGAGATTAAACGTTTACGTTTGGGGAGTAGGCCCATGTCAACTGAGAGCTGTAACAAAGAGACTGAGACTGCATCAGCGAAGTGGGAGCCAGAGAATATGAAGGCATGTATAACAGAAAAGGTAACTGACATCACACTACACTATGTCCAGGAATTGAATCAAATGTCTTTTCTTCAAAGACCTTTTAATAGTACAGTAATGTGGCAGAAAACATCTCTTGTTATTAACTAGTTAGAACTTATTGAGAAGTATAAGAAATAATATATATATTCTCATTTTAAGGCATTCATGATAGTGCTCTGATACGGACCTTGATTTGTTCAATGCGTTTTATGTGATGTTGCAAAACACGCACAAGTGTTTACCCTCAAACGCACAGTTCATTACTTCTAAAGGCTGCAGTTGAAAAGCTATATATGTATATAACGAAATAATATGCACTGCGAATTCTGTGATTTAAAAAAAATGGTACATATTAGGGGGATGGGTTCACTGAAGACTGGTGTCTGATGTCTTGAGGTTTCATCAGCTGCAGTAGATTTAGAATTGCTGGTTCAGAAGGACTTTTGTTTCCTGATTGATACTTAATTCTTCCCTTAAAATTTGATTATTTTTTTATCCTCTTCCTGGGGACTGCAAAAAATAATCCCACTCTTCCCTTTGGTGGGTCTCTTCGGTTCCAGTGACCATGGAGCTGGTCAACGACTGCACGCACGCTCCAACCAGTTCTGACCACAAATGGCAATCGGGGTCCTAGTTATGTTATCCATATTAAAAGGAGCCTATCACCTGTAACCGGCAGGAGCTTTGGACACCCATTGGTAGGCTGCTTTCAAAATGGAACTGGCTGCATCACTGGTGTTAACAGGGTTGAAACGTCCCATTTTGAGGCCGTTGCCGCCCCGTTAACCCCAGGCAAAGCCAGTGAAAATCAACCTCTTAATTTGTAAATAAAACTGTTGATTGTCCAACAAATCAAAGAGTGAACTGAAAAAAAAAAAACTTTTTCCTGCATCTCTCTTAACGTTGGATACCTGTTGTGGTCAGGATGCACATGAAGTAACTGAGAAGAATAAGTTAATCGATGCAATGGAAAGTATGGACTCTTGTTTGGAAAACAGTGCGATGACGAAAGCAACATTGGATCTAACATTTGCTGCCCTACATAGGGGAGAAATTGAAGGAAATGAACAAGGTTCTGTAATGGTATGTAGTTTTTAACAGTTAGCATTTTAATTGTTCATGACCAATGTTGGTGGAGAGGGAGAAATAGGCATATTGTACTGGGGCCCTGCATTGTCCATTGCATTTCATATGGCAAAATGTATACTGAAGATCTGCTGAGATACTTTGTACTGCCACTGGAGGCCCACAGTGAGAAACTTTATTGGAGCTTGCACCAGTGGCATAAATCTTGACGTACATTATATTGCAGTTTACTCATTTTCACAGGTCAGTACTTGTATAAAAAAAAAACAAGTTTCTAGCTCAGGACTTACTGATTTTAAACCCCTAAGTATTGTTCATTTAAATCAATTTACTCCTCTTTGTAGCTGCTCCCAGGTAACTGTTGTGTACTGCACTATACGCGAATGAGATCAGAAGTGTACCAGTGCTGGATTTGCTGGAGAAACAAAACCACTAAAGTGCAAATCTGGATTAAACTAATCCACTAACACTATCTAGTGTAGAAGCTGTCTTTTTAGATGTTAACAATCTTTCTTCCTACTTTCTTGTAATTTTTGGGAATTAAGGGATATGGGGATAGTGCGGGAAGGTGGAGTTGAGGTAGAAGATCAGCCATGATCTTGTTGAATGGTGGAGCAGGCTTGAAGGGCCAAATGGCCTACTCCTGCTCCTATTTCTTATGTTCTTTCAGCTTCCAGGATGGAGAGATTCAGAATCATATTATTAATAACACAATTCATAATAACACGTGTTCACACTTGCAACTTGTCACATATTTAAGCAGTATATACTAGAATATGCCTGTTAGTATATTTTTCTGGTGTATCCTTTTAAGGTATTTTCTGTTGCTTTGTTACGGTTAGATCGGTCTTCCTTTCTGCTCCCTTGTGTTTCCCATTCCTCTCAATTCCATTGCATGCAAACTTTTTAAGAGTTAAAGATGGCGAAGCATGTGCCAGAGAAATAAATTCTGTACAGTACATTTATGTCCAGTCAGCCACAGAGAGTGGTGTTGTTGAATTTGACCAGGGCGATCTTGGTGCTGCAAATAGGATGGAAACCAGATTCAAACAGCAAGTACAAAAGCAAAATACCGTGGATGCTGGAAATCTGAAATAGAAATAGAAAATGCTGGAAATACTCAGCAGGTCAGGCAGCATCTGTGGCGAGAGAAATAGAGTTAACGTTTCAGGTTGATGACCATTAGTCAGAACTGCCAGTTTCTAAATCTGTTCCTATTTTTAAAAAATGCACTTTTGTACACTGTTCTTCCCCTGTGCTACAACTAACAGAATATTGGGTAAGCTGCAATTTAAGTGATGACAAGCTCAAGTTCCACTGCCTTCTCAGTATAATTACTTGTTTTAATTCGTCACAGGCAAAGGTTTTGGTTTTCACAGTAAATTGAACTGAATTGTGAAATGTGAACCCCAAAATACTGGCTGAAACCCATGTAATAAAAACAGAATTACCTCACTGTGCTGTAATGTTGTGACACTGTCTGCATTATTGAAGCTGTTCATCAGCTTTTGTGAGTTTTCTAGGTTGGCATGTATGTACACCTATAATTCAATGCAGTCTATTCCAGGTAGAACTCATTTTATGGCAGTATGAATGAATGCATTTCAAATGTATTATTTAAAAAAAAATGTAAGCTTTTTTTTTTAAAACAGTTTTTTACTTTTTTTTCTTGCAGTTTGGTCGTGACAATATTGCAATATCCTTTTCAGGTAAAATAATTGAATAAAATGTGCTTCTGGTTATTATTAGAAATTAATGAGGTGTTCAATGTTAACAAAGGAAAATGGGTTTTGTCCACCAAGTAAGCCAATAATAAAATGGATACTGATGTAGTAAAACTCCCAAATAACACCGCTTTAAGTTTACTATTGTTGTTGGAGTCAAGATCATCCTGTGTTTGGATTTTTTTTGAAGTTCTTGATGGAGACCAACTTTGTGCATTTAACCAGAGTTCGAGGCAGTAGGAATGCCTGTTACTATATGTACGCGTGTATATATTAAATTAATCATCTTTGGAACACAATCTTTCTTAGTATTTTCAAACCTAATCTCACTTTTTAAAAAATCTACATATGCAAGTATGTTTGAAATTGCTAGTTAACTGGAGTGAAGCCCATTGTCAATAAATCTTAATTGAATTTTGCATTGTGTTTGATCAGTTTTTTTTATTTTTAAAAGACTATCCTTGCTCCTCAATGTCTGATTTTTCTCCAGTGAATAGCTGAGCCACACAGACCAGGAAAGTGCCAGGCTTAACCCCAGGTCTGTTAATCAGCTGATCTCAGCCAGAGTGGCTATAGGGGCACTACATTTGGCCTCAGTACTCCTTAAGTTAGAAAGGGGAATATCAGCCAGGACTGCTGCTCCTGATTGCTGTCCAGCAACCCCTGAATGTGTGGATGTTGGGTGAAGACAGGATTAGACTCCGCTGGATTTCTTGCACCCGCTCATCCCCCCCCCCCCCCCCCCTCCAGGTTGAATAATCTGTTGGCATTTGTCACTTAAGTGAATAATGACTAATTGGCAAGATACGAGAGGGACAATGACCACTTTGAACCCTAGCCCCATCAAGGAGAGTCATCCTTAAGGGAGAATATTATCAAGCGGTAACCTTGATTCAAAATCCACTTCATCATCATAGTTGGATTGTAGCAGTATCTTTTTTTTAAAATAGTTAACTTTGGGAATGTCAGAGTCCATTGTTGTTTTCAGTGTGCACTTCAATAATGTAATGTTAGTATCTTAATTTATCACAAAGTATTAAACTTGTATTACACTTTATTTTACAGATTTATATGGTGTAAACCATTCATTACTACTAGATACCGCTCACTTAAAGAAATACAGCCTATGGGAGAGACTATCTGACACAGTCTTTGAGAATCACTCAGTCATTTTCCTATGGTTTGCTGCGGATTACGTAGATGAAGTCAACGAACAGTCACAAACCACTCCCTCAAATCGTGAAAGTAAGTGTATATTTTTCAACCTTTTGGGATCCACTTTATGCTATTTTATAGCAGTTGTTTTCCCCTCTGGGTATGCAACCTTACTTTAAGAGATGCATTCCCACTGTAAATAAGCCTCTGGCTGACCCGCCGGAAATTGTGCTGCTAAAGTGGACAGTTTTTCCATTGTCAGTGAATCGGGTGAGTAATCTGCCCATTGAGATTATAATGAGGCCAGGGAGTTAAAATACTCCGAGCCTGCTTTCTGGAGCAGCATGAGAGTTTTGAACTCGCTCCGCTACCCACCTGCCCAAACCTGCCTGAAATTAATATCGAGGCCCTAGTTCCAAAAGTTGATTCTAATAATATTGGGGAGAAATCTTGACTTTTTAAAAATTGC
Source organism: Somniosus microcephalus (assembly GCF_052327205.1). NCBI lineage: Eukaryota > Metazoa > Chordata > Chondrichthyes > Squaliformes > Somniosidae > Somniosus > Somniosus microcephalus. Next base: position 93,644,825 of record NC_141000.1, read on the forward strand.
ACCAGCTCATATATCTGATATTGTATTCAAGGTCCTTTGTTTGGTTGTACATGACCTACATTTGAAAAGTAGTGAACTCATTGGGGAATCTGATTTCATTTTCATTTTCTTTTGTGAAGGTTTATTCCTGTATTTCACTGCAGCTGTTTTTCTTTGCAGATAAGTGCAATGAATTTATGTTCATTCAACTTTTCAAACCTTTGCAAGCAACAGAAACAGCCATATTGAAGAAAATTATGACTGCTGTCGGTGCAAGGAATGGAATTGCAGACTTGTGTGAAATTATGCCATTGGAAGAGACTTGTCAGTTATTGGCTAAGTTTGGTCCAGAGCAGAGCTCATTCTTGTCGTCCTGCTGCAAAACCTTACAGCAACAAGTGGATATGGCTACATTAGCGCAGGAACCTCAATTGTCTCAGGTGACTTTGTAGATTAAGGTGGATCCATAAGCTAGGTTCCTCTGAAATACCAGGGCTACCTCCGTTTATTGAGGCTACAACAAGCCAGTAAACCCACTTGCAACTTTCCAAAGCTTTGTTTGATTTTAATTTGACTTCTGTTTTTAATTTAATTATATTCTTTTGCCTTAATGTGTATAGCTCATATTCTGTGTTTAAAAAATCTGACAGTTTATACAATAGAAATACTTACCTGCTAAAGGATGTAACTTTGCTGCATAATATGCACAACTGGAAAAATGTAGCTCATCAAAAAGGAACTGAGTATTAAATGGACTAGTAAAACTAAGCATCTTTTTTTTGATGGACATATTGAGGTGAATTAAATATTTAATCAACTTTTGATCACTAGGGGAGAGTTAAGAACAAGAGGGAACAAAAGAATGTTTTCCAAGGTTAATTTATATTGAAATTTCACTGTATCTGTTTCCCACAAAATTGTACAACAGTAGTATAAGACACTGGGTAATACGTGACTTAGACGTGCACACCTAGGTTCCAGGCAACCACAAGGCCGCAGAATCAAAAATTGCTAAAATCAGTTGTTGCTAGAATTAAATTGTTAGTCACACTCAAGGACTAAAGGATAATTAGTGTGGGAAGCAGAAATGTAACCCTTGTGAAGTAGGGAGTCGCCGCTGACTGCAGATTATGAGCCAATGTGCAATATAGCTTGATTGCAAATAAATTTGAAATATATTTACCGTTGAACTTCAAAGCAACTAGAATATTGAATTTGTAAGTTTGATTATAGTTTCCATTGCAGTCCAGGTCTGAACATATTAATCGGGTAATGGTGCTCAAGTAAAGTTGGAATTGCCATTTGCATGTGTATGAGTGAGAGTGCAGTGCAGTCAACTTCATTTTCTGTTCAGAAAAACTAATTTTGATCCCCTTTTAGAAATGTATTATGAAAGGCATCCTGTAATACAGAATCACTGTTATATAATATAAAGCATTCAGTTTTTTCACATTTCTGGTTCTGCTTTCACTTCTGTAGGATGAAAATGCAAGTTTACTGAAGCCAAATTACACCTTGTGTCACATCCGGAAAAAGGACCAGTACGTGGTTTCGATTGCTTCAAAGCAAGAGAAGCAGAAGCATAAATTAAGACAAAGTGGACCAGTTCAGAAGTAAGTATATTATTATTTGTGTGTGTGTGTGTGTTCATTCTTTTGCTGCACCTGATCAGGGCCAGGGTCAATAATTTACTATTTTTGTAGGTCATTACCAGGTACTGTACTAGCTTAATGTTGCCTAATGGCCAAGAAGCTGGGAATGTAAACTTGAACTTGAGCCTCAGGGTGCAGATCTGTATTCCACTGCGCTGTAGTGCATGAAGATGTTTAATCCTGCTGAATTAGGGTTACCTGTTTCAGTAACATTGGAGAAAAATATAACATTTCTTCCCCCAACTTTCTCTGGTATATAAATCAAGCAAGTACCCAGATGCTGGGATTAATATGCATAAATGAAACGTATATAATCAATGTAATTTGTCCCTATTAATCACAAAGTATTCCTTACTCATGGAATAAGGCTTGCTACTATTATATGCCTGTATATCTCAAATGAAGGTTGGTATTGCATAATTAAAAATAATTTTATTCTGATCATTGGAAATGGGGAAAAAATGAGGAAATCATTTTAAAATTTGTTTTTTGTCCCCTCAGAATAATAGTATTTCCTCCTCCACCAACTAAAGGAGGACTTGCTGTTACTACTGAAGACCTAGACTGTCTGGAAGAGGGAGAGTTTCTCAATGATGTAATTATTGATTTCTATTTAAAGTAAGTGTTCAGGCTTTATTTTTTTGCAGTCTCAAGATATTCTTGTTCTGTAAGAACACCATACTTTATTGGAAGTGAAACAACTGGTGGTAATTTTGAGAGAAAAAAGGTTCAACAATTGATAACAATTGCTCTTGTTTGGAAATTTTAAAGAATATTAACATTACATTCAGAAATTGCACCAAACATTAAGACTAAATACCCTTTTATTTCTGTGTTGAGAGCTTGTTTTTGTCTTTTCTGCTTCCAGTGCATTTTTTCACCATCTTTGAAAAGAATTTTAGGTTCTCAAGATTGACATAATTTTAAGATTTGACAAAGTTGAATTGGTAAATTGTTCACCATTACAGTTCAAATATCAGGGGAACACAAGTTAAATATGAGCAATTTCAAAGTAGGAACAGAAGTTAGACAGGACATCTTCATCCAAAGGTTAATTTGCTTGTGAAATTAGTTATCAGGTAGGACTTTGAGGAGGATATTATAATTGGCTTAAGAGGCAACAAAATGCATTTCTAGAGGAAGACATGATTGAGAAAATATGGCAAGAAGGTGGAGAGAGAACGTTGATCAATATTTCTGTTTAAGAACCTGACTGACCTCACAGCTGGTGCATGACTTGGCTGATTGCCTTTATCTTTGGCCAGAATTTGGCGGGTCGGGTGGGAAAGGTTTTTTTTGACAGCAGGTCGGGACCCCGCTGTCAACCCGCCGTCATGTGCCTTTACCAATTGTCGGGTCTGCCAGCGCTAAGCAGACCCGACGCACAGTGGCGGGGGAGGCAATTAAAATCATTAGTGCTTGTTTACAGCCATTTTTAACACTGCTTTTTTCCCAGCTTTTTGATTTTGACAGGTCGCCCACCGGCTTCCCGCTGTGCCTAGACCTTGTCTGTGAAGCGGAGGCAGGAGTTCACTTACCATTGTTTCAGCTGAAGAGTTGACAACTTCAGATGTCAAGTCAAAGGTCCCAGTTGATTCAGAAATGTTCCTTTAGGCACAAGCTTTTCTAAACTGCATTTCCACTAGAGATTCAGAATGCTGCAAGTCTTTACACAAGTCTCCATGCAGTCTGACCTCATTACCTCTCCTACCATTGACAGATCACTTCTGTCATCTCTACTTCCCCTGCCATCTATTCCATCAGCATCGGTGCACTTTGTACTCTCTCACCTTGGCCCTACAGAATCCCACCACAATCAGCCCGAACACCAGCATCACCAGGCACACCAGCTGTTGTGGTGGTTGGAGGTCAATCATCACAGCCCCAGGACATCGCTGCAGGTGTTCCTTAGGGCAGTATCCTAGGCCCAACCATCTTCAGCTGCTTCATCAATGACCTTCCCTCCTGTTATGTTCATTAATAACTAGACATTCTTATTATGAACACAGCTAGCTTTTGCTAGTTACTTTATTGAGCCATGTGGACTAGGTACAGCATCTTGTAGAGGCTTCCATCTTGACTGCTGCCTTGTGGGTAGCCTAGCCTCATGGGTAGTGTAGTCTTATACATACAGCTATATACAGCTCTACTGCTCCACCTAGTGTCTACCACAGAATGACATGTTATTGATCACTACACCTCCAACATAAGGTCAGAAATGGGGATGTTCGCTGATGACTGCACAGTGTTCAGTGCCATTCGCAACTCCTCAGATAATAAAGCAGTCCATGCCCGCATGCAACAAAACCTGAATGACATTCAGGCTTGGGCTGATAAGCGGCAGGTAACATTCGCGCCACACAAGTGCCAGGCAATGACTCTCCAACGAGCGAGAGTCTAACCACCACCCCTTGACATTCAACGGTATTACCATTGCCGAATCCCCCACCATCAACGTCCTGGGGGTCACCATTGACCAGAAACCTAACTGGACCAGCCACATAAATACTGTGGCAACAAGAGCAGGTCAGAGGCTAGATATTCTGTGACGAGTGTCTCACCTCCTGACTCCCCAAAGCCTTTCCACCATCTGCAAGGCACAAGTAAGGAGTGTGATGGAATACTCTCCACTTGCCTGGATGAGTGCAGCTCCAATAACACTCAAGAAGCTCGACAGCACCCAAGACAAAGCAGCCCGCTTGATTGGCACCCCATCCACCACCTTAAACATTCACTCCCTCCAACATCGGCGTACCGTGACTGCAGTGTGTACCATCTACAAGATGCACTGCAGCAACTCGCCAAGACTTCTTCGGCAACACCTCCCAAACCCGTAACCTCTACCACCTAGAAGGACAAGGGCAGCAGGCGCATGGGAAACCACCACCTCCAAGCTCCCCTCCAAGTCACACACCATCCTGACTTGGAAATATATCGTTGTTCCTTCATCGTCGCTGGGTCAAAATCCTAGAACTCACTCCCTAACTGCACTATGGGAGCACCTTCACCACACAAACTGCAGCGGTTCAAGAAGGCGGCTCACCACCACCTTCTTGAGCGCAATTAGGGAAGGGCAATAAATGCTGGCTTTGTCAGCGACACCCAGATCCCATGAACGAATAAAAAAAACAAAAAACACCAACCTTCTCCGCAATCAACTGATGCTGCACAGAACACAGGGCATCAGCACCCAACCACATTGCTGCCAGGGATGGCCTCATCAGATTTACTTCACTTGACGCTGTACACCCTGGCTGCCACATGATGTGCCAGGTTGCCACCACCCCTCACCAACACCATAAAGCATCCCTACAATGCCCAAGCCATTCCTTTCGCACTCATAACCATTGCGGGGGATACCGTTATGTCTCCCCATTCACTGCAACTCACTGAGCCACTTCCAAAGGTGCACACAAATCTGTCCAAGAATGCAAATTGTTGAAAATAAAGGTTTCAATGTTTGACACCACATTAACGGAAACTTTACCTGAACATTGGATAAAACACCCAAGTGCCTACCCTTGTGTTAGTTGGTATGATTGCACTAGGATGAGGGTGAGTGTGAGGGGTGGCTAATGAGATGGGGAAGTGATAATGTAGCTCGAGACGGATGGGTCGGGGTGCAAGGTAAGTTGGTGTGAGTAAGGATGTGCAGGAGGAGGGTAGGGAAGGCAGAGTGATGGGGATGTGATGAGTGGCACAGCAGGATGAGGTTGAATGTGGTTTTGTACCAATGTTTCATGGTCTATTGAGATCATTGAAAGGTTTGTGGCACTGCACCCAGGTCCTCCTGACCACATCCCTGCTTGTGCCCTCCTGCGCAATGTGCAACCACGCTGTGTTGATCTCCGAGGGAGGTCTTCTCCACCCATGGGAAGGGAAGAGGACCTCCCTGTGCGTTGTGACTCCCTCCATAAGCATATGCAGGGAGTCATGCGAGAGCCTGGGTGCAGCCGTGCACCTCTGTGCAGTGCTTGTCAGTGTTTGCAGCACCTCAATTAAAGTTGGCCATGGTCCCTTTAAGGAAATGGGCTGATGACGCATCATTAAATTACAACTTCTGCAGAAAGCAGATCCAAGCTTGGCTTTTTAGCATTTTAACTATCTAACATTCCTACACCTTTTATTAAACTTGTGTGTGAATACACTTTTTTTTGTTTTAAGACACCAACATTTAAAAGTGACTTATTTCCAGTTCTTTTCTTTTCTACGGATAAAAAGATAATTCCCCCCCCCCCCCCCCCCCCCCCAAAAAAAAAACTATGACATTTTGGTAGGAAGAATGAGGAGAGGCAATATAAACGAAATGGTGCAATTTTAAAGGGGTGCAGGAACAGAGAGACCTGGGGATGTACATAGTGTCTTTGAAGGTGGCAGAACAAGTTGAGATGGTTGTTAAAAAAGGCATACGGGATCCTCAGCTTTATTAATAGAGGAATAAAAGCAAGGAAGTTATGCTAAACCTTTATAAAAGACTGGTTAGGCCTCAGCTGGTGTATTGTGTTCAATTCTGAGCACCACACTTTAGGAAGGCTGTCAAGGCCTTAGAGAGGATGCAGAGGAGATTTACTAGAATGGTACCAGGGATGAGGGACTTTAGTTGCGTCTAGAGACTAGAGAAACTGGGGTTGTTCTCTTTAGAGCAGAGAGGGTTAAAGGAGATTTGATAAAAGTTTCAAAATCATGGAGAGTTTTGATAGAATAAATAAGGAGAAACTGTTTCCAGTGGCAGAATGGTCGGTAACCAGAGGACACAGATTTAAGATAATTGGCAAAAGAACCAGAGGCGACATGAGGAAAAGATTTTTTTACACAACGAGTTGCTGTGATCTGGAGTGCATTACCTGAAAGGGTTGTGGAAGCTGATTCAATAATAACTTTCAAAAGGAATTGGAAGAGGAAAAATTTGCAGGGCTATGGGGAACGATAAGGGGAGTGGGACTGATTGAATAGCTCTTTTACTGGCACGATATGCTGAATGGCCGCCTCCTGTATCATTCTATGATTCGATGACGAGTTGTTTTGACCTATATTACTCTTGAATCTGGAAGGGAAAATATTCTGTACTGAACTTGCAAAGAGATTGGCATTATGAAATGTTTATATTGATGCTTAATGCAGAAAGCTGGGATTCCAGGCTTCCCTTAGTGTGTTGACCCATCCTTCAATGATGTGTGAATGCATCCAAGATGAAGTAAGAACTTGTTTATTGTGTGAATTAATCTTGTGTATCCCACAATCATATTGAATTTACTTTGACATTTTTCCACCCGTTTGGAGGCTTCATTGATTCATCTCCAGCTATCTTGTAACGGGGTTCTCCACTGGAGGTTACAGACAGTATGGCAGAGGTTGGCAGTCAACGTAGTGATGGGCTACAGTATCGTTCCAGTACTGTGTGTGGTGATAGTGTGCGCAGTGCACGTAGAAGAGAAAGTGGTTATATATTTGAGAGGGGCATTATTATTTCCAATAAGGATATCTTGCTGTGCTTAAAAGTGAGCGAGAATTTGCTAAAAATGTGATGCAGAGGTAAAACACTTTTAATAATTAGGGCAACAATGTGACCAAAGACGAGCAGGTCCTTGTTCCTTCAGAAAGGTGTGTTGTAGGAGGAGGAATTTCAACAGTTGGGGAATAGAGAAGGAAGAGTTTTGGACGGTACTACAGCTTTCCATTGCCAGATTACTTTGTTGGAAGCAAAATCGAGCAGGAAGCATGTCTTAAGAAAATTAAAGAGCTGGTCTCTTGGAAAGGTTCAAAATTTATTTGCGAGTTTGGTCTCCTTTTTTCCTTTTGTGGTCATTGACAGTGTACAAGGTAACATTGCCAAGGGTGGAGAAAATTGAGCAAAAGGTTAGCAGTTATTTAAGGAAGTGTCTGTTGTAAGAAAAAATTGAAGTCCCTTTGGACTGTCTGTTCAATGGTTTGAAGCATAAGGTCAACTTAATACATTACAGTATTCAAGCAGCAGTTTACAAAGTACAGTTGAGAATTGTATTACCTGTTATTGTCCTTTTGGGTCGTAGGCATGGCCCATTCCTTGTTCCTTCTACTCATATATGCGTTTGTACCTCTCCGGATCGGTGATCTTCCTGGCCTTTCTGCACTGAGAATGTATCAAACCCACTAGGATATACCCCAAAAACCAGAACTGTGGAGAAATCCATCCTATCATAGGCACAGCAAGTTTTGTGTCCAGGCACAGGCCTTAGGCAGAAAGTCAAAGGTAATGTGTTTTTGCAGAACAGTAGCTTTTTGAGAAAAGCTTAGGGTCATTTAACTTGTGCAATGATACTGGCCTATGCAGTATGAAGACAAGGAGGCTGCAACTACCTCTGAGCTCCACAAGAGCTTCGTATTGGTAAAGTGCAGCTGCAATATATGCTCAAGAAATTTCACATTTTACTGTATATAGAATGAAATCCATATATTATGACCTGGCAGGAATTGGAAGCTGTAGGAAGAGTGGAGTTAAGGTCAGTGCACAAGGAGAATGTGGGAATGGTAATTCAAGAGCATGTTGATATTGGTACAAGAGACGCCCTGAATTTCTGGCCTGCAGGGAATGATTCTAGAAAGTGTAAATTGGTGATAGAAGAGGCAGCAAAGCTGGTGAGAGTGGTTTAGATGGATCAGCAAAGTGGCTGGATGAATTAGAATGAAGTAGGGGATGTGGAGCTGCCACAAAATGACCCATGGACTACTGAGTTAAGCTGACTCCAGTTGCTGCTAGGATCGACTTATAATGTAAAAAGCAAAATACTGCAGATGCTGGAAACATAGAAACATAGAAGATAGGAGCAGGAGTAGGCCATTTGGCCCCTCGAGCCTGCTCCGCCATTCAATGAGATCATGGCTGATCATCCAAATTCAGTACCCTGTCCCTGCCTTCTCTCCAATTGAAACATAGAAGATCTGAAATAAAAACAGAAAATGCTGGAAACACATAGTTGGTCAGGCAACACACCTGGTTGGTGACCTTTCCTCAGAACGACTAAAGTGTGACTTGCTCATGAGAACCACACCACCACCGCAACGATTTTGGCAGGGCAGGTGATGAAGTATAGCCAGGCGGGGAGGCTTTGATAAAGGCGCATGGTGTGGTTACCCGTGAACCAAGCTCCTGTCAGTCAGGATGGCCATGCAATCATCCACCACAAGATTTTGGCTAGCAAGGGTCTTGTTCATGAGGTAACACACATTCTGGAAGGAAATGTGGAGAAGGGTGGTGATTGATCCACTGGCAGAATCCAAGGGGGTAAACAGGATGGAAAGGAGCTTGGTGAGGTTAGCCATCAGTGGGAGTGCTCATTTCCTAACTCCCTCCTTTTGTGTTAATCCTCCTTGCAGCCCTTTGCTGTCTGACTGACCCCAGATTTTGCAGGTGTTTTTTTTTTAAATGTCCAGCTCCAGTGTCGAGTTTTAGTCAAAGCTGACTGTGCTCACACCCCCTCCTGAGTGGAATCCACCAGCCTAACTTGGTAATAACCCCTACTTGAGCTCAAATGTATAGGGTTGTTGCAGTAGCATTGAATATCTTTTTGTCTTCAGGACACTGATAGACGCTGTATCTGAAAATTAATTTGTATCTGCCAGCCTCGATATCCTGTGAATTTTATTCTTTGAGAGCTACTCAATAGTAGCATTTTTAACATATATTACACCAGGATCTGACTGAGGCAGCATGGTTAGCAATCCTAAAACATGACATCCCAAATACAATAATGCAATGTATTGTGACAATTTGGCAATTTTATTGGTACTGCTGAATTTTAATGAGATTCTGGTACATTGTATAGGTACCTATATGTAAAAGTGGGGAATAGTGCAGCTAGAAATGATAATGGGGCTGTCCTATGACCACTAAGTTTATCCAGGCTTCAATATACATCATAATGGCCAGTCGAGTAATCCTACCTGTCTCATGCAAATTATTGGGTTGCATACTATTGTAATTTTCATTTACTTCTGATCTCATACAACCTTTTTGCATTAGTGTGTGATGAACAAACAATAATCTACAGCCTTCTGTGGGTTCTTATGCTCATTTTCCTGAGATTACATTTGCAATTGTTCTATCCTTGACTTGAAACGTTAAGTTAATCACCCCTCTTTGGTGTGGATCCACCACCATTTACCTATTTCCATGTCATCAAAATGTGACTTGGGCTGCACTTGTACATGACAGGACGGTTAATGTAATAGACAGTAAGCTTTGATGGGCCAAATGGTCTTTTCTGATTCCTGACTTTTCTTATGCTCTTATTTGTTGTGTGTAAGGACTGGGTGGGTTGTGGGGAGTCGGAAATGAGCCTTTTGAAGTATGCTGCATCAAATTCTGCCTAAACACCTTTTCATGTCTTTATGCATAAAGTAATTTCCACTCGCATAATTGAGCAACTGCAATTTTGTAGATGAGCCATAATGATGCTGTACAATGTGGATAACTGCCACACGATCAGTGCATCTTTCAGATGGAATTGAAGCACATCAGTGTAGCAATGTTGGAAACTTTGCATATACATGGTGCTGCTCACAGCAAGTCTGAAAATGTGCTGCTTATAAGGGCATTGGTGCCCTGCACTGTTGACTCCAGAGCCCTTCAAAGATCTGTATTTGGCCCCCTTCCTCTTCCTCCTCTACATGCTGCTGCTTGGTGACATCATCTGCAGACTCTCTACAACACAATGTCCTACAAATAACATTAAAATACAATACAATAATTTATATATCACCAAAGTAACTGCATATTTTTAATTTATGTATCTTTCTATATTTACAAACTTAAAATTAGTCACTAATTACAATTACGTGTGTGTGTGTATACATATAATATACACAATTATATGCACATCATTCAACTTAGCATGACCAAAGTCACAGGAAATCCACTAGTGTTGTAAGAGAATTAGGAATAGTGTTGCTAGTTTTGGCTGCCTCTTCACATTGAGGGAACAATTTACGCATCAATTAGTTGTGAAAATAATATTTTTGCAGTGTTATCGTAAGACTTATGTTTGTAAGGGCTGCTTTACGCAACAAACAAGTTTGTGTTTTCAGCCCAAAATGGGTGACTGCTATCTCAGGAAATTATACCACCTCATCCTGAAAATAATGTGTTCTGTGATTAATCACTACGTTGATTACAATAATTGAGTGGCCCTCTTCTCTTGCCTGATGTATGCCAGGAATTAATTTACTGATTTTAAATGAATTATTGAAGGTGGCAGGGCAGGTTGAGAAAGAGGTTAAAAAAGCATATGGGATCATGGGCTTTATAAATAGAGGCATAGAGTACAAAAAGTTATGTTGAACCTTTATGAAGCTGGGGTTGTTCTCCTTAGAGCAGAGAAGATTGAGAGGAGATTTGATAGAGGTGTTCAAAATCATGAGGGGTCTAGGCAGAGTAGATAGAGAGAAACTGTTCCCACTGGCGGAATGGTCAAGAACCAGAGGACACAGATTTAAGGCGATTGGCAGAAGATCCAAAGGCGTCATGATAGAAAACCTTTGTACGCAGTGAATGGTTATGATCTGGAATGCACTGCCTGAAAGGGTGGTGGAGGCAGACTCAATCGTGGCTTTCAAAAGGGAATTGGATAAGTACCTGAAGTGCTCTTGCAGAGAGCCGCCAAGGGATCGATGGGCCGAATGGCCTCCTACTGTGCTGTAATAATTCTATGATTCTATTCATACTAAGTTGAATTGTACCAATGCAAGATGCATTAGCTAAGTATTGAAAAAAGTTCTATGCAAAATTGAACTACAGTAACTGGCGCTGTTTATTTTATCTAAGGTACCTGTTGCTGGAGAAAGCACCCAAAGAACTTGCTGAGCGTACTCACATTTTTAGTAGCTTCTTTTATCGACGCCTGACTCGGAAGGATAATGCTGGATCAGAGGAGGCAACTAACCTCTCGTAAGCAATTTTCTACAAGTCACATGGCTCATTTTTCTGTTTCTTATCAAACCAATCACACTTCAGTAGCTGCGTTTATCATGATGTACCGCCATGTTAGTGCTGTCAGCTCTAGATGCACTGGTCTTGTGCAGCCAGTGGCAAGCTCAAAGTGAACTTGCTGGATCCACTGAGGCTAGCAGTCAGGAAAACCCACCCTTTTCACTGTGCTAGTGCTGGCTCCCTTTTTTCAAATAGGCACTGTTTTGAATTGTTCATTTTCAATCGATTTGGACTCGTGCAAATTTGAGAGAGAGAAATTGAAGATTTGATTTACTGTGAGTAAATATTAATTTAAGGTTTAGCTTGAACAGTGCTGACTTTATTTGGAAGTTCATGAAGACAAACCTGTTCATTGGTCAAGAATCTTTTTTAGTGTATTTTATAGATTAGAATATCTCTGTCCACTTGCTCCGAGCACCAATACAGGACAGTGATGCCCTGGGCCAATAAATGTCTAGTTTTGTGACCCTGCACTGACTGAGTGCATTGACTGAGTGCTTGCAAAGACTGTTAAAATGCACTGTTTAAGACTTGTAAATATTTGCAGTTTCTAATTATTTGGCAGCTCTGTCTCAAAGTTATATTTGATTGTATGTATATTTTAAGATGATTTACCAATTTCACTCAAAATTGAGTGTCTATGGCTTATTACACTAAAGCCAACATGCTGATTTTTACAATGTCCACCATTACAATCCTTTCAGACCGCCAGTATTGCTATTTTTGTTTTTAACTGTTAACTGGGCTTATTTAAAGAAAATGAAAACTATTGAATCGCAATTCTGCTGTAGTTTTTGTTTATTTGCAAAACCCTGAACTGCATACTCATAATTTACCAACTCAAACTAAAAGTACATATTGTGTTGTCTTTGTAGAGTACAGCACAAGAGACATCAACGTGTGAAAACATGGACTCGTCATGTGGATATCTTTACAAAGGATTTCATATTTGTGCCTGTTAATGAAGAGTAAGTATGCTTTGTATAGTCTATTGGAGATGTTTCTACTGAGTTAAGTCACAAAAGTGTTTCTGTTAATCGAACACTGAACCTGGCTAAAATGATGAGACCAAGCTACGACATTATTGCGAACTGACAGATTCTACAATCTTGCGAGATTCTTGCAGGAGCTGTCTAAAGTAAGGTAGATGAAATTAATGCTAGAAGCAATTTATTATTAAGACTAGCCATATTCTTAGTCGTCCATTTTATATGGTCAGTGACGTAAGAAAACTACTGGGCACTTGGTCTAAGCGTTAAACAAAGCTTTAATCAACTGTTTTACAACATGGAGGTCTAGTTGTGTCCTTCACTAGTTCCTGTTAAGAATATCCTGCGCAAGCTGGGCCCGTGCCCGAGTATTTATACTCTCCCTGGACAGCGCCACCCGTAGGCTGCTCAATATTATTTCATAGGTCTTTCTTTCATGAATGACTGATTCATGTCAGTCTGCCCCTAGGCAATCTAATATTATGAGAAGCAGTGGTAAACGTTTGCAGCGCTACAGCACACTATCATCACTTAATGGCGGATCTATTCTTGGGCTCTTTGACCAGCTCTTCAAGTGAAGGCTGAGGGGAGCTCTATAATATGAACTATTGATAACTTTGGACTAGGGAAAGATTGGTAAAATTCATGCCTGTTAACTTATTACATGACATATTTTGCTTGCAGGTCTCATTGGTATCTTGCTGTTATTTGTTTTCCTGCGTTAGACAAAATAGTTTACGAATCTGATTTAACCAGTGAAACAAAGGCAAGCAAATTACTTTCAACTCCGTCTTCCACACTCTCATCTAATAATAAAAAAACGAGTGAAGAACAAGTGTCATCACCAGATGAACCTGATGGGGATACCTTTCACAGGGCACTGTCACAGGATTCAGCAAGTAAGCATTCCTGTCTTTTACTTGGGGATATTTTAGCATCAATTTTAGTTATTTCTTGATAGCTTTTTAGCAATAGGTTGTATTGTGGCAGAACCACCAAGGGGACTCTGATCTTATGTACATAATTATCTAACTAATTGTTAGCTACAGAATGAATCTGTATCTCTGTTCATGTTATCGCATGTACATAGCGCGGTCCCTTTAAGACTGAGACCCAACGCGATGACGTCATCACGTTGATCACGTGATCCTCCGGCGGGAAAATGTGATGACGTCCGACCAGGGAGGGGCTCTAGTCAGTCCTCGTGGAACTAGCAACCAGTACAGACCTGTTATCCAGCTTTCCATTGTTTTAGTGTTAAACTCTGTTTATTAGTATTAAACATCGTTTGTTTAATAGACTGACTCGATCTCAGTCCTTTAGTTAGGAATCTAGCCGTTCCTACAGTGTAGCAATTTTGCTATGAGAAAATTGTAGGTTTAACAGGAAATCTCCTAGGATGAATCCTACAGCTCTCTTAAGGAGATCATGTAACGTTAGATTAGAAGTACCAAGGAAAAAAACGTTACTCACTGGCTGAGCCCAAAACGCAGTAAACATATTTTACCAAAGCCTCAGAACTTCTCTCTCTTTATCAAAGAAATCAAACGTAAACAATGTAAAAATTGTTCAAATGCAATTTTTAAAAACCTGTGAGCTTCATCTTTCCAATACTTGCTTTAGTGTTTAAAATGTCAAAAAATGATGGTTAGATATGCACCTACCCTGTTTGCTACCTCAATTATAGAAGGCGGCCCACCACCACCACCTCAGGGCAACTAGGGATGGGGAATAAATGCCAGCCTCGTCAGTGATGGCAGCATCCCAAGAATGAATTATATTAAAAATTAAATACGATCACCGCCTTTTGTATTTCCACTCTAATTCCCTTTCTGTTGCCAATACCACCTAATTCCAGATGTTGTCTGGCAACTTCCTCCATTAGAAAGGCAGGCAGTCTTAAGCAGATGTCTAATTCTTCATTGTAATAAGATAAGATGGTGTATGCTAGCTGGGGATCAGATATACAGTAAATTCAGGTTGGTACAAATTAACATATAGAATGCATGCATTGTAATAATTCAGATCAAATTTTGCTCTATTGCAGATAAAGTTTCCAGCATTGTTCCTTCTGTAACATCTTCAGCATCGCGCAGCTCTAGAATACAGGTAAATAACACTGATGATTAGCTTAAATTCTTAATAAATAGTCATTCTCTTGGATGAGGACAGTATAGTTCTAGGTTAATTGATGAATAAGTATGTAGAAGAACCAACCACTGACTGTTGGAAAGGCTGGAACAGATCTAGGATTATTGATGGATTCTATCCTGCCTTGTCTACTAATTTCAGAGCAGCAGTCTACAAAGCAAACAAAATACTGATCTTTATTACCAAATCAGTAGAGCACAAGTCTGGAGGTATCATACTGGAGCTGTATAGTTCTCTGGTCAGGCCGCATCCTAAGTACTGAGTTCAATTCAGATCACAGAGAACGAGAGAAACGTCCAGCTGGTGCAAAGAAGGGCTGAAAGGCTGATCCCTGGTGCCACAGGGCTTAGTTCTGAGAAAAGCTCTCAGCCTTGAAAGGTGAATGAGTGGAGATGTTATAGAGGTATAAAAGTGTTATAGAAAATGTTAATCCAAAATTATTTTGCATAATACCAGGACTGCAGGATAAGGAGTAAGTACAAGTTAGTGAAAGGTAAGTTCAGAGCTTATGCCTGGAAGCCCTTCCTGATGATGTGATAAATAGCTGGAATGATCTTTGGTAGCTTTGTGGAGAGACACATTGTGGAATCATTCAAGAAGATGCAGTTGGATGCTATGATTCGAGGACCATAGGTTTCTGAGGCGGATGAGGCCTGATTTGAATTTAAATACGTGATAACAAGCTCCAGCATTGTTTGCAATAATATTCTTACGACAGAATATTGAAAACAATTGCTTAAGCTTAATTTTAAAAAAATCACAGTGGAAATCTTGACTCTTGCGATTTCTTTTCTTACTTCCCTCGTCCCTCTTCCAATTACTTTTCCATGAAGGTGCTAACTCAAGGTACGCCAAGTTCCATCCATGCCAGTTTTCCTCTGGTACCTCAAGTGGCCATTCTAATGAGCATGTTTCACTGTGAGGTTGATGGGCAAGGACACAGTTAGTTGACCCTCTAGTGTCCACAGGCAAACACTTTGAGGCAGGAGTTATTGGATATGGGTCAAGAATGGGAACCCTAGCCTGTTGGTTTATTTTCCATCCACTCCCAGGGCATGGAGGACAATTTTAGTGCCTGGATTGCCTTCTTGATTGAGATTAGTTAACTCGGGACAGCCTAAGGATTGAACCTGCATGCTTCACTTATATAATACATTTATCAATTGAGCGATTAGTGAAGCTGAAATACAATTTGATTTAAAATGTTTAATTTCTTACAGGAATGTATAAAGGCACCCATCAACCTACGCCAACAAAAAATAAGGATACTCAAGCAGTAAGTAGCATTGAAATGATACATTAGTAAATTGTTTTGTTTTGATTCCAAGCAATAGATTGTTACTGAGTAGGTAGGCTTTTCCTTTTGAAGGTGATTTGGAATGGTTATTTATTAATGTATGCAGACATGCCCCCCCCCTCCCATCAAAAAAAACCTTTTCCAAATACCTGAGGTTAAACATTCAAGATTAAAGACTAAACTAAAGCTTCAGGATAACATCCTCAACAAACAACTTGAAGTTTTTGTAAACTTTTCCCAACCAATTGTATTGTCTGCAGAACAAATCATGATGCAGGCCCACAAAATCTCGTTGTGCAATTTGGAAAAGCTAAAGCCAACCTTGTTATCCTTGGTTCCAATTATTTTGAACCTTTTTCTTGCTCCCAACTGTGAAATGGATATTTGGTTTGTGTCACTTTTGTTTTGGTTAATGAGTTAATGGTGATTTTGATCTATTTTGCAATGGGTGTATTTTAGATACAATAAACGGCTATTTCCAAACCCCTTTTCTTGATTTACTAGAAGGGATTTCAAATCAATCTACCTTTATTTTTGTTTTGAACTTGGTGGGTTGTTTGTTCTTCTGTTTTTGCTCCTTTTAATCTCCCCATATCAAGTATTTTCCCTAGCTGAAGGGCAAGCTTCAGACCTGCTCCCAAGCCTCTGCCATTGCATTGTAAACCAGCTACAGGTACCAAACTAAAGGAAAATATTTAGGAGGAAATACAAGTCAGACAAACCATGCATATTATTCTTTTCTGCCTCAGAGTGCATTTCTAATAATGTTTTGTTGGAACTTTGTCCTTTGTTTCAAATTAAAGCACAGACAAAATTGTTAGACATTGTTTGGGGCTTTTTAAGTACCAATTACCAGCAAAATTCCAATTTACTTTTTAAAACATATTCTCTTATCTGAAATTAGTCTTGATGAGGTGCACATGCAGGTTAGTGCAACCGACTTGAGAGCTGCAATGCCGTCTGTTACTGTGGCCACCTTGACCTACATTGCAGCCTGCTGAGCAGATAAATGCAAGTGAAGTGGAGATTCACTGCAGCTTATTGTAATTTTCACAGGGCTGTACTGCAGGGTACAGTAGTGTAGCATTTATGTTACTGGGCGAGTAATCTAGAGGCCTAGGCTAATAGTCAAGAGAAAATTAGATCAAATCCCATCATGGCAGTCTGAGAATTTGAATTCAGTTTACATTTTTTTTAAAATCTCAAAATAAAAACTGGTATCAGTAAACATGACCATAAAAACCCAACTGTTCACTAATGTCCTTCAGGGAAGGAAACCTGCCGTCCTTACCCGGTTTGGATTTATGTGATACTAGTCCAACACCAACATGGTTGACTCTTAACTGCCCTCTAAAGTGGACTAGCAAGTTACTCAGTTGTATCACCACATGTACTGTGGCAGTTCAAGAAGACGACCCACCACCACCTTCTCAGGGCAACTAGGGATGGGTAAGAAATGCCGGCCTTGCCAGCGACTCCCACATCCTGAGAATTAATTGAAAAAATGTAACTGACAGTAAGTTGCTTTGGAGTTTACTCTTGATGATTTTGTAGACCATGGGGATGGCTTGCTATCTCTGTCTAATAATTCCAACTGTAACACAATGGAATAATGTCCAGAATAGTCTCCGCTCGGTAGGCAACTGTCTGTCAGCTTTGCATCAGAGTATAGTTAGGCTTGGAAGAGCTTTAGGCAAGCTGATGGCTCCATCAATACAAACTGTTTTCCTCAAAATTTCTCCCTGACCTTCAATGAAGGTTACATTTGACCAGAAACATAACTGGACCAGCATGACACCATTGCAAAACTGAGCTTAATTAACACATCATTGAACTCAATATTCACCCCTTCCACCACTGGCTGCAGTGTGTACTATCTACAGGAAGCAATTTGCTAAGCTTGCTTTGACAGCACCTCCTGATCCCCTGACCTCTATCACTGAGCTGCAGTGACATGGGAACACCATCACCTGTATGTTTCGCTCCAAGTCATACACCATCCTGACAGTATTTTCTATGTTAAAGATGCTACATAAATGCAAGTTGTTGGACATATACTGCCATTCTTTCATTGTTGCTGGTTCAAAATCCTAGTGTTCCCAACTAATAATGTGGGAGCACCATCACCGCAAGGACTGGAGAGCTTCGAAGAGAACTACTACTTTTCTTGGCAGCTAGGAGTGGGCAATAAATGTGGCCTTGCCACATTGCACACATACTGAGAACAATTTATTTATAAAAAAGCCATTACTGGTCTCCGGGCAGGATACATGCCATGGGCAAAGTTATCTCCCCAAAATTAAAGAAGTAACTGTTTGGAGATTGGTAAGTGGAGAATCCTTATTCTCCAAATTTGACATCTGAGAGGTTTGCAAAGTACCCAACAGACCCATGATAAAGTGGCAGTGTACCTTTACATGGACTTTTTTAAAAGTAGCCCTTTGCTGCCAGGAAGTAGTGCTACATTTTGCCAGTAGATTTGAATGGTTTATTTTCTGCTTTCCCTTGCCAAATGTGCTGTCTGTGTCAATGTTGTGTACTAAGTTTATTTTTCTTCCTTGATTTAGTAATAAGATGTGTGTGAATGTATAAAGGAGTTTTTGGTTTTGCTGTAAAGAAAAAAAAATGTTGCTTGGATTAGTATGGTTTTGGAAGGTGAATTTAAAGTTTCCATAACCGTTTCTGTTTTTATCATTTTCTTTTTGTGAATGCGGTGGTGTGAGGCTCGAGTCATTCATTTGTACCACGGTGATCTTCAGCCCCATGAAACTTGGTAATAAAATTGAAGTAAGAAGTGGTAACTGAAATTCTCTAATTTTTCCTCTCAGGCCATGTATTCTTATTATGGATTCACTAAGAGCAGCTTCACAATTGCACACAGTAAAGATTTTACGAGAGTGAGTATCCAGTAAAGTATATTCTATCTATTAGGTGTAGTATAGGTAAGATAACTTACTTAAATTTATTTGAACTAAATGATGGAACATTAATCGGAATCCTGAAAATACTGATGAGATTTTTTTTCTTTTGTTTTATTACTTTTTGTGGCGTTCCCCAAGATTCAGTATTAGGACCACTGCTGTTTTTAATATACATTAATGACTTGGGGGTACAGGGTACAATTTTTAAAATTTGCAGACGACGCAAAACTTTTAAGTGTAGTAAACAGTGAGGAAGATAGTGCTAGACTTCAAGAAGACATAGACAGGCTGGTGGAATGGGTGGACACGTGAGAGATGAAATTCAATGCATTAAAGTGTGAGGTGATACATTTTGGTAGGAAGAATGAGAGACCATACACACTAAATAGTACAATTTTGGAGAGGGTGCAAGAACAGAGCGATCTGGGGGTGCTTATGTACAAATCTTTGAAGGTGGCAGGACAGGTTAACAAAACAGTTAATAAAGCATATGGGATCCTGGGCTTTATAGAGACATAGAGCACAAAAGCCAGGAAGTTATACTAAACCTATAAAAAACACGAGTTCAGCCCCAGCTGGAGTATTGTGTCCAATTCTGGACACCACACTTTATGAAGCACGTGAAGGTTTTGGAGAGGGTACAGAAGAATGGTTCCAGGGTTGAGGGATTACAGTTTTGTGGATAGACTGGAGAAGCTGGGGTTGTTGTTCTTAGAGCAGAGAAGGCTAAGAGGAGATTTGATAGAGGTGTTTAAAATCATGAAGGATTTATGTAAGAAATCGCACAACACCAGGTTATAGTCTAACAGCTTTATTTGAAATCACAAGCTTTCGGAGCGCTGCTCCTTCGTCAGGTGAAGTGGAGAGATGCATAAAAACACAGCTTATATAGTCAGAGAATAATGTCAGATGTTTACAGGTAATCTTTCTAACTGCCATTTATCACACCTCAGCAGAGAGATAATCACAGCAATCAAAGGTGTAAATGGTGTCCAAACAGGTCAGTCAGGAAAACATTACATCAAAGAACAATGAGGTGGGGTCACAAGGGGTCAAATGTTGCAGATGCTGGGGTCTGTATGAAAAACAAAAAAAGAGACAAAAAACACTTTTTTGCTGGAAATCACAGCAGGTCTGGCCGCATCTGTGTGGAGAGAACAAGCCAACGACGACTCGAGTCTGGATGACCCTACGTCAGGTGGGGTTACATGTAGCGTGACATGAACCCAAGATCCCGGTTGAGGCCATCCTCATGGGTGTGGAACTTGGCTATCAGTTTCTGCTCGACGATTTTGCGTTGTCATGTGTCTCGAAGGCCGCCTTGGAGAATGCTTACCCGAAGATCGGAGGCTGAATGTCCTTGACTGCTGAAGTGTTCCCCGACTGGGAGGGAACACTCCTGCCTGGCGATTGTTGCGCGGTGTCCGTTCATCCGTTGTCGCAGTGTCTGCATGGTCTCGCCGATGTACCATGCTCCGGGGCATCCTTTCCTGCAACGTATGAGGTAGACAACGTTGGCCGAGTCACATGAGTATGTACCATGTACCTGGTGGGTGGTGTCCTCACGTGTGATGGTGGTATCTGTGTTGATGATCTGGCATGTCTTGCAGAGGTTGCTGTGGCAGGGTTGTGTGGTGTCGTGGTCGCTGTTCTCCTGAAAGCTGGGTAATTTGCTGCGAACGATGGTCTGTTTGCGGTCGGACCTGTGATTTCCAGCAAAAAAATGTGTTTTTTGTCTTTTTTTGTTTTTCATACAGACCCCAGCATCTGCAACATTTGACCCCACCTCATTGTTCTTTGATGTAATATTTTCCTGACTGACCTGTTTGGACACCATTTACACCTTTGATTGCTGTGATTATCTCTCTGCCGAGGTGTGATAAATGGCAGTTAGAAAGATTACCTGTAAACATCTGACATTATTCTCTGACTATATAAGCTGTGTTTTTATGCATCTCTCCACTTCACCTGACGAAGGAGCAGCGCTCCGAAAGCTTGTGATTTCAAATAAAGCTGTTGGACTATAACCTGGTGTTGTGTGACTTCTCACATTTGTCCACCCCAGTCCAACACCGGCATCTCCACACCATGAAGGATTTAGATAGAGTAAATAAAGAGAAACTGTTTCCAATGGGTGAAGGCTCGATAACGAGAGGGTACAGATTTAAGGTGATTGGCAAAAGAACCAGAGGCGACATGAGGAAAAACTTTTTTATGTAACAAGTGGTTAGGATTTCCTTCTTTCTTCCCCACCACCAGTGACTTATCCTTTAGCTTTGCCCTTTTGGATCTCTCTCTCTCTCTCTCTCTCCTTTTTCTCTCTCTCTCTTTCTCTCTCTCTCTCTCTCTCTCTCTCTCTCTCTCTCTCTCTCTCTCTCTCTCTTCCCCCCCCCCCCCCCAATTCTTCAACCATTCCTTCAGTCACCTCCCGTAAGTCCTACCGTCTGCTTAGTGCCTGCCCCGCCCACATTACACAGTCCTTTTTTTCATGTGCCTTGTGATGTTTTGCTATGTTTATGGTGCTATACAAGTACAGGTTGTTGTGATGGTTCACTCTGTTGGGTCAGTCAAATGTTCTTACTCTTAATCAGTGTTACAGTTCTTTTGTTTACAATAATAAATTGGAAACTGTATTGATACCGTTCCCTTTTCCTTGAATAGGTATCTACAGATAGAGTGGGAAGTGAAAAAAAGAGGACAACGCAATTTCACGGCTGACAAAATGAAGGGCTCAGTCCCCAGAGTCCCGAAGCAAGATAACAGCAGTGACTGTGGCATTTACTTACTGCAATATGTGGAGAGCTTCTTTCAGGTAATTTATTTTTGATTAAGTGGGTGTCAAATAAGCACAGAAACCTATCGTAATGGTGAAGAGTCTTCAAATTAAGGTACAAGTAAGCTTCCTGTTTGTCTAACTAGGATCAGCCTACTTGCTGAAGCAATTAGCTGTAGTGTTAAATATTGCCAAATAGAAAGAATCCCGGCCCTCAGTCACAGATCTACACATCCAGGTTTGATGAGTGAACCAGGCAAGCTGTTTAATCTAATGAAGCGTCCTGTAGATCTACCTGGTTCAGCTATTGGATTACTGAGTTTCCCACAATGAGTTCATTGGGTTCCTAACCTCTATTACCACCGTGACCGCCCCCCCAAGAGGCCCTCCTTCCGTTCTACATAAGGAGGATAATGACTAGTTGGTTGTTACAACTAGATGAGCCATCGCTTGATGGACACCAGGTACCAGATCACTACATGAGCAGCATAATGAGAAGAACAATGCACAATAAGTGCATTACCACTGACCTTCGGGCCACAGCATATTCACATACCATACCTGATCAAATGGTAGCTTAATCACTTGAAGGCATGGAACTTCAGCAGTGGCTGCTTGCCACTCTGCATTTTTCACTTTCTAATTATTTAGCTGAAGATCATGATCGCAGCGAGCCCAGGATATCGGAGCATTTATATTCATACCATTTCCACAGCTGTTATCCCAAGTGAGAATTTCCTCATAGCTATACAATGGACATCTTCAGATTAGTGGATCTATACGGGACTGCTTGCATTATGCAAGCCACCTTAATGCTCTAGATGTCCAAGTCCTCACTTGAGAAGCTTTGACAAAGAGGCGTGTCTTTTTGAAAATCAACGAAAGCAGTGTAAGTGGGTTTTCTCTGAACCGTACAACTTTCTGCGATTTTGTATAAAGCCATCACCCATTCTGCACCTTCCTCATGAGCCCAATTCAGCCTGTTCTTTTCTAATTATTCCATGGGCCTCCAGAGCAATAGATATATGTATCATGATAACCCATAGAACCAACTTAAGAACCATTGATATAGTTGAGATTCTTCATTAGTTTTCATTCTCATTAGTTCCCCACCTTCTGGATAATATATATCTGTGCTCTGGAATACGGTTTTGGAGGCGGGTCAAAGGTTAAAATCATTTGGCGGGTTGCGATCGCGCCGTCAACCCGCCTCCAAACAAGTTTCCCAAGTGTGGGGTCCCCGATTTGCAAATGGACCCAATGCCTAGCGGCAGGAAGAGGATTAAAGACAATTTCCTGCCTATTAACAGGTAGTTGACGGCCTATTTTTGAATTTTGCCGCTTCTAGCTCAGGTTTCCCGACGTCCGGACACCACGCCAGGTAAGTGTGGCGTGTTCTGAGTCTGCTGTAATGTTTCTGGATTAATGACAGCTGCAGAAGTGGTGTGAAGGATCCAATGTTGCACATGGTAGTCTCAGAGGAAAGAAAATGTTGGGAACTGCATTTTTAATACATTTACATTTTTCTTTAGGTTACAAGTTTTTAAATCCATGTCCAGTGCCACCTCACTGGGAGAACCTCTCTCACCAGTGACAGATCGCTTCTGCCACCTCACCTGCAGCAGCCATCTATTCCAGTCTATGGAGGGAGTCACTGGAGAGCCTGGGTGCAAGAGGTCACCTTTGTGCAGTGATTGTCAGTGTTTTCAGCACCTCAATGCTGTCAAACACTGAGAAATCAACTGTCAAAATAAAATTGTGCGTGGTCCCTTTAAGGAAACCGGCAAATGACGTCATCTGACCGGCTTCCTCTTAATTGGCCGGCAAGCCCGCAGGGTAAGCTTAACAAGGTCAATCAATGTAAAATCACGTCTGTGGGCCAGATGCAGCTGGGGGCGGGACTGGAAGCCGGAAACCACCTGACCCGCACCCAACCCGCCTCCATCAATAAAATCGCGGCCTGAGTGTGAGTGGCTCAAACAAATCCTATTTTGCAGCCACAGTAGGGAGGCTCCAAGCCGAGTCAGTTACCAGCACTATTCTATAAGACCATACCTGTTTTTCCCACTTGGCTAGAGTAGCCGTTAAGAATTTGGTATCCATACGGTCCATGCCTGTTGCCTAACCTTTAGATAGATAATTGAGTTTTAAGCTAATGTTCAGTGGGAATGTGGTCTTATTCTGGATATAGCAGTATTGTGGTTACCTTTTATGAACATTTTTTTAATCATGAAGAGAGAAAGCTACTCTCTGATTTTTCACTCCATACCACCCCTCATTTTCACCCACTTCTTAAATGGGATGTGGTATGTATGATTTTTGAGTTGGTCGTAATGCATTTTTCTGCAGTATTTTGGATCAGACTCCACACCCCTTACTATTCCTACTCCCTTAACTTAGGCAGCCCAGGTCTTTTTTCCCAGGCATCATCTATTCTTTGTTTGTTCTTGGTCATGGAGGTAAGAATGATATACAGGGTAGTGATGTGTCTGCAAGAGGCTGTTGGGGAGTGGAGGCGAAGTTCTAATGGGTTGGTTCACACTGAGCTCTGCAAAATATTGCAGGATTCTGGACGTAGTGTTTTATCTGGTTATAATGGCATTTGTCATGTTGAGTAAGGTTATATTTATCAGATAGCTAGTGGTGTTCCAGAGGAGCTGGTCTATCTGGTGATACCTTTCCCATGCCATGCTCTGCATCCAGCTGAAGCGAGTCCTACTGAGAGCTGTCCATTGTGCCATATTGGGGAGAAAGCTGATCGACCCAGTGGGATCTTTAGACAAACATGAACCTGCTCTAAGCTAAGAGAGTTGTAGTGACAATGGGAGGTGCTTCTGGCTCTCTCTTGGTTACTTTTGAGGGTCTATATTTAGTAAGCTATGTAAGGGGATTGGAAGGAAGATGCTGGCTTCCATTCACAGCCATGGGTTTTGTTGGAGGGCAGTGGACTAGGCCACAATCACTTAGATCTGAGCTGCCCAGTAATAGTGTCGAAATTTGGGAGACTAAGTCCTCTTCTTTGGCAACTGGAGGGATTTGAAGCATATTCACGGCCTTTTGCCCATAAAGAGGAACTAGAAATGTGATGGTCCAGGTCATGTAATAGGTTGTTATCTTGATGGGCAGTATCTGAAATACGTCGAGGAAGTGAGGGAGACTTGTCCCTTTTTATTTGCTGTACAATGCAGTGATGTGCAGCAGTCGACACCTCTTGATTCAAAATTGCTTAATTCAAATCTTTTTAGCACCAAATTTGGATTTTGCTGGTTATTTATATTACTTAATTCAATTCTAGTATGACCATTGGTTCACACAAGAGCAGGATGGACTGGGATACACAGAACAGCTAGAAAAAATAGGCCTGTTGTGGAGTTCAACTGAATTTGCATTCTGAAGTGACTTTGGGCTTCGGCAAATCCCTGAGTTTCCAGGATTACAGTGGAGGCAGTCAGGAGAGGTGGTGGAGAGGTAGAGCTTGGTGTTAGCAGTGCACGTGTGGAAGCTGACCCCATGCCAAGGGGCAACATTTAGATAAGGAAGAGGATGGGGCCTCCTTGAGGGACTCCCCAAGTGATGGGGGAGGGTGAGAAGTCATTGGCAGAGATCCTTTGGTACGATTGGATGGGAATGAGAGCCGTCCCACCAAGATGGACAACGGAGGAAAGGTGTTGAAGGATGATCGTGTGATCATTTATCTAAGGCTGCAGAGAGGATGAGGAGGGATAATGCGCCATGGTCACAAGGAGCCCTTGTAGAGTTAGGAACATCCCAGTTGCAGATGATTTACTGATCATTTGGGGTGGAGTTGTTTCCAGTAATAATTCTGAGCAATGTTGAGTCTTGGAACATTTAGTGTAGTTCAGTTTGTATTATAGTTCAATTTGTTAATGGAGTTCTGTTCAAATTAATATTGAGGAAGTCATTTGCAGCACAACTGGACTTCCTTTGGTTTTGATGAAGCAGGATTAAGGGGATCTGTATAAAAACTGAATGTGGTCGACATTAGATCTGATTTGTACAGTGACTAACCTGGGATGCTTAGATGTTCCATTTTCACAACACAGTTTACTCTTGCATTGGTTAGTGGCTTTTTTTCCCTCTTTGCAAAATTTATAATTTTTTTTCTCTTTCCACAGAATCCCATCACAAATTTTGATTTACCGCTGCAGCTGGATAAGTGGTTCCTGCGACAGGAGGTAAAGAAAAAACGGGAGGAAATACAAGATTTAATTCTGCAATTACACAGTCAGCAGAGAACTGATAGCTAATGAATCTGTACACACAGCACAGATAGTGTACTTGGTCATTTCAAAGCTGCTGATCATCAAGTATCCACACATCTTGGAAATGTGAAGACTTTAAATTCGACTGTAAATTTTTGAACTAGTTCACTAATAATGTGTAGTATATTCAGTTTAAAATAGTTCTGTTTATAGTGGTGTACAGTTTAATAAATTATACTGTTTTGTGACTTCTTACTACTTGCTGTTTTGTATTTCTTGCATTTGTTTTTGTCATCAAAATGACTGGTATTATAGGCCTATTAGTAGAACATTCAACTCCCTTGCTAGAAGGCCACACTACGGGCAGGATTTTCATTGGGCCGTGGAGGCGGGATTGGAGGCGTGTGGGGGGTTAAAACCTTGAAATCAGGGGGCACGAACCCAACCCGTCTCCATGCCAGTTTCAAAAGAGGCGGATACCCAACCTGTGCTGGGAGCCGCCTCCCTGAGGCGGGAAGGTGATTAGTGCCAATTAACTGCCTGTTAACAGGCAGTTTTTAGCCAGTCCTTATTTTTATTCCTGAAGTGTGGGATTCCCGACGGCT
The DNA here is from genome assembly GCF_052327205.1 of Somniosus microcephalus. NCBI lineage: Eukaryota > Metazoa > Chordata > Chondrichthyes > Squaliformes > Somniosidae > Somniosus > Somniosus microcephalus. The sequence goes on from NC_141000.1 coordinate 93,671,379, forward strand.
CCAAATCACGCCAAGTTAGCGAGGCGGACCGTCGGGCTGAAGGGCTTGGAGGGTTCCAGATGTCCGTTGTTCAGGTGAGTGATGAGTGCAGAGGTAGGTGTGTTTGGTGTGTGTAAAGTGTTTATAAAGAAGTTTTACTTGCCTTTTCTTACCTTTACAGCCTTCCTTCCTTCAGGTCTCGGGAGTCCCTCATCTCACCGGCACAGAAAGCAGAATGGCCGCGAGCTGTCAAAAGTTGTAGCATTCAGCTTTCTGTTCTGGAGAGATCTCTAAATCATCCTGAGAGGAAAGAATTAACTTATTGTACAGATTGTCAGTGTTTGACAGCTTCAAAGAGCTGTCAAATGCTGATACTTCATCTGTCAAAAGCTCTTGACAGATGAAATGTCAATCTGTGACGTCATCTGTTGCCAGGTGGCCCTTAATTGGCCTGCTGAGCCCGCTGGGCGGGCTCAACAAGGTCAATCAAGTGAAAATCGCGTGGGTTGGCCACAACTCGATGGAAGCGGGACTACAACCCCGAAAGTTGTAGTCCCGCCTCCTACGCGCCTCCAGTATTAAAATCCAGCCCTATAAATCTCCATCTCAATTTAAACGATGTACTTCGGCAATAGTTTAAAATGCTTGTTCGTCAATTGGAACAGGGAGGGGGGTGGGGAACTGTTCAGAACTAACTATATTCTGGAATAGCGCACTGCTTTCAAGTCATCACAGAACAGCAGTGATGGATTATGTGAAATTTGTGTCCAAGCTATCCTGGTTGAAAAAGAAAGTGTGGTGTTGTCTGGGAGGCATTGGGGCTTTGAGCAGGCTCACTACCTAAATTATGAATTAAGCAATAATATAATTACAAGGAGACTTAAAGAAGGAAAATCAAATAAAAGGACAAAAACAAAAGTATATTGACCAATATCATGTTTTGTACAGTTCAAAGACCCCTTTATTTTCTTGTATATTTTAAGTTTGCCATAAGGCGTGGGGAGGGGGAAATTTTGGCAGGGAAGGAAAGCACAGGGTGGATAGAAAGAATAAATAAATACATTATATAAGAAGACAATCTCCACTCTGAACCTTTTATCCTAGCTTTGCCTCAATGTGTGGTTTATATCCATCTTGTACAGGTTTGAAAGATTTTATCTTGCTACGTTAAAAAAAAGTGTGAATGTAGAAATAAAATGCAAAAATTAATTTTAGAATGCTGGGGATATATAAATCATATTCTACATTGCAATTATTAGTTTCTCTGCAAAGGAAACTACCAGTGAAAATGGAGTAAATAACTGTGATAGCACAATGATACTGCAATAGATTATTCAACTTGCATGATTTAACTGTTTTCATGTTAAGATGAGGCATGCGTGTTTTAATTAAGCACTAAAAGAAGAAAAATATGAAGGATGTTGCATGGCTCAACAGACATTTACAGGAAACTTTTTTTTATCCGGGACCGACGTGCCGGTTCATCAAAAATTCCGGATAACCGAAACCTATAGTAAAAGATACAGAGAGCTGAGAGCTCCGTATAAAGCAACAAACCCTGTTGCTTAGCAACAGGTTCAGAACAATGGCCACAAGTTCCAAGCGTCTCTGTAGCTTAGCAACAGCTGCAGCCACACCCTTGCACAGCAACAGATGGAGGAAGGCAAGTACAATATGAAGTAAAACTTACCTGAACCTACTCCTGAATTTTGCCGGTTAACTGAGATTTCCGGTTATTTAGGTGCCGGTAAATCAAAAGTTTCCTGTATTTGGAATAATTATTCTTCAAACTAGTGCTGCGCACATTTTACAGTCTTGCTTCCTGAATTAATAATACATGGATGCCAATGTGTTTTTAAACAACCTAATTGGATCCCAGGATTCAAAACAATAATCTGTTGGTGTTTTCTCAGTGCTGAAGTGGTATATTAGCAGCAATGTGGTTGAACCAAGGTCAAAAATAGTGAGAGTGCCATGACTGTTATTCCCTTCCCACTCATCTCTCTGGCAGGTTTCCAATGTGCTACAGAGTTGTTACACTTCTGCCTGCTGATTGTTTTTAATATGGCACTGTACATGATTCAGATTAATCATGACTTTTTGTTCAAACTAGCTTGATCTTCTGTGGCATTGTTCACAGGTGCTCTGGGGTGTAGGGCACAATTGCAGTGAGTAAAATTTGGGGAATACTATTGGAAGCTATTCTACCCTCTTCCACTGAGGCCGGCCTGTGAGGATAGCCTTGCCTCACTAATGTTCTACATGAAACAATAACTGGCACATCTAGTGGGGCAGGGCAGAAGAAAAAAGAGAAGGCTTGACCACTGAGCAGCTGGCTTAAAAAAAATTCCAAGTGCCCAGCAATATTATGACTGCCCAGGATCTCTGCTAAGCTGAAGCCTGTTAGTAACAAACCATTGCCCTGTCAGTAATAAACTTTTTTAAATAACATATATCAAATGTCTTGTGGCTAACACTCATCCACTACACTTAAGAGTTTCTAAAGTATTTAAAAAGGAAAACGGGCTATTCCCACTTGGGTTTCTTGACCTTACTGACCAGGCCTCTTCCTGAGAACATGAGCCAGGGCTGCACAAGCAACTGCCAATGTAGAGAAATAGCCTTCTGCAGTAGCCTTTAATTGACCTCTGTGTGCTTATTTGGATCACTTCCCTTTGCGCCCCCCGGCCCAAGGGAGCACTTGTGCAGTGGCCTTAATTGGACAGGTCAGGCTAAATACTACTCTATGTAGCATAACTGTACTCTAGACTTAGTTACCTGTGGAAAAGTGCCACAGGAGGTCTGCTAGTTTGAACAAAAAAGTCTGTATTATGTGTAGTCGTCATACTATGACTAAAGGTTGGAATCCACTGATAAAGAGCAAGATCGAACTTGAGAATATGAGCGATCTTTTGAGATTTTTCAGGACACAGCCATGTAGCCTACTACAACTGGATTATGTTCTGCAGTCATGTTTTATATACAAAAGAAAAAGCACCTATGGGTCTGTTCCCTAAAGTTTAGCTTGTGGTTATCAAAATTGTTGTATAGCTCAATCATACATCTTTGGGAGCATAATTTTATTGGAATAAACTAAACCTGAAGTGCATAATCCTACTAGAGTCAATTAAACCTGGAGGTTCATAATCCTACTGCAGAGTAAGCTAAATCTATTGACAGGCTATACAAATATATTAACACTAATATAGAAAACATTAAAAACCAGCCAAGCCATTCAAGTACCACATGCTTTGTACATAAACACAAAACTAAGCTATGGAAGTTCAATATCAAAATTTGCAAACCACGCCAAATTGGGTGTATAGTTAATACTGAGGAAATACAAGTCGTTAATGAACTTGCAGAATGGCTGTGTAAATGGCAAATTAATTTCAATATAGCTAAGTGCGATGTGGTGCATTTTGGTAGGAGGAATAAGGAGGCCACCTACTCCTTGGAAAATAAGAGTCAAAATGGGGTAGAGGAACAAAGTGATCTAGGGGTACAGATTCACAAATCATTAAAAGTACTAATAAAACAGAAAATACTGGAAATACTCAGCAGGTCAGGTAGCATCTGTGGAGAGAGAAACAGAGTTAATGTTTCAGATCGATGACCCTTCGTCAGACCTGAAATGTTAACACCCTTTCTCCACAGATGCTGCCTGACCTGAGTATTTCCAGCATTTTCTGGTTTTTATTTCAGATTTCCAGCATCCGCAATATTTTACTTTTGTATTAAAAGTAGTAACGCAGGTTAACGTAGCCATAAAAATGCAAACAAAGCACGGGTTCATTTCTAGAGGAATAGAATTGAAAAGCAGAGAAGTTATGTTAAACTTGTATCGAACCTTGGTTAGACCTCACAGTTCTGGTCTCCATATTACAAAAAGGATGTAGTGCCACTGGAAGAAGTGAGGTTATACGTGTCAGGAAAAGCTGAACAGGCTGGGGCTCTTTTCTCTAGGAAAGAGGAAACTGAGTGGTGACCTGATGGAGGTCTTTAAGATTATGAAAGGCTTTGATATGGTCGATATAGATGTGATGAAATATTCCATTCATCACTGCCTGTGACTGTGGTTGGTTTCAGGTTCCCCCTTACCATTGTATTGCCTGTGATTGTGGTTGGTTTCAGGTTTCTCCTCACCATTGTATTGTGTATTGGAATGTGTTGTGTGTAGGGCTCCGCCCATACCTGGCCTCTATGTAAGCCAGCTCAGTCTGGCCTCACAGCCAGTACTGCAGACCTCCAGGGAAGATACCTCTCTCCACTGCGTGTTATCTTCTAAGTTAATAAAAGCCTTGTTTTGTTTCGCTAACATCGAGTCTCGGGATTATTGAGGCACATCAATTTTATTAACTTATTTTTCAACACAATGGATCAACTCCTGAAACCCGAACGTTTGGATTTGGATCAGCATGCTCCGGACGCATCAGCACGCTTCGGACACTGGTTTATGTGTATGGAATTCTTCCTGGACAATTCTGCAGCCGTCAAAGACGCTACAGACGCTGCGAGTATGAAACTCGGAATTCTGCGGAATTGGGTAAGCCACCGGGTTTACCCCCTCATCCAAGACGCCGACACATACCTGGCCGCCTGCGACATCTTAAAGGCGCATTACCAGCAGCCTACGAATGAGGTGTATGCGAGGCATCTGCTCGCCACTCGCGCACAGCGACCTGGGGAATCGGTGGAGGAGTTCCTAGGCACCCTGAAAATGCTTGGCAAAGACTGCAAGTGCCGAGATGTAAAAGCCGCAGTGTACACCGACGAGCTTGTTCGCGATGCCTTTATCACAGGCCTCAGCTCCACTTACATCCGGCAAAGACTGCTGGAAAAAACGGGATTGGACCTGAAACAGGCTGCGGACACCGCGCGATCCCTGGATGTGGCCCAGAGAAACTCGGACGCCTACTCTTCAGCCCGCGCCGTCCACGCCGCCATGTGTGCACCAAGGGCGCCGCCATCTTGGAAGGCATCTTCCCCGCCCGGCAGCCCGACACCGTCGGGGCCCCACTCTCCCCCCAGAAGCCCTACGACAGCCGCGACGCGTCGGGGACCCAACTGCTACTTCTGCGGGCAGCCAAAGCACACCAGAAACCTGTGCCCGGTGAAAGGCACCACCTGCTTTAAGTGCGGTAAGAAGGGGCACTTTGGGAAGGTGTGCAGAGGGAACCCCGCTGGAAAACCAAAACCCGCCACCGCCGCGTGTGTGCCGTGGGAGCGGCCATCTTGGACGCCATCTTGCCCGACCTCGTGGGGTCCGCCATCTTGTGAGCAGACAGCGCGGACGCCATCTTGTCTCGATCAGGGCCCTACAGTGGCATCGGTCACAGTGGACCAGACCAGGCCCCACCCGCTATCCAAATCAATGGTGGACATCGAGGTAAACGGGTGCGGGGTTAAATGTTTAATTGACAGTGGAAGCATGGAGAGTTTTATCCACCCGGAACTGGCACGACAACTCTCCCTAAAGGTGGTCCCTACTCGGGGTACCATCTCTATGGCTGATAAAACCCAGACATCGACCATTCTGGGTTACTGCACGGTACAATTGTCCGTTAACGGGACTGTATACGATAATTTTAAAGTATTAATCATGAAGAACCTATGCGCGAGCGTGATCTTGGGCCTGGATTTCCAGTGCAACCACCAAAGCATCACGCTCAAGTACGGTGGGAGCCAGCCGCCCCTCAGTGTGCGGCCTAGCTACCCTGAAGGTAAAGCCGCCTTCGCTATTCGCGAACCTTACCCCTAACTGCCGGCCAATAGCGACCAAAAGCAGGAGGTACAGCTGGGAGGACAGGCGGTTTATCGCAACCGAGGTAGACAGGCTCCTGAAAGAGCGCATTATTGAATGCAGCAATAGCCCGTGGCGCGCCCAAGTGGTGGTGGTAAGGGGTAGCGAGAAGAAACGGATGGTGATCGACTATAGCCAAACGATCAACAGGTACACCCAACTAGACGCCTACCCGCTACCCCGCATATCAGAAATGGTGAACCAAATCGCCCAATACCGGGTGTTCTCCACCATCGACCTCAAGTCAGCGTACCACCAGCTCCCTATCAGACCAGAGGACTGCCCGTACACCGCCTTCGAGGCGAACGGGCGCCTCTACCAATTCCTCAGAGTCCCCTTTGGGGTGACGAATGGGGTCTCGGTCTTCCAGAGGGAGATGGATCGCATGGTCGATGACCACCACTTGCAGGCAACCTTCCCCTACCTCGACAACGTCACCATCTGCGGTCACAACGAGCAGGATCACGACTCGAACCTCGAGAGGTTCCTGAAAACCGCACAAAAACTCAACCTCACCTACAACGAGCACAAGTGCGTTTTCAACACCGCGCGCCTCTGCATACTAGGCAGCGTGGTGGAGAATGGGGAAATCGGACCAGACCCCGACCGATTGCGCCCCCTACGGGAGCTGCCCCTGCCCAACACTCCCAAAGCCCTGAAAAGGTGCCTGGGGTTATTTTCTTATTATTCCCAATGGGTCCCCAACTACTCCGACAAAGCCCGCCCCCTCTTGAAAGCATCCTCTTTTCCGCTCTCTGCTGAGGCCCACGCCGCCTTCAAAAGCATTAAGCAGGATATTGAGCGGGCCACGCTACAGGCAGTGGACGAGAACACTCCATTTCAAGTGGAAAGTGATGCGTCTGACTTTGCCTTGGCGGCCACCCTCAACCAGGCGGGGCGGCCCGTAGCTTTCTTCTCGAGGACCCTCCAAGGGCCCGAGATCAGACACTCCTCCGTGGAAAAGGAGGCCCAAGCCATCGTGGAGGCAGTGCACCACTGGCGCCACTACCTAGCCGGCAAACGCTTCACCCTACTTACCGACCAGCGGTCGGTAGCGTTTATGTTCAATAATAAACAGAGGGGGAAGATCAAAAATGATAAGATTCTTAGGTGGTGGATCGAGCTCTCCACCTTCGAGTATGACATCATTTACCGGCCAGGGGCCCTTAACGAATCCCCAGATGCCCTCTCACGAGGGATGTGTGCCAGCGCCACCGGGGATCAGCTACAGACCCTCCACAATGACCTCTGCCACCCAGGGGTCACGCGGCTGTTCCACTTCATAAAGTCCCGCAACTTACCCTACTCGATTGAGGAAGTTCGGTCTCTGACCAGGAACTGCCACACTTGCGCTGAGTGCAAGCCTCGGTTCTACCACCCTGATAGAGCCCACTTAATCAAAGCTACACGGCCCTTTGAGCGGCTCAGCTTAGATTTCAAGGGCCCCCTCCCGTCCGTCGACCGCAATGTTTACTTCCTGAACATTGTGGACGAATACTCCCGGTTCCCATTCGCCTTCCCCTGCCCAGACATGACCAGCGCCATGGTCATTAAATGCCTCAACAGCCTGTTCTGCCTGTTCGGTATGCCGAGCTACATCCACACGGATAGGGGGGCGTCCTTCATGAGTGAAGAGCTACGCCAGTACATGCTGTCCAGGGGTATCGCCACGAGCCGTACCACCAGCTACAACCCCCGGGGTAACGGTCAAGTGGAGCGAGAGAACGGGACAGTATGGAAAGCAGTCACTCTAGCTCTAAGGACCAAGGGCCTCCCTATCTCCCGCTGGCAGGAAGTCCTCTCAGATGTGCTCCATTCGATACGGTCGCTATTGTGTACTGCCACTAATGCCACGCCTCATGAACGAATGTTTAGCTTCCCCCAGAAATCCACCTCGGGCGTATCCATGCCGTCATGGCTCTCCACCCCGGGTCCGGTATTCGTGCGAAGGCATGTGAGGGGCCATAAGACGGACCCTCTCGTGGAGCCAGTGCACCTACTCCACGCCAACCCCCAATACGCGTATGTCCGGCACGCCGACGGAAGGGAGGACACCGTGTCAATAAAAGACGTCGCCCCAGCCGGTAACGACAACAACCACGGCAATAGCAGCAACAACGACCACAGCAACTCTTACCCACCCACTATTTCATCACCCCCGGAAGAACATCGACCAACGGCACCCCCACCAACTACCCCTTCAACAACCCTGGCGGCACCCCCGGCAGAGACCCAGGAGGCCACCGGGGACACCCAGCCGACACCCGCGACACCACAACAGCCACGTCGGTCGCAGAGGACTACCAAACCCCCGAACAGACTAAATCTATAGAAGGGGTGAATGTGATGAAATATTCCATTCATCACTGCCTGTGACTGTGGTTGGTTTCAGGTTCCCCCTTACCATTGTATTGCCTGTGACTGTGGTTGGTTTCAGGTTTCTCCTCACCATTGTATTGTGTATTGGAATGTATGGAATGTGTTGTGTGTAGGGCTCCGCCCATACCTGGCCTCTATGTAAGCCAGCTCAGTCTGGCCTCACAGCCAGTACTGCAGACCTCCAGGGAAGATACCTCTCTCCACTGCGTGTTATCTTCTAAGTTAATAAAAGCCTTGTTTTGTTTCGCTAACATCGAGTCTCGGGATTATTGAGGCACATCAATAGAGAAGATATTTCCACTTGCAGCAAGACCAGAACTGGGGCCATAAATATAAGATAGTCACTAATAAATCCAATAGGGAACTCGGGAGCAACTTACTTACCCAGAGAGTGGCTAGAATGTGGAAATTGCTACCATGTGGAGTAGTTGAGGTAAATAGCACAGATGCATTTAAGGGAAGCTAGATAAGTACACGAGGGAGAAAGGAATAGAAAGATATATTGATTGGGTGAGATGAAGTAAGGTGGGAGGAGGCTCATGCATAAACAGCATAGACCTGTTGGGCTGAATGGCCTGTTTCTGTGCTGTAAATACAATGTAATACTGTGTAATGTTGCTAAATTAGGGAAAAGTTGGAAATCTAACTTTTGAAGAAAAACTTAGTGAAACCCCACAAATCAGTCTGTAGGGCAATTCTGTGGGATTCATGTTGTTTCAGTATGTGGAATTTTAACCTTCATTTGAAAACTGGCTACATCTTCCAAAATGTTTTAAACATAAAAAACATTGTTACATTTAACACTCTACTTAAGGAGGTACTAAATCAAACCTAGAGCTTCCTGTATGCAAATCACAGAATCACAATCACAGAAACCCCACAGTGCAGATAGAGGCCATTTCGGCCCATCGAGCCTGCACCGACACACATCCCACCCGATCCCCGTAACCCCTATACCAACACATATCCCACCCTATCCCCGTAACCCCACGTATTTAATCCCCCTAACACTAAGGGTCAATTTATCATAGCCAATCAACCTAACCCGCAAATACAGTATGTACTTTTCTGCTGAGTAATCTCCCATCTGTGAGTACCACATCTAAAGGTGAGTAATCTGCCTTTGTTCGATTTGTTATTTTCCACAGATCATAGAAACCTTAACCTAATTAGGATTTGGATCAAATAATGTTCTGTGAAACTGTGCTTTTATTGCAGTTAAATCAAGAAGGTAGTGTCTATAAACATGGAGTTGCAGGAAAGTAGGGCATCGATTTGGGAGGTGACAACATGCTCAAGGGCTTTGGAGAGGAAAGAGGTTGGAGATAGGTGGTTGCAACGACAGAGGATCAAGGGTGTTTTTTTTTTTGAGGAGTGGGTGGTGACAGTAGATTTGAAAAGGGGGCGGGGGGCAATACCTGAGCAGAGGAAACTGTTTACAATGTCAGCTAGCATGGGGACCAGGAAGAGAAGTTGGGTGGTCAACAGTTTAGTGTGAATAGGGTTAACAGCAGGAAGTAGGTCTCGTGGACAAGTTGAGCTATGAGGGGATGGGAGAGAATCTAGAAATAGGTGAGAGTTTAGAGTTAGGGCGGGGGGGGACCTTGGGGGAAACTTGGCTTGGTGGGGAAGGGGAATGGAGTGATGCGGCAGAAGCAGCTGGAGAGGGGTTCAAGCAGACAGTAGTGGAGAAAAGAAGCCGGGGATTTTGTTTGCATTCCAGGATGATCCTGGAGTGGTGAGCAGTTTTGGCAGAGGAGTGGATCTGTTTAAACATATTACACAACGAGCAAAGATGGTGGCCGTACCAAGGTGAATGACCAAGGTGAGAGAGAGTAAGGGTTTTACTGGAACAAGGGCATCAAAGTTGGAGATGAGGGGTGTGATTGAGCAGAAATATTGTGGCGAACGGAGGGCCAAAGAAGGCTAGACAGTTGGGAATTTGAAAATGCTGTTGTAAGTGACTTTAGGGAGAGTTATTTTCAAGGGTCAATGTAGAAGGAAGTGGGGTTGGATAGCGGATGTGAGTGGTGAGGGTTGCAAGGAAGTTATCAGAGATTGCCTTGTCTGTGATTGAGATAATGGGACTAGAGAGGCCACGTGAGTTGGCAAGGTCAAGGGGTGGCTGTGAATATGGGTAGGAGAGTTTATATGGAGAAGAGGTTATGGGAGGACAGTGAACTCGGAGGAGAGAGGGTGAGGTGAGTTGCGATAGAGGTTGAAATCACCTGAGGATGAGAAGTCGATCTGTGCAGAAGCTGAGGGAGGAAAGTAGTGGTGGTATCTCTGAGAAACTTGGTGTGGGGCTTGGGTGGGTAGTAGAGGAGTAGGGGGACAGACTAAGGTGAGATTTGATGAGGGCCAAATCACCACCGTGGCAGTTTGGGAGGGGCAGGTGGTGGTAAGGTGGGGAGGCTTCATCATCCATGTTCCAAGTTTCCATCAAGGCCATGATGTCAATGCAATCATCCACAATAAGGTTTTAAAAGGCAAGGGTCTTGTTAGCAAGAGGGACATGTGAAGAGGAGTGTTGATTTGTTGATACATGGGAACAGGAGTAGGCCATTCAGCTCCTTGAATCTGTTCTGCCATTCAAATTAGATTGTGGTGATCTGTATCTTAACTCCAACTATCCACCTTGGTTCTGTAACCCTTGATACACTTGCCTAACAAAAATCTATCCATTTCAGTTTTGACATTTTCAATTGACCTAGCCTCAACAGCTTTTTGGGGAGAGTGTTCCAAATTTCCACTACCCTTTATGTGAAGAAGTGCTTCCTGACATCACTCCTGAATGGCCTAGATCTAATTTTAAGGTTATGCCCCCTTGTTCTGGACTCCACCACCAGAGGGAATGGTTTCACTCTACCCTATCAACTCCTTTAATCATCTTAAACAGCAACTCTATCACCCCTTAATCTTCTATACTCGAGGGAATAAAAGCCTAGTCTATGCAACCTGAGCTCATAATTTAACCCTTTTAGCCCAGGTATCATTCTGGTGAATCTGCACTGTATCCCCCTCCAAGGCCAGTATATTTCATCTTGAGGTGAGGTGCCCAGAACTGAATGTAGTACTCTAAATGGAGTCTAACCGCTGGCAGAGTCCACCGGGTCAGCAGTTGGAGGGGTGAGTGGGACGAGAAGGAGGTTGGCAAGATTAACTCTCAGCGGGCATACTGAGTGGGGAGGTTGATGAGAGAGTAGGATAGGGCAGTTGGGATTGTTGCTCGTAATGAGGCAGCAACGATTGCCTCAATGGTCCCTTTGGAGAATGACAAGAAATGCACAGAGGGAAGCTGTGGGCTTATCCAAGGGGGAGTCGAGCCTGGGATGACGGCAGGAGATTTGGAAAGTTGAGTAATAGTGAAAAGTAGGGGTAGGGAAATGAGCTCTTCAGCCTTTGAGGGAGGCATCAGTTATGATGAGGACTACAAACACACACTCCTATTAGGGATTTTGTATTATCAGAATTAATTCATTAGAATGGTCAGTTATCACTAGTTAGTGCAAAAGAGATTGCCTGATAGGCTATAATCAGACAATCTTCTTTACATTAGCTACTGAGAATTGATCTCTCTAGTGGACATTACGTTGAACTGCAGAGGTCTTATGAACTTTACATTTGGTATTACAAAATGGGTGCTGGAGATCCTGCTACTTATGATTAAGTTCTTGGCCTTGCTATGCCATTTGGGTTTGGTAAACTGGTTTTCTAGCAGCGCAGCACTACCTGATGTTCTCTGAAAAATGGTCCTTAGTGAGGAATGGTGACAATTAATGTCATGCTGACTCTCTTGACTATATCATATCTATCTAGGTGTTTCTTGTAGCCCCCTCTTTTTTAAAGATTGGTGTTATGTTAGATATTTTCCAATTCTTGTGCACTACTCTAATTTTGAATTATTCCCTAACTATAGTGGCAAGGATATGATGAACTTTGCTAATCCCTTCTGTAAGGATCCTTGAATGAAGCCAATTCAGGCCTGGTGACTTGTCTCTCTTTCATTTCCTCAGCCTATTAGTGATCTCCTTATCTGAAATTTCTATCCCACCTTTCCAGAAAGTAAATCTCCATACTGGGACGACTGCCTGTGATGTCATTCATGAACAAAGACAAGAAAATTACATTAAAAATGTTTGTTATCCCCCGGTAACTTGATATTGTCATGTTTGAGATCTTTCAATTGCCTCTGTCTCTTACACCTGCTTGATGCTCAATGGGTCTTTCTTTTAATATTCACGAGCCTCATTTTCTGTTTTAGCTCTCCTGACCAATTTTATAACCTCTTTTACCGTTATTTTTCTCTTGTCTCATTCCACCATGTAACCTATGACTTCAAATTTTAGGAAAAATCTTTTTTTGCCCTATTCCCTGCATTATGTCTATTGTTGCTAATATTGGTGTGACCCCCCCGCCCCACCCCAACATTTGTTCCCTAGTAGTACCTGTTCTATACTCTATAATATTTTTAAACCAATCCACTTTTCTTCTATTCTGTTGCCCTCAACAATGCTGGCTCGTCCAATTTCCATGACTCTCCACTCATTTCCTCAAAACCTGTCTTTCTGAAGTTGAATATTTCTATTGTGCTCATTGTTTTTCTATTATAAGCCTAACTTTATACTCCACTGTGTTGTAGTCACTGTTGCCAAGGTGTTCGCTGACTAACCTGTTCTACCATCTCCTGGTTGTTGGTTAATATCCAGTCCAATAGAACCCTCGATCCTGTGAGTCTGTGACCAATTGTTCCTTGTGACTGCCCATTCCCATAACAAGTGCTGTTCTTTTACATGCTTCCCTTATTTGACGACAAAGGTCTTGATCCAATGTCTCCACCCTAGCTAGTGATCAGTAGCAGACACCCATAGTTCATGTCTTTCCTCTTGTGTCTCTTGTTTATATGGATAGAGTTTCCACCTTATCTGTACCTTGACTAGATCGGCCCATCTATGTTACAATCATGTTCTCTTTCACGTGAAAGGCTACATTACTTCCCAGGTTGTCTTTTCTAAAATATTTCGATGCTGTATCTCTTGTACCTCCATCACTCTTTATTTTCATCTTTCCAGTTCTGCTCTATTTGTCTCTCCTTCTGCCTTATTAAAGAAGATTAGCATGTAGGTGAAACCCATACTGGCTTGCCCTTGCCCCTGCCCCAGAACTTGTCTCAGTGTCTTTGGAGTCTGAAATTCTCCCATCTACACCTTCTGGAAAAATGTTCGCCCCATGTATGTTGTCAAGTGTAGCCAGCAAAATGGCCACTTGCCTAAAGAAGCTTCTTTTGGGTTAATCTAGTATTCCAGTAAATGGCTGTGCTACTAATCGCCCAGTAAACCACTGAAATCCAGCCTGTTTACCTGCAAGACGAATATTGGTATAATTTTCAAAATAGAGCTGGTGAACTTAATTTAAACACAAGTGTTTGAGATCATCGGGCGATTTAAAAAAAAAAGAGGAACGAACATTTAATGCACAACTGAGAATAACAACACCGTTTTTCTCACTTTTTAACAAAAGAGAACCAGCACTGTCCACTGCTTTGAACCTAGGATCAATCCGTTTGGTGCACAAAATGTCGACAATCACGGCAACGTATCGTTCCAGCCAACTACCTGGAGGTTTTGCAGTCCATGCTATGTATGTACATTCAGTGCTGCCATTGCACGGAAATAACTTCCAATAGAAAAACGAGAAGACCGAAATAATCGCAATCGTTTTGATGCTGTCAGGTTTGCAATTGGATTCCTATGTGGAAAATGTAACGAAGATTACTCAAGTTCAGTTTTGTTATTTATAAAGAACTCTAGAAAAGTATAACTTTAGCGAGAAAGGAAACTTACAATCTAAGATTATTACAATATTAACCAGCCTCCATATGAATATTGTCATATTGAATAGTGTCATATTGGGTAGGATTGCCATGGTAATTTTGTAAGTTTGACCATTGTGATTTAAAAAAAAATTAGATTAAATTATAGACGTGCTCGATCATTCATCGCCAAACCTGCTGTACATGACGCGGTGTTTATAATGGGAACAGCTTAGGAAAGCCGATTAGAGCCACAGCCTTGTCACTGAAGTCCCATCCAGCAGAAAGGACAACTGTCTTCAGGACCAAGTCTCCTTGGAGCCTCCTTTCATTTTCATTAAAATCACAGACATATCTTGAGAAGGTGAGTTACAAATATCGATAAAGGGTTTACAAGGATTAGGCTAAATATCCTCACCGCTAACGAATGAGGTATCTGCATCAATGAAACACTTGTAGGATTTATACAAATCCCCCCGCCCCCGTCATATGTTGTGTTTCTGTTGATTCTCTCCTTATTTTCTAGGTTGCATTGAAGCAGGAGAATGTTTGGTTACTGGTGGAAAATGTCTTCAGTGGTCCTATGTGTCCTTTTAGCCAATTACGTTTTACTGGCGGATACAGGTAAAGAGTTTTCAAATCAGTTAATCTGCGAAAATAATGCGCCATCATAGAGCTTACATTTAAAGTTGGCACTCTCAAAGCAACAGATAAGTTGTAATGGTTGTACTGTTTTTAATCAAACATGCATTCATGTCACTACAAACCTACTCAAGAATGATATAGAATGTAAATTGTGTTGCGATAAAGGTGTTTTTAAAAAAAAAAAAAACCTTTTCCTATTTGGTTCTCTCTTCCCTTTCCTCTCTTGTGCCTGGCACTGCAAGGCTATGATTCATGTCTGAGCCTTGACAGTGAGTGTTCACAGGCTATTCCACTATGGGTGATATCAAAACCAAGCCCTATGTTGTCCCGACCCAATGTCCACATGCCTGGGTTTCTGGCAAGGGGATGCTGGATAGTGATCAGGAGTGGAAAACCTGGCCACTTTCCTTCTTTCCTTTCCTAGACTGGAACACTGAGAGTAACTGTAGTATTACTGTTGCCACCCTGTCTGAGACTGGGCAGCTCAGTACAGACCAGGGATTGAACTTGGGACCTTTATATTCTGTATAATTCTGCTATTCATTACATAAACTTACTGAGGAATTTAACTTACTGAGGAATTTAATTTCAATCAGTCAAAACATGAAAATGAAAACAAAAGAAAGTGCACTTTACATTGAAGAGGATTGTAGTGGACAAGTTAACCTTAGCCACTTCTCAAAATAGAGCATTAAAAAAAATAATTGAAGTAAATTGAGATTATTTGATAATTAAGTGACCCTTTGCAGGTTGGAGTTCAGAATAATGCAAGATTTAGAATAATCCAGCCAATTAGTTTCTCGTGTTATCTAACATGCTTACAATGCATGCAATCTGCTTGCCTTAATTCTATGCAAAGCAATCATAATTATAATGCTGCTGATTAGTTTTATCTGTTTAATGAAGTGTAAATAATTGAAAAATTAAAACCTAAAAATAAAAATGAAGGAACCATGAGCTTTTTTTTGCAGGATACAAGACTTGAAAATTACCATAATTTTACAATTACTGTTTAAAACATGGTTGTGTGTTTTCCTGTTTAATATAAACTCTGAGAGAGGAATTGTTATTTTTATACTTTTTTGCACCTATCTCAAAAACATTGTGGATTTTACTTGAATCTGCATTAAAAAATTTTGAGTAAATTTAACAAATCCACATTTATAGTCTGTACAAGAAATATGATTCATTAAAGTGTTTTACCCAGCATTTGTTAAAGGTTTTAAACATTAGAGTCATTGTATTTGCATTGCATAGTTTATTCAATAACTTGCAAATGTAAAATTGACATTTTGTTGTAGATGACGGCACCATTTGAAGTACTTTTATCAAAATGAGGCCAGTTCTGAGACATTGAGGCATTATGTGTGTCAGCTGTGGCTCAGTGGGTAGCACACTCGCCTCTGAGTCAGAAGGTTGTGGGTTCAAGTCCCACTCCAGGGACTTGAGCACAAAAATCTAGGCTGACACTCCAGTGCAGTGCTGAGCTGGCGCCACACTGTCGGAGACGCCATCTTTCGGATGAGACGTTAAACCGAGGCCCCGTCTGCTCCCTGAGGTGGAAGTAAAAAATCCCACGGCACTATTTCGAAGAAGAGCAGGGGACTTATCCCAGGTGTCCTGGCCAATATTTATCCCTCAATCAACATAACAAAAACAGATTATCTGGTCATTATCACATTGCTGTTTGTGGGACCTTGCTGTGTGCAAATTGGCTGCTGCATTTCCCACATTGCAACAGTGACTATACTCCAAAAGTACTTCATTGGCTGTAAAGTGCTTTGAGACGTCCGGTGGTCGTGAAAGGCGCTATATAAATGCACGTCTTTTTTTTTCATTACTGATTATCAGTCTTACAATTGGGTCATATTCAGGGATGGTGTTCTACAGTGACAAATTAAATCATAGACTTCCATAGACAGGCTGGTGGAATGGGTGGACACATGGCGGATGAAATTTAATGCAGAAAAGTGTGAAGTGATACATTTTGGTAGAAAGATTGAGGAGAGGCAATATAAACTAAAGGGTACAATTCTAAAGGGGGTACATGAACAGAGAGACCTGAGGGTATATGTGCATAAATTGTTGAAGGTGGCAGAGCAGGTTGAGAAAGCAGTTAAAAAAACTTATGGGATCCTGGGCTTCATGAATAGAGGCATAGAGTACAAAAGCGTGGAAATTATGATGAACCTGTATAAAACACTGGTTCGGCCTCAACTGGAGTATTGTGTCCAATTCTGGGCACCGCAATTTAGGAAGGATGTGAAGGCCTTAGAGAGGGTGCAGAAAAGATTTACGAGAATGATTCCAGGGATGAGGGACTTCAGTTACGTGGATAGACTGGAGAAGCTGGGGTTGTTCTCCTTAGAGCAGAGAAGATTAAGAGGAGATTTGATAGAGGTGTTCAAAATCATGAGGGATCTGAACAGATAGAGAGAAACTGTTCCCATTTGCAGAAGGGTCAAGAACCAGAGGACACAGAATTAAGGTGATTGGCAGAAGAACCAAAGGCGACATAAGAAAAACTTTTTTTACGCGGTGAGTGGTTAGGATCTGGAATGCACTGCCTGAAAGGGTGGTAGAGGCAGATTGAATTGTGGCTTTCAAAAGGGAATTGGATATATACCTGAAAGTACGGGGAAAGGGTGGGAGAGTGGGACTAGCTGAAGTGCTCTTGCAGAGAGCCGGCACAGGCTCTCCGGACCGAATGGCCGCCTTCTGTGCTGTAACCATTTTATGATTCTGTTTTAATTACATGTGATTCTGCAGTTTTTACAGATTTGGAGGGGATTACGTTTCCTAATTCTATCCATTTATAACTAGGTTCATTGGTTTATTGCGAGTGAAAAGTCAAATTCCATTTTTATTTAATGCAATTTTGAGATTTTTAATGATTTTTGGAGCTCATATTCTGGTATTCCATCCATTTTTGCTCTCTTTGTGAAAACTATGAATCAGTAGCCTTGTTTGTAATGTGTTCAGAAATTGTAAAATATATATTTAGAATGGCAATACTGCTGTTTGAAGTACAATGCTGTCAAAATCAAGTCAACAGTAATGCACATTAAAATTTGTCTGTTTCAGTTGTATTAAAGAGTGTTTCAGATGAGAGTAAACTGCACAAAGGCTCCAGAAGTCTTTCTCATGGGAACATGCAATCTCCTGTGACTGGGAGCGGTGCACAGATAAAAGATTTGATTTTCAGACGCAAACGATCCTTTTTATTTCCGAGTGGTATTAAACTATGTCCAGAGGAAACTATCTCACAGGCCATTGGCAACTACCTCAAGTACTACAAGTTAAGAGGTAAGAAAATTTCTGTTTCTTATTTAAATTTCTCCATGCCTTCTTCAGTGATCCCTCCAAGGACATATTGCTATTGTGTGATATCTCTGCCCGTCTGTGTGAACCTGTCACATTTTGGGAGATTTTAAAATTTATTCCTTCACAGAAAGAATTTAGGAATGATCTATGTTTAAGTCTTGTATTTTAAAACAAAATGAATTTGTACTGGTTTAAAAAAAAATCTGCAGGCACCGTTGGTGTATATTAAAGCCAGATGAGCTAGTTTGCAGCTCACTGTCTCTTTCAGACTGCTTTGATTTAGGGTCAATTGTCTCATCCCAGACCCACTAAGCCAGGATATTGCTTATTCATTCTGATAATAGCAAGAGATGTTTTAAGAACATAAGAAATAGGCGCAGGAGTAGGCCATTCGGCCCCTCGAGCCTGCTCCGCCATTCAATAATTCTTCTACATCAACTCCACTTTCCTGCCCTATCCCCATATCCCTTGATTCCCTTAGCGCCCAAAAATCTATCGATCTTTTACACACATCGGGCTGGATTTTCATTGAGGAGGCGGGACTACAACTTTTGGGGTTGTAGTCCCGCCTCCATCGAGTTCTAGCCAACCCACGCGATTTAGACTTGATTGACCTTTTTGAGCCCACCCAGCGGGCTCAGCAGGCCAATTAAGGGCTACCCGGCAACAGGTGATGTCACAGATTGAAATTTCATCTGTCAAGACCTTTTGACAGATGAAATATCAGCGTTTCACAGCTGTTTGAAGCTGTCAAACACTGACAATCTGTACTCCAGGTTAATTCCTTCCTCTCAGGATGATTTCGAGATCTCCCAGGAACAGAAAGCAGAGGCTGCAGATTTTGACAGATTGCGGCCATTCTGCTTTCTGTGCCGGTGAGACGAGGGACTCCCAAGACCTGAAGGAAGGAAGGCAGTAAAGGGTAGTAGAACTTCTTTAAACACTACACAGACCAAACACACTTACCCCTGCACTCATGCACGCATCACTCACCTGAACACCGGACATCTCGAACCCTCCAAGCCCTTCATCCCGACGGCCCGCCTCGCTAACTTGCGTGGTTTGTAGCTGTCGGGAATCCCACATTTCAACAATGAAAATAGGGATTAAGCTTAAAAACTGCCCGTTAACTACCTGTTAACAGGCAGTTAATTGGCACTAATCCCCTTCCTGCCTCGGGGAGGCGGGTCCCAGTGCGGGGCGGGTGCCCGCCTCCTTTGAAACTGGCATGGAGGCGGGATGGGGTCGGGACCCCTGATTTCGGGATTTTAAACCCCCACACGCCTCCAATCCCGACTCCACAGCCCAATGAAAATCCAGCCCATCGACTGAGCATCCACAGCCCTCTGGGGTAGAGAATTCCGAAGATTCACCACCCTCTGAGTGAAGAAAGTTCTCCTCATCTCAATCTTAAATGGCCGGCCCCCTTACCTTGAGACTGTGACCCCTGGTTCTAGACTCTCCAGCCAGGGGAAACATCCTCTCAGCATCTACCCTGTCAAGCCCTCTAAGAATTTTTATACATTTCAATGAGATCACCTCTCATTCTTCTAAACTCCAGAGAATATAGGCCCATTCTGCTCAATCTCTCCCTATAGGACAGCCCTCTCATCATTCTTTAAACTTGCACCCTATGAGGGGAAGAGGTAGATGGCTTTATCAACAGCCTAATGGTGAATTACTGATTGGGAAGGAGTCAGAAAGACAGTCCTCTCACTGAGTTGGGTATATAGAGAAAAGGACACAGAGACACATGGCCAGCCAGCTAGGCTGCGGAGAAAGCCTGGCTCAGTATGGGCATACTTGCTCATCTCAAGCCCAAAGCCGGACAGAATCAGAAGTCTAACGAGGAAGAAGTTAAACAATCCCACTAGTAGTGACAATGTGACGTCTTTTTTTAATCTTGTTGCAAGGAGGGTTATAAAGTTCATTGAATTAAGGTGAGATTTGATTACCTCTATTATTCTGTGTGGTCACTTATCTGTAAAATAAAAGAGCTTAACATTTCCTATCTAGCCTGGTCTCACTAAGTGTTTCAGTCCACCTTCAGGACAATTGGAGAGGGGCATGTGTGAAAGACATGATATCCAGTTCAGTTCACAAGGGAGACTTATTGTTATATCCCCCAGGTTACTCTGTAGTATTATATGACACTATAGTATAATTATTTTGGTCCAGATTTTGTGGTTGTAATGACGCGAAACTGTCAGCGCTCACTGTCATTACTCTGTGAAACTGACAGCAACTCCTGGCATCCGCACATGTCATAGATTCCCTGCTCCTTCACAGGGTGCGCTGTTGCAGTCCCTGCAGACGGCAATCTTTAGAAATCACTTGAACTGACGTGATCTTCCCCTTTTACGATGTAATATCACTGTTAAAACCCCCTGAGAAAGTTAAACCTTATAGCTACTGGTGAAAAACCTCCCTGGCCCTGAAAAACGAATTTTATATTTGTGGAATGTGAAATTTTTAAATTATGATTTTAAAAATCCTTAGGTTTTTAATATAATTTTTAAAAACTTTGTTAATGATATTTCAGCTTCTACCTTAATCCCATGTGTATGTCCCAATCTTTATTTTGCTCTCTATAAAATTTATAAAAAGTGAAGGATAAACTTGTATCGAACCTTGGTTAGACCACACTTGGAGTATTGTGTACAATTCTGGTCGCCATATTATAAAAAGGGTATAAAGGCACTGGAGAGAGTGCAAAAAAGATTTACAAGGATAATACCAGAAATGCGAGGGTATACATATCAGGAAAGGATGAACAGACTGGGTCTCTTTTCTCTTGAAAAAAGAAGGCTGAGGGGTGACCTAATAGAGGTCTTTAAAATTATGAAAGGTTTTAATAGAGTAGACACAGAGCGAGTGTTTCCATTTGTGGGGGAAGAGCAAAACTAGAGGCCATCAATATAAGATAGTCACCAAGAAATCAAATAGGGAATTCAGAAGAAACTTCTTTACCCAGAGAGTGGTGAGAATGTGGATCTCGCTACCACAGGAAGTGGTTGAAACGAATAGTATAGATGCGTTTAAGGGGCAGTTAGAAGGGGCAGTTAGATAAGCATATGATGGAGAAGGGAATGGAGGGTTATGCTGATAGAGTTAGATTAGAAAGATGGGAGAAGGTTTAAACTAGTTTGGCAGGGGGGTGGGCACCAGCATATAGGAGTAGAAAAGGGGAATAAGGTGCATGAAAGAGTGAGTGTGTTGGATATTACTAGAGAAGGAAGTAGTACTAGAGGCGGAAGTAGTACTATATTAGGTAGGGGCAGACTAAGAAAGACTACAAAAAATGCAAAAATGGGTTTAGAATGCATGAACGTAAACACACAAAGTGTGGTGAATAAGGTCAGTGAGCTACAAGCACAATTAGCCGTGTGGCAATATGATGTTGTGGTAATAATGGAAACGTGGCTTAAAAATGGTGAGACTGGGCACTTTATATTCAAGGGTACAAGGTGTTCAGAAAAGATAGGGAAGGAAAAAAGGGAGGTAGGGTGGCAGTGCTGATTAAGGAAGACATTGTAGTGTTGGAAAGGGAGGATGTTCTTGAGGGGACAAGGGCAGAATCCATTTGGTTAGAGTTGCGGAGCAAAAAGGGTATGATCACGCTATTGGGCTATAGGCCTCCAAATAGTGAGAGGGAGGTAGAGGAGCAAATCTGCAGGGAAATCGCAGAGATATGCAAGAGCTATAGAGTAGTGATATTGGGGAACTTTAATTACCCAAATATCGATTGGGATAATGCTAGGGTAAAGGGAAAGGAGAGGGAGGAATTTCTGAAATGTGTTCAGGAGAATTTCCTTGACCAGTATGTTCTTGGCCCAACTAGGAAGGAGGCATTGCTAGATGTGGTGCTGGGGAATGAGGTGGGCCAGGTCGACCAAGTGTGTCTGGGAAAACAATTGGGTACGAGTGATCATCGTATCATAAGATTTAGATTACCATTGGCGAGGAACAAGGAACAATCTAGAGTGAAACTTCTAAACTGGAATAGGGCTAACTTCAATGGGATGTAAAAGGATCTAGCCAGGGTAAAATGGAACCAAAGACTGACAGGAAAAACTGTAATGGAACATTGGGTGATCTTTAAGGAGGAGATGTTCCAAGTACAGGCTAGGTACATTCCAACAAGAGGGAAGGGTAAGGGAACCAAAGCAAGGGCTCCTTGGATAACGAGGAAGATAGAGAAGATGATGAAACAAAAAAAGAGGGTGTATGATGCATGTCAGGTGAATTCTTCAAGGGAGAACCAGACCAAATACAATAAGTTGAGAGGGGAAGTGAAGATGAAAATAAGATTGGCAAAGAGAGAATATGAAAGTAGAATGGCAGTTAACATAAAAGGGAACCCAAAAATCTTCTACCGGCATGTTAACAGTAAGCGGTTAGTAAGAGGCGGGGTGGGGCCTATTAGGGACAAAGAAGGTGATATATGCTTAGAGGTGCAGGGCAAGGCTAGAATACTCAATGAGTACTTTGTATCAGTGTTTACTAAGGAGGTGGATGCTGACAAAATATCGGTAGCAGTGGAAAAGTTAGAAGCAATGGAAGGGGTGAAAATTGATAGACAGGATGTACTAGAAAGGCTGGGTATGCTTAGAGTGGATAAGTCACCTGGTCCAGATGACTTGCATCCCAGATTGCTAAGAAAATTGGGGGAAGAGATAGCAGAAGCGCTTGCCATAATTTTCCAATCTTCCCTAGATGCGGGGGAGGTGCCTGAGGATTGGAAAGTGGCAAATGTGACACCATTGTTCAAGAAAGAGTATAAGGACAATCCTAGTAACTACAGGCCAGTCAGTTTAACATCAATGGTGGGTAAAGTTTTAGAAAGAATAATCAAGGAAAAAATTAACGGGCATTTGGAGAGGTTTAAGCTAATTAAGGAGAGCCAACATGGATTTGTAAAAAGGCAAATCGTGTTTGACTAATCTAATTGAATTTTTTGATGAAGTAACAGAGAGGATTGATGAAGGGAATGTAATGGATGTTGTCTACATGGATATTTGGAAGGCATTTGACAAAATATGACATAGAAGGCTGGTTAACAAAATTGAGGCTCATGGAATAGGTGGGTCAGTGGCAGCTTGGATAAGGAATTGGCTTAAGGACAGAAAACAGCAAGTTGTGGTAAATGGCTGTTTTTCAGACTGGAGGATGGTAGACAGTGGTGTTCCCCAATGTCAGTGCTGGGGCCACTGCTTTTTTTGATATATATAAATGACCTGGATATTGGAATACAAAGTAGAGTTTCTAAATTTGCTGATGACACCAAATCTGGGGCTGTGGCAAACAGCGATGATGACATCAATCGACTGCAACAGGACATAGAAAGGCTAGCAGAATGGGCAGACAAGTGGTAGATGGAATTTAATAGAGAAGTGTGAGGTGATGCATTTTGGCAGAAGGAACAGGGAGAGGCAATATACACTTAATGGCACAGTTTTAAAGAGTGTGCAGGGACAGAGGGGCCTGGGAGTTAATGTGCATTGGTCCCTGAAGGTGGCAGGACATATTGAGAGTGTGGTTAGCAAAGCATATGGAATCTTGGGTTTCATAAATAGAGGTATTGAGTACAAAAGTAGAGAAGTTATGCTGAACCTTTCTAAACCACTGGTTAGGCAACAACTGGAGTATTGCTTCCAGTTCTGGTCATTACACTTTAGGAAGGATGTGAAAGCCATTGAGAGGGTGCAGAGGAGATTTACCAGAATGGTTCCGGGGATGGGGGATCTTAGCTACAAGGACAGGTTGGAGAAGATGGATTTGTTTTCATTAGAGCAAAGGAGGTTGAGGGGTGATTTGATGGAGGTGTACAAGATTATGACTGGTTTGAATAGGCTAGACGGGGGAAGGCTTTTCCCACTAGTTGATGGTACTAGGACTAGGGGCCACAGATTTAAGGTTTTGGGCAAGAGATACAGGGGAGATGTGAGGAAAAACTTTTTTACGCAGCGAGTGGTGAGGACCTGGAACTCGCTGCCAATGGAATTGGTGGAAGCGGACACACTCAATGTTTTCAAGGGGAGACTGGATAGGCACTTGAGGGAAATAAACTTGCAGGGCTTCGGGGATAGAGCGGGGGAATGGGACTGACTGGATTGCTCTGCAGAGAGCTGGCACGGACTCGATGGACTCTGTTATGTCTTCTAGCGCTCGTAGTGCTTTGTAAAGATGACTCTGGACTCGGTAGTTTGTAATTATAACTACTGTTTTATTTGTGTTGTAATGCTTGCCTGCCGCATGGTGCGGGGTGATATTTTCAAAAACCTGTGCGGCGCCTGCGCACTACTTTCCCAGCATCGTAGTGCTGCTACACTTGATTTGAGTGTTAGTACACTTGTACAATGTAGTCCCAACATAACTGTAACATCCCTCTTTCCAACAAAACTAATTACATCAATTTTCTATTTTACAATGTTTCCAGTTGAATAACATTAACAAAATACAGAACATGAGCGTTCTTTGCTCAATTTATATACAGATATTTGTCCATGTTGTTTTACTGCTCTGTGCGAATTATAATTGTCTTTATAATTATTCGCGATACCGCTCAGGTGGTTGTATGTTACTCCTCCATCTTGTGGACTTGGCTGTAACTATTCCTTTCTGTGGTGTTTTGGTGTGTTCTTGTTGCCGGTGCTGTCGTGTTTGGCTCTGGAGAGTGCATGTTTGCAGTTGTTGTATTTGAGGTGTTTGTTTCTGGCGTTATATTGTTTTCCGTGTCTGGTACCCTAACTGCTGTTAATGTTGTCCGCTGTTTGACAGTTTCAGGTGAGGGTCTGATATGGATCCTGTTTCGCCTGTATTGGTTTCCAGGTTCTGTCTCTACCAAGTAAGATCTTGGAGTATCAGCTTTTCCAATAACCTTGGCTGGACTCCATGTTCTCGACAACGGATCTTGTATATGCACTGATTGCCCATTTAGCAGCTCCGGTAGTGGTTTTGCATGCTTGTTATAGTGTGTGCTCCCCGTAGCTTGTGTTTCCATCAGCTTCTGCTGAATGTCCTCTTGGTCCTGGGGAGGATATACCTTTGCTGGTAGAGTTGTTTTGTATTTTCTACCGTTTAGTAGTTCTGCTGGTGATTTCGAGTCTGCTCTCAAAGGTGTCGATCTGATTGCCAAAAGGGCGAGGTCTTGGTCTTCTCCCATCTCCTTGCTTTTAATGAGAGCTCTTTTGACTGTTTGGATCTGTCTTTCAATAAATCCGTGTCCCCTTGGGTAATGTGGGGATGAGGTAACTATTTTAAATCCATATTTTCCAGCCAGTGCTCTGAATTCGCTGGAGGCGAATTGTGTCCCATTGTCGCAGATGTCCTTCTCTGGGATGCCCTGTTCTGCGAATAAGTTTTTCGCAATTTTTGTGATTGTTGTGGCTCTCATGTCGTTTATCCTTCTGACAAAAGGAAATTTTGAGTAGTAGTCTGCTACTATGATGTACCACTCCTGATTGCACAGGAACAGATCTGTTCCGACCGTGTGCCATGGTCTCGGGGGTACTTCCATTTGAATCATCTCCTCCTTCTGCTGTGTGTTTCAGTATTTCTGGCATATGCAGCATATGGAGACCATTTGTTCTGTGCTTTTGTACATGCCTATCCAGTACACAGCTGATCTGGCTCTTAGTTTACATTTCTCCATCCCCATATGGCCTTGGTGTATTAAGCGGAGAAGTTTCATTTGCATCGTTTTTGGTATTATGATTCTTGAGCCAGCAAGGAGAACACCGTCCTCCACCGAGATGTCGTCTCTGATTGTCCAGTACTGTCGGATTTGGTTTTCGACCTGCTGGATCTTCTCCGGCCACCCTTGTATTACCTGTTGCATGAGTAGTAGCAACTCCTCTTCTTTACCAGTCTCCTCTTGAATTTGGCTAAGCTTTGTGGGAGTAACATTTATGAGTGTAAAGTCCGCGCCTCAATAATACACGGACTTCGGGAGAACAGTTTAACAGGTACTTTACTGAACAGGAGGCAGCTTGAAACTGAAACTACAGAAGCCTGCTACGGCCTTTTATACAGGGGTGGTGACTGCCGGTACTGCAGTCTAAGACCAGTTATTCCCTTAAAGGTACATACACAACAATTCCTCCCCTTTTAGATAAACAGTACATAACATTCATTTAACAACTAAATAATAACTAATTACAATTACAATTTTCTCAGTAATATATACATCAACTGAAATAGTCATTTATAAGTTCAGTCTTTGAGGAGGCTTCCTGATCCGGACTGGATAGCGCCTTTCTCGAGTATCCTGTTCTGGCGGTGGAGTCAATTCTGGCTCATTGTCATTGGTTGGTTCGTCAGCTTCCAATACCCCTGCTTCTGAGGTAGACTCAATCTGTACTTCGGGCTCATTACCAGGTGCACATGCTTGTGGTACAGGTTTGGCTTGTTCCTGTGACTCTAGAATCTGGTCAGCATGGCGTCTCACGATGCTCTCTCCAACGTCCACTGTGTACATTAGTGGTCCCTGCTGTGTGCATATCGTGCCTGGCTGCCATTTCTCTGTTCGGTAGTCGCGGGCCAAGACTGGTTGCCCTATCTTGAAGCTCCTGGTTGGCTTCTCATTTATGTGCTGGAACTGCTTATCCTCAACATCTCGTCTTATGTTTGGTTTGAGCAAATCCAAGCGACATCTTAGTCTCC
The DNA here is from genome assembly GCF_052327205.1 of Somniosus microcephalus. Taxonomy (NCBI): domain Eukaryota; kingdom Metazoa; phylum Chordata; class Chondrichthyes; order Squaliformes; family Somniosidae; genus Somniosus; species Somniosus microcephalus. The sequence goes on from NC_141000.1 coordinate 93,697,985, forward strand.
GGTTGAAAAATAGTACGGCTGGAGTTTGGTTGGTTACTGCATGTGTCGCATTCCGGTAAGCAAACAGGAAGTTATCCACCTTGTGTTGCAGTGGTATGTCGTCATTATACATTGCCTTTATGGCCTTTTTAAAGGTCTGAACAAACCTCTCAGCCAATCCATTTGTGGCTGGATGATATGGGGCAGATGTGTAATGTTTCACCCCATTATTCCTCAGAAACCTCCGGAAATCCTCAGACACAAACTGTGGGCCATTGTCGGATCAGATCTGTTCTGGCAACCCATTCCTGGCGAAGATGGTCCTTAGGACTGCAATAGTTTTCTCCGTGGTGGTGGAGGACATTTTAATGACCTATGGCCATTTCGAATGGGCGTCCACAGCGATTAGAAACATTGAGTCCATAAATGGACCAGCGAAATCAATGTGTACCCGTTGCCATGGAGATGAGGGCCACTCCCATGGATGTAGCGGGGCCTATGGTGGAGCGTTTTGGACCTTCTGGCATCCTGTGCATCTCTTGGTCATATCCTCGATTTCTTTATCGATTCCCGGCCACCACACAAACGCCCTGGCTAGGCTCTTCATTTTTACCCCTCCCAGATGACCCTCGTGAAGCTCATTGAGCACTCTATCTCTCAACTTGGGTGGAATTACCACTCGGGACCCACACATCAAGGTTCCCCGGCACACTGACAGCTGTTCCCTCCTTGGCGAGAATGCTGGCAACAGTGAGTCGCCATGTGCTGGCCATCCCTTCGCCGTCAAATCATAGACCCGAGAGAGTGTCGGGTCATTTCGGGTTTCCTTCTCAATACTTGCGTTTGTAACAGGCAAACATTCGACTATGGTCGCATGGAATATCTCCACAGGGTCCACTGCAGGTGCTTCTTCTGCCGTAGGCAACGGTAGGCGCGACAGCCCATCAGCGTTTCCATGTTGTTTTGTACCTTTGTACTCTGTCGTACTGATGTGCCCCTAGAAAAAGTGACCATCTTTGCAGCCATTGTGCCGTCATCACCGGAACACCCTTTGGGTTAAAAATTGAGACCAGGGGTTGATGATCAGTCAGTAGGGTGAATTTCTGCCCGTGCAGATAGTGATTGAACTTCTTCACCCCCCACACCAGGCTGAGGGCCTCCCTGTCAATCTGGGCGTAGTTACGCTCGGCTGAGGTTAGCGAGCACGATGCAAAGGCTATTGGCCTCTCTGAACCGTCACGGAATTTGTGTGACAGCACCGCTCCAATGCCGTAAGGTGACGCATCACATGCCAACCGAATCGGTAGTGTTGGGTTGTAGTGGGCCAATACTTCTTTTGAAGTGATTTGGCATTTACATTCCTGAAAGGCACGCTTACACTCATCACTCCATTTCCATGTTACACCAGTTTGAAGGAGGGCGTTCAGTGGGTGCAGAATTGTAGATAAATTCGGCAAGAACTTATGGTAGTAGTTCACCAACCCGAGGAACGACCTCAGTTGTGACACATTTTCTGGTGCTGGAGCCTTGACTACAGCCTCAATCTTGTCCGGCGACTTATGCAACCCTTCCTCATCAATCATGTGGCCACAATACGAGATTTGTCTCCTGAAGAACTCGCATTTGGGACGGTTGGCTCGTAGCCCAAATTCCTGCAATCTCGTGAGCACCTGTTCCAGGTTGGCAAGGTGTTCACTGCCATTTTCGCCCGTAACCAGGATGTCGTCCAAATAACACTGGGTCCCCGGGATCCCTTGCAGGACTTGTTCCATTGCCCTCTGCCACATAGCCGGGGCCGATGCTACCCCAAATACCGGTCGATTGTACTGGTAAAGGCCTTTGTGAGTGTTTATCGTGAGGTATTTCCTAGATGCTTCTTCCACCTCCATTTGTAGGTATGCTTGAGCCAGGTCAATCTTTGTAAAAGGCTTGCCTCCAGATAGTGAGGCGAAAATATCTTCTATCCGCGGAAGCGGATACTGTACTGTGTGCAGGACTGGGTTCACAGTCACCTTGAAGTCCCCACAGATGCAAACCTTCCATGGCTCCCCAGGCGTGCTGCTCAATGATTTCTTCATTACAGGAACGATGGGTGTGGCCCACTCGCTCCAGTCCACCTTAGACAGCACCCCCGAACGCTCCAGACTCTCCAGTTCAGCTTCCACAGCTGGGCGTATCGCGTATGGCACCGGTCTGGCCTTGAAAAATTTTGGGGTTGCGTTATCCTCAATCTTTATGGTTGCCTTTACTCCTTTTAGAGTCACAAGTCCTTGTTGGAACACCTCTTCCGCGTCAGATAGAATTTGTGACAGACGTCCAGGTGCGACGTCATCATCTTTTTTGTCAGTCACAGTTAGTGCCAGAATGGAATGCCAATCCAATTGTAGTTTTCGGATCCATTCACGTCCCAATAATGGTGGTCCTCCATCTCGTAGTATATACATGTATAGTTTCTGTGTTTCCTTTCCGTTATATTCAACTGGCACCCTTATTTCTCCTCTGGGGTAGACCTTTTGCCCCGTGTATGTCTTCAATACAATGGACGTGTCCTTCAAGGGTATGTGTGAGAATAGCCGCTCATAGTCTCGTCGATTCATGACAGTTAGGGCTGATCCTGTGTCCAATTCCATCTTCACTGGGTGTGGTAAACCACTGTTACCGTTCACAACCGTTCACTATTGTTACACTGTTGTTATCACTGTTTACACTGTTGTTATCGATACACAAGGTTACCTCTTGCCATGCACACTGCTATACCTGGGCTTACCTCAGCTGACTCCGCCCATGGCTCCGCCTGCTTGCCCAGGTATAAAGGTGACCGCTTGGCTAGTATTCTCCCTTGTTGGAACCGATCGCCCACGAGGGTGGGCTCTGTTATTTAGCCAATAAAAACCTATAGTTACTATCTTAACTCGTCGCTTTTCATGAACTGAATTGATAGGTATATCAATTTTATTGGCTAAATTTTGAAATGAGTGGATCGGAGCAGCCAAACGACCAGCCAAACGGCCAGCTACAACAGCCACAGCAGCCGGCCTGGCTGCGAGCCCTCCGACCGCCGTACCTGGATCTAAACCCACAGGCAGCGAACTCAGCCCTCGACTTCGAACACTGGCTGAGCTGTTTCGAATCCTACCTGGGAGAATCCGGCGTGCCTCTGGGATCCAAACTAAGAGTTCTGACCGCCCAGGTGAGCCCTAAAGTATTTGCATTCATCCGGGACCGTGCTACATACGAGGACGCCCTCGACCTGCTGAAAGAGCAGTACCGGAGCCCAGTAAACTCAATGTACGCCAGGCATCTCCTAAGATCCCGCTCGCAACAGCCAGGAGAGTCGGTTGATGATTTCTTACGGGCGCTACAAATACTCGGCAGGGACTGTGACTTTAAAGCCGTAACAGCTGCAGAACATACTGATGGAAATATCCGCGATGCCTTCGTGAAAGGCCTTCGGTCAGACTACTCACGGCAAAGACTGCTGGAATCAAAGGACCTCGACCTGAAAACAGCTGCTATCCTCGCTCGCTCCTTGGAAGTGGCCCATCGGGACCTCGAGGCGTACTCCAGGTACAGTGCTGCGCGACCCTGGGACTCGGGCCCAACTCCGGCCGCAATACCCCTCGCACCGCCGCCCCTGGGACCTACCACAGCGTCGGTGTCCCGGAATCGATCGGGACCGCCACCCCCGGGACCGGCTGCGGCAGCGGAGCCCCGCGATCGGGCCACCTGCTGCTGCTTCTGTGGCCAGGCGAAACACCCAAGGGCGCGCTGCCCTGCAAGGAACGCGACCTGCTCTGACTGCCAAAAGAAAGGCCACTTCGCGAAGGCCTGCAGGGGGAAAGCCACTGACGCCAGCAGTGCCTCATGCGAGTTGTGGGGGCGGCCATCTTTAATCAAGGCAACAGATGCCAGCATCGCCTCGTGTGCGTCGTGGGGGCGGCCATCTTTGATCAAGGCCACCGACGCCAGCAGTGCCTCATGTGAGTTGTGGGGGCGGCCATCTTCTCCGCCATTTTGTTCAACTTCGTGGGCGCCGACATTTTGTTCACCGCACTCGACCGCCACCTTGTCTCCAGACCCGACCACCGCCCCGCCTGCAGACTACAGCAGCTCGCTCAGCCATACACTGGCCTCCGTCACGCTTGACCAAGCCCTCCCGCATCATCTGTCCAAGTCTATGATGGACATCGGAGTAAACGGCCACGCCACGACCTGCCTGTTCGACAGCGGAAGCACAGAGTTTTATTCACCCAGACACGGTGAGCTACTACTCCCTCACTGTCCGGCCAACGCGCCAGCGGATCTCGATGGCGTCGAAGTCACATTCAACTGACGCCAGTGGCTACTGTGTGGTGACCCTGTCGGTTAGGGGCACGGAATATAAAAACTTTAAACTTCTTGTCCTGCCCCAGCTCTGCGCTGCCGTCCTACTAGGGCTGGATTTCCAATGCCACCTCCAAAGTGTCACCCTGGCATACGGTGGACCCCTCCCCCCCACTCACAGTCTACAACCAGCAGGTTTTAAACCGCCCGCCGCATACCACCTGCGGCCTCTCCACTCTCAAAGTCCCGCCCCCCTCCTTGTTCGCTAACCTCACCCGCGACTGTAAACCCGTCGCTACCAAGAGCAGGCGGTACAGCGCCGGGGACAGAGCTTTTATTAGCTCCGAGGTGCAGCGACTCCTGAAGGAGGGCATCATCGAGAGGAGCAACAGCCCCTGGCGTGCCCAGGTCGTAGTCGTTAAGACCGGCGATAAACACTGCCTAGTCATCGACTACAGCCAAACCATAAACCGGTACACCCAGCTGGACGCATACCCCCTTCCCCGCATATCTGATATGGTCAATCAGATTGCACAGTACCGGGTATTCTCTACCATCGACCTTAAGTCTGCCTATCACCAACTCCCTATCCGCCCTGAGGACCGCCAGTATACCGCCTTCGAGGCGAATGGCCGCCTCTACCACTTCCTTAGGGTTCCCTTTGGCGTCACCAACGGGGTTTCGGTCTTCCAAAGGGAGATGGACCGGATGGTTGACCAGAACGCGCTGCATGCCACGTTCCCTTATCTAGATAACGTCACCATCTGCGGCCGCGACCAGCAGGACCATGATGTTAATCTGGAGAAATTCCTCCGTACGGCCCAACGGCTGAACCTCACCTACAATAAGGAGAAATGTGTGTTTAACACCTCACGCCTTGCCATCCTCGGCTGCGTAGTAGAGAACGAAGTCATCGGCCCCGACCCCGAAAGAATGCGCCCCCTCATGGAGCTTCCCCTTCCCCTCTGTCAAAAGGCACTGAAGAGAACCCTGGGGCTCTTCGCTTACTATGCCCAATGGGTGCCCAATTATGTGGACAAAGCCAGGCCCCTCATGAAGTCCACCTCCTTCCCCCTGACAGCAGAAGCATGCGCAGCCTTCTCCCTCATAAAAGGAGACATTGCTAAGGCCACAATGCACGCGGTGGATGAGTCTATCCCTTTCCAAGTGGAGAGCGATGCATCCGACTTCGCCCTAGCTGCAACCCTTAACCAGGCGGGGAGACCTGTGGCCTTCTTCTCGAGGACCCTTCAGGGCCCTGAGATCCGACACTCTTCTGTCGAGAAGGAGGCCCAGGCGATCGTGGAGGCAGTACGACGCTGGAGGCATTACCTGGCAGGCAAACGATTTACCCTCCTCACCGACCAGCGTTTGGTCGCTTTTATGTTTAATAACAAGCTGAGGGGCAAAATCAAGAACGACAAGATCTTGAGGTGGAGAATTGAGCTCTCCACCTACGATTACGATATCTTGTACCGGCCTGGTAAACTGAACGAACCCCCAGATGCTCTATCACGAAGTACATGCGCCAACGCGCAAGTTGATAGACTGCAGACCCTCCACAACGACCTCTGCCACCCCGGGGTCACCAGACTTTACCACTTCATTTAGGCCCGCAACCTGCCCTACTCCATCGAGGAGGTCAGGACCATGACCAGGAACTGCCAAACCTGTGCCGAATGCAAACCGCATTTCTATAGGCCGGACAGAGCAAGCCTGATCAAGGCCACCCGCCCCTTCGAGCGCTTGAGCATCGATTTTAAGGGGCCCCTCCCGTCCTCTGACCGTAATGTGTACTTCCTCAACATTATTGACGAGTACTCCCGTTTCCCCTTTGCCTTCCCCTGCCCAGACATGATCAGTACCACGGTCATCAAATGCCTGAACGACCTCTTCGCCTTGTTCGGGTTCCCGAACTGTATACATAGCGACCGGGGCTCATCCTTCATGAGCGAGGAACTTCGCCAGTTCCTGCTCGCGAGAGGTATTGCTGCAAGCAGGACCACCAGCTACAACCCCCGAGGGAACGGCCAGGTGGAAAGAGAAAACGCGACAGTTTGGAAGGCCGTCCTCTTAGCCCTAAAGTCTAAGGGCCTCCCAACCTCTCGCTGGCAGGAAGTCCTCCCGGCAGCACTCCATTCCATCCGGTCACTGCTTTGCACTGCCATTAACGCCACCCCCCATGAACGAATGTTTGTTTTCCCCAGGAAGTCGACTACGGGAACCTCGCTACCAACATGGCTGACTTCTCCGGGGCCCGTCTTGCTGCGGAAGCATGTGAGGGCCCATAAAATGGACCCCCTGGTCGAGAGGGTGGACCTCCTGCACGCCAACCCCCAGTACGCCTATGTGGCATACCCAGACGGGCGGGAGGACACTGTCTCCTTGCGAGACCTCGCACCCTCGGGCACCCCCGAGATACCACCGTTACCCCCCACCACTCCCCCAAATCCAGCTCCTGTAGACGACATGCCGGAACCCCAGGAGCCTTCGTCGACCACGCAGACACCAGCATTACCATCGGACACTGCACCACCGCCGCCGCTGCTGCGCCGATCAGAAAGGCTTACGAGGCCTCCTGAGAGACTGACATACACGAACTGGTAGTACACTTTACCCCGCCGGACTCAATTTTAAACAAGGGGTGAATGTGGTAAACCACTGTTACCGTTCACAACCGTTCACTATTGTTACACTGTTGTTATCACTGTTTACACTGTTGTTATCGATACACAAGGTTACCTCTTGCCATGCGCACTGCTATACCTGGGCTTAACTCAGCTGACTCCGCCCATGGCTCCGCCTGCTTGCCCAGGTATAAAGGTGACCGCTTGGCTAGTATTCTCCCTTGTTGGAACCGATCGCCCACGAGGGTGGGCTCTGTTATTTAGCCAATAAAAACCTATAGTTACTATCTTAACTCGTCGCTTTTCATGGACTGAATTGATAGGTATATCACTGGGGACCCTGCTATCATGAGGGTGACCCAAATGGTTCGGTGAGCTTCTTTTGCGATCACGTTGTGCAACTTTAAACAACTTAGTCGCCTGCTCCCGGAGTCCTTATCACTCTCCTGATCTTCTGAACTACTATCTGTCAGTTTCTTTACTTTCCTGTACTTTTCCTTAGTAGTTCTTGTCGTGTTGGTCTTCTTTCCCGACCTGCAGACTCTTGCTATATGTCCCATCTTCCCGCATTGCCTGCATATTTTGTCTTTAAACCAGCAGTCCTTCTGCTCATGGGTTGTTCTGCCGCAGCGATAGCACTTTTCGGCTCCATACGCCATTTCGTTAGTGCTGTATTCTTGTGGTTTCTGTTGTATTTCCGCAGCTCCCCGTGCTGCTGCTTCCTAGGATACTGCCACGCTGAAAGCCTGTTCTAGCGTCAGGTCCTTTTTTGAAAGTAGTCGTTTCTGGGTTCCTTCACTCTGGAGCCCGCAGACAAACTTATCCCGTAAGGTGTCTGCCAGTCCTGCTCCGAACTGGCAGTGCTTCGATAACTTGCGTAGTTCCGTAAGATAGTCAGCATTGCTCTCATCTTTGTGCTGGTTTCTTTTATGGAACTTGAATCTTTCTGCTATCAGCAGTGGTGTAGGGCTTGGGTATTCCTGTAAGATATGAACAATCTCCTCAAAACTTTTCTCCATTGGTTTAGCTGGGGTAATTAAATTCCGCAATAGGCCGTACGTATTCGCACCCATCAGATTTAATAATACCGACGCCCTCTTTCCATCGGCCACCTCATTTGCCTTGCAGTACACTTCGATTCTTTCTACATACGTGGTCCAGTCTTCTACCTCGTTGTCGAAAGCAGTGATACTGCCACTTTTCGGCATCTTGGGCGATTTAAAATGGCGCCTCCTGCGCTTTTGCTTCTTCCCCAATGGAATAAAATGGCGCCCCCCGTGCTTTTGCTTCTTCCCCAATGGGATAAAATGGCGCCTCCTGCGCTTTTGCTTCTTCCCCTTACTGCCACGCTGCTCCTAGCGTTCTACGGGGTAATGGCGGGGACCCGCAGCTTCGGCGCATCTCGCTTTCCTTCCCCCCCCCCATTTAGTTTCTCTGCGCTGTCCTGTTCTCGAGCACCGACCGCCCTGTGCGTTCCACCCTCTCTCTCTTGTTTTCTTTTCTCGGCGACGCTGCGCGGCCCGATTTGTAGAGCCGCTCGATCGAGCTTGAGCCCGCCGCAGTCCGGAAGGGTCAGCGCGCTACCTGCTACCAGCACGATTCGCTGGAACCACAGTCTCTCCCGCAATTCTCCAAACACCGATGGATTCTTTGGGCAGTTGCCCTCGGTCGACGCCCGTTGCTCAGACTACGACCTTCCAGGACCTTCCTTTCAGGCGAGATCCCCGTGAGATGATGCCACACTGCAGGTGAGTTCGAACTTACTCGTCGCCACTGTAAAGTCCGCTCCTCAATAATACATGGACTTCGGGAGAACAGTTTAACAGGTACTTTACTGAACAGGAGGCAGCTTGAAACTGAAACTACAGAAGCCTGCGAGGGCCTTTTATACAGGGGTGGTGACTGCCGGTACTGCAGTCTAAGACCAGTTATTCCCTTAAAGGTACATACACAACAATGAGGTGGTGTATTTTTATTGTCAGGCCCTTCATCTCGTGTTTTTCGTGTGGTGACAATCGAGACAATGCATCTGCCAGTGCCATTTCTTTCCCTGGCCGGTATTTTAATTCGAAGTCGTAACTTTGGAGTCTTAACAGTAACCTTTGCAGTCTTGCTGGGGCCTTGCTTAGGTTTTTCTTGTAAATTTGTTCGAGTGGACGATGGTCACTCTCTACCTCGAATTTTCTTCCGTATAAGTAGGTGTGAAACTTTTCGCATCCGTATACTACTGCCAATAGCTCTCTTTCGATGTTTGCGTATCTTGTCTCTGCTGATGTCAATGCCTTCGATACGAAAGCTATTGGTTTTCCTTCCTGCATGAGGGCTGCCCCTAGCCCCCTGGTAGAGGCATCTACCTGTAGGGTGACAGGTTTTTTTCTATCGTAATAAGACAGGCTGGTTTCTTTACATAATAATTCCTTTAGGTGTTTGAAGCTCCTCTCATGGGATTCTGACCATTGGTATTCAGTGTCTTCTTTTAGTAATTCCCGTAGGTTCGCTGTGTAGTCTGACATGTTCGGGATGAAAGAGCTCATATACTGGACCAAGCCGAGGTAGCTTCTCAGCTCCTTCTTGTCGTTTGGAGGTTTCATCTCTGCTATCACCTCGACTTTTCGGGATTAGGCTTGACACCCTCCGGTGTGTAGATCATGCCAAAAAATTTGCATTTCGTACTTTTAAAGATGCACTTCTCGGCGTTCAGCTTGATGCCAGCTGTTCTGGTGCACTCCATGGCCTCGTGCAAGTGCACGTCGTGGTCTCTTTCATTTGATCCGTAAACTTGGATGTCATCAGCGATTCCAATGGCTCCTTCACAGCCTTTGTATGTTTCATCGATCTTTTGTTGGAAGATGTCTTGGCTGACTTTCAACCCGAATGGCAGCCGCAGGAATTTATAACGCCCCAATGGTGTATTAAAAGTCGTCAGGTTAGTTGATTCTTCATCCAGTTTTACGTTCCAGTAGCTGTTTCTGGCATCCAGTTTGGAGAAGACTTTGGCTCCTGCCAGTGCTGGTGTGATTTCTTCTAATGTTGGTGTGGGGTAGTGGTCCCGCTTTATTGCCTGGTTTAAGTCTTTGGGGTCCAGACAGATTCTGAGCCGCCCATTCGGCTTTTCCCGTACCACAATCGAGCTTACCCAATCTGTGGGTTCAGTGACCTTTGCGATTATTTCTTTCTCTTCCATTTCTTTTAGTTCGGTGTATAATTTTTCTTTTAGCTCGATGGGTATTTTTCTTGGAGCATGGATAATGGGTTTTACCTCTGGATCTATTGTTATATGGTACTTGAACTCCCCGAAGCATCCTACAGTGTCATCAAAACATTCTGGATACATGTCCATCAAATGCTTCGTGTCCATGATTTGTGGACGATTCTCCAGTGGGGTGTTGCTGTCGACTTTCAGTGATGTTTTTGTTCGTTCGTGGTTTACTGAGATTAACCCCAGCTTCTCGCAGCTGTTTAACCCCAGGATCGCTGATCCCTCGGAGTCGGTCACATAGAACATGCAGTTGATTTTTCTGCTTTTGTGTGTTCCTTTTATATAGGTTGTTCCGAGTTGCCTGATCTTGCTCCCCCCATACGCTGTCAGCGTGACGTTGTTTGCTTTTAAACATCCTCTTTTCGGGTATCTATCTTCGCCCAAGTTTTCGGGGAAGATCCTCTGGTATAGCCTCAGTGGAAGGATGTTGCTCTGAGCTCCTGTGTCCAACTTTACTTTTAGATTGACGGTTGTGGGCTGTCCTTCGATCCTCTTTTTAATCTGGATGATAGTGTGCCATTCTTTCTTTGGGGTGCTTTCCGCTCTGGATGTTTCGTGTAAGAGAACCTTTATGGTTTCAATGTTCAGAGCTTTGTCGTACCCGCAGTCTTCATCATCTTGCTCACCCTTGGTATGGATTTTGTTTTCCTTTTGTTGGTTCTGCTGCCCACCTCTGCTTTTGGTGTGTAGCCCCTCTCTTTTAGCTCTGCACATCTTTTGCCAGTGGTTTGCTTTACCACGTGTTGCAGCTTGTTCCATACGCTGGGCATTTTCTTCTGTCTGTGTAGTCGTGTTTTCTTCTGCAGTTTCTACACGTATTCTTCCCGCTGTCATATACTTGTTTTTGTGTGCTGTGCTTTTCGCGCACTGCATCTACTCTGTGATCCGGTTCGGGAGTTGTCAGCTGTATGAGTATTCAACGTTTTCATCTGTTGTTTTGTGGCTTCGTGAGCCCTCGCTGTATCTATGGCTTCTGATATTCCAAGCTTTTCTTTTCCTATTAGTTCTTTTTGCACTTCTGTATGTGCTGATCCCCATATTAATTGGTCTACCAGCCTTTCTTCTAGTTCCGTAAACTTGCATTTGCTGGCTTCGTTTTTTAATCTCGTCAGGAAATTGTCAGCCGTTTCACCAGGTTCCTGTCTTAAGCTTTGGAATTTATACCTGTGTATGCAATGGTTTGATTTAGGCTCGAGATGGTTACTGAACTTTTCATAAATCTCCGTAGGGTTCGTTTTATCCTCTTCGGATAAACTCCAGCTGTTATAGAGATCTAAGCCTTTTTCTCCCGCCCACAGTAGAATGTAGCTGACTTTTTCCTCGTCGGAGGAGCCTTTCAGGAAACTTTTAAATGTAAGCTCGCATTTTTGCTTAAATTTCCGGAAAGCTTCCACGATATCGTCGGCTTCCCAGTTCATGATGGGGAGCATATTCGCGGTCAGTGCATTGGACGCCGCCATTTTAGCTGCCCGTACGATTCGTGGTTACAACGCTGCAGAGTTTACTCTTAAATTTCTTTCTTAATCTGATATCGTTTTTATTTGCGTAAGTTTTACTCACTTATACCGCTGCCACAATGTTTTGTCGATGCTGGGAAAGTAGTGCTGCTACACTTGATTTGAGTGTTAGTACACTTGTACAATGTAGTCCCAACATAACTATGTAACAGGCTCAATGGCCTCATTCTGTGCCGTTATGACTCTATGAGGCTCGAGTGGAGCATAATTGCCAGCATGGACTGGTTGGGCCGAATGACCTGTTTCTGTGCTGTATATCCCACGTAATCAGAACATTTTATCTCCTGGTTTGCTGTCTGTGAGAATTCTTCAATATGATTGACTGCTTAGCCTGCTTTATGACATCACTGTTGCTTGACGCTGGAGATCCCCTAGAGTTGGTGCCAGAATCAAACTAACATCAGGAAAGATGAAATCGACGCCACAGAGATCGCTAGATCTTTAGTGGCAGTTTTCTTCGAGGTCAGTAGTGAGCGCCGTCACTTCACCGCTGACCGCTGGGGTCCAGAGGAGCAGGGCGGGAGGATGGAGGGTGTGGTAAGGTGAGCATCGGCGGACTGGGAGCAGTATGGGGGGCCAGGAGTAGCAGACTGGGGGTCCAGGAGCAGTATGGGGGTGTGGGGGGTGGGATGGGGAGGCCTTGTTGGGGGGGGTTTCTGATTGTGGGGGGTGGGTTAGGCAGGGACCCTGGATCCAGGAGGTTAAGTGTAAAGGCACTTACCCCCTGGATCCAGCAGTCCCCCTCTTACTTTAGCTGGTGGGTTTCACGAGGCCTGCAAAACCCGACTAGCCAGAGTTAAATTTAAAATGGAGGTTAAATCTGAGGCACGGCAGCCTCATTATAATATTTAAATGGGCAACCCACCTCCTGGGAGAGGGTTGGCTGCCCGCCCCATCCCACCTCCATTAAAACAGGAAGTGGGCGGGTTGGAGGCGGGTTCAGGTCAGGATTCAGACTTTTAACACTTTAACTTCCCACCTGACTCAAACCCACCTTTTTTTTGACCTAGGCTGCAGAGAGGAGGGAGGGAGGGATCGCGTGGGAGCTGGAGGGTTTGGCCGGGGAGGGGGGTGGGGCAGTGTTGCCAATGATCAGGGGCCAGAGGAGCAGGGGAGCGGGTAGCTAGAGGTTCATATGCCTGTATTAAAAACATTCTTGTTTTAAATAGTAGTTAATTTTGCATTGCAGATTAGTGAATGGAATACAGTAAATCCCTGGCTTGGTAATCCTCATTCCCCAGGACATATGTAAACCACCTTATTTATTAATGCCAATTCAATAGTGAGAAATTACTGCTATTATCTATAAAATAACAGTGGAATTTCATAGCTCCTTCAGTCTTCCATACAAATATTTGTAGAGCATTCAATTGCTATATTTGCCGAAGCACTTATTCAAGACTGCACTTATGTAACTGCTTAGACAGCCACAAGTAAGTCTCCTCTAAAAGGAAGCCCTGAACCTTGCTGTCAGATCCAATGATACAGATTTATGATGTTAACATGAAATCTGTCCTGTTTTTTGAATATTGGCGCAGAGTGCTGAGTGGTGACATGCCAGCAAACCTATTATATGCAATCCTTGTTGGTGGCAACACTCCAAAACAGCACAGAATTTCATTTGTAATCCCAATAAACATTTATCATTTTCCTTTTGCTTCAGTATTTCTTGCTTGGTCAACAGCTGCCAGTGGGCTCATACCTTGGCCATTATGTGCTTAACTGACAGGATGTGGTGATTCTGTCAGCTGAAAGGAGCTGTGCCAAGTCCTTATCCCCAAGATAAGCTATGTTTGAATGTATGGCTCATAACACATTCAAAAAGGGAAAATGATTGCAGATGGAAGATCTCTGGCCTAGTATAACCTGTCACTCAGCACCCTGAAGGGAGTGTCAGCCTCATGGCGCGCAAATCTCTTTGCTAAAGATCCTGACATGAGGATTAAGCAGTTAGAGAAGAGTAAACGTAACATATGGGTCTACAACATCAAAGTGACTGGCACTTAGCAAGCTGTCCTGCACAGATCCTTTAATGATGCTGAGCTTCCAATCATATTGCTGATGAGGAAACTTGGAGGCTTGGCTCAAGAACTGCTGGAGGGCATTATTAGATGCTGAGTACAAGACCCATATATCAAAGGTTTGATGTCTAACATGAGTGGATTTCAAGGAACCTAACATTTTCTATTGAAACTCTACACCACCAACTGGTTGAACCACTGGTCAATAGCGTATGGTGTGTGTCCATGCTGTGGTCAAGAGGATTGTAGCTATGCACCGATACATTTTATACCTCACCATGCCACTTGTGAAGGAGGTCCTGGTACCTGTTCTCCACCTAGCGAGGGTTCAAAACTTGCATTTGTCAGTTGTCTAATAGGTAACGAGTAATTATCTTCTTTTGGGGAGATAGGTGGGGTCTTTTGTGATCAATTTAGCCTCAGAAGATTAAAATAAAGGCAACCCTCCATGGTAGAAGTGGTATTTTGATAGCTGAGTCATATATGGGGTGATCCAAGCAGTGGGGAGCTTACCTGTGCTGGTAGGCTATACAGGTTTAGCTGGTGCACACTTGGGGGTTCTTTAGCCCTAGTTGTTGCCAACTTGTGCCTAAGTATTCTGGGTTTAGGGAGAGAGTGTGTACTCTGTATTGAGCAAATAATCTGTGGATTTCTCAATGGTTTAGTTTGCAGACTTTTAAGTGTGGGGAGAGGTTTCTGCAAGTGTCAGACACCTAGCCAATCTAAAAAAACCACATTCTAGTGCAATCACTAATGCGCTTTACTATTGAAACTGAATTTGCTTCTCATATAGTTACTCAGGATTGGACACTTTTAAAAAAAGAATTTATAGAAAAGTTTGTATAAGTCATCGGATGTCTTACTAAATGCCTGTGTTTCTTAGTGTGCCAAGAGGCAGTATGGGAAGCATTCAAAACCTTCTGGGATCGACTACCTGAGCGACACGAGCATCAAGCCTGGATGAAAGTGTGTGATCAAGGAATCATCGGTATTTTTGACATTGGTGTAAACTTCAGCCTATCAGAGGAACACCAAACACTAATCAAGGAGGTAATTCTGATATTATTAAAGTGTAACATTACAATGCCTCTCTTTTTAAATCATATTTAATAGGATTGTGCTCCTGTGTAGCTTTTAAAAGCTCTTTAGAATAATTTGTCCGTGACTACACAAACCACTCTGGGTCCAGGTATATTGTGTATCAGTAAAACAGGTTTATTAAGCATTAAACATCCAGTACAAAGAAGTAATACTTGACGAGAAGATAGTCACAGTCTGTTCGTTCGAGCCCCGGCGTTCCTTCCAAGTGACTGTGGCACAGTTTCTTTATTCTCTTGCTGTGTTCTGTTGACTGAAGCTTCTCATCCTCTGGTTTCGCGCTGCTTTTGGTGTTCAATAGCTGTTCGTTTATACCTTCTTTTCCTCCATTTTGCCTACATGGCAGTTAGTAAGCAAGCCATCCTTATCTGAGAATAACCTTCACACTAAATTCTCACAGATGTCTTTTTGCTTTTTAATTAGCTCATTGTTTGGCCGGTTCTGCATTTTTGAGAAGACAGGGAGTGGTGACTGTCTCCAGCCCCCTATCTTCTTTTGCAATGTTGCTGAATTTCTTGTTGACCACTATCTCCTTGTTTACTTAAAGACCATTTTACAGAATTACATCAATTTCTAACAGAGTCCAGTCAGGTTGGCATAATTCCCATCCTGCTTTGATCTCAGCCATTTGCCATTTTATACAGGCTTTTTCAGCTTTTAACATACAATTTCACATATTATAGTTATATAATAATGGTTACAGAATCTTAATAATGTTTACTAAATCCTACAGATACACTCTATCCTACACCTGTCATAAAACTCTCTTTACTTTCATTTACAATTCCTCCTTCAATTTTTTGTCCAATTTATCTCCTTCAATTTTTCCTTTGATTTTTCTCTATCTTTATGTTCTAAAGACAGTGGTTCCTGCTAAGATGCAGTTCCACTGGCAGCAGTCACCCACTAGTTCCTTGTCCAATTGGTCACTCTTCAAGTGTGAGCCTGGCCAGTGATTGTGGGGGTCATAGTTCCATGCTTCCAGCAGGGGACACTGGAAGACAAACAATAGTGGGTAGCTTTGGCTGGCTTTTCTCCTCCCCAGCTGAAAGACGCTGATGTAAAATGTAATGCTCTCACCACTACCCCAGCAGAGACCAAGCAACTCAACACAGGCAGGAATCCAACCTGACTTTTTTTCTGGTCTTTATAGCTCATTGTTGTGCTTATCCATGGAGCCTTTTAATCTATAAACTGTACTTTAAATGTGACAATATGTTTATACACATATTCTGTTTTAATCTGTATAAAAAAGTGATATACACTTCTCAAGAGAGTCTGGATTTTATAGGAATCTTTGACTCATTTGCTGAAAGAGGCCAGCTGGCATGATGTCCACTATAGTCCCTGGTCTTAAGATGTCAGATGGCCGCCTTCTTATAGGTATACAGAGTACAAGCAGAAAATTACAAGTAAAATGGCACTAGTAGCATGTCATGTGAATGAGTTCGAAGGGATTCATCATTGTTCCCTACATACCTGCAAGGGACTTTGAATATGTGTTTGTCTGTCTCTGTTTCTTTCTCTCTCTGTACCTGCTCTGATTGTGACCAACACGGCCAAAGGTTTTTCTGGAATATAATGCAGGAACTGGCCAGATCAGGACAGTTTTGTAATTAGGTTCTCTTTAGACCAACAATGAGGGCTCTACGAAAGTGATGAGAATTTCAAAATGTATAATATAAGCAGCTTCCACTGTAAAAGGATTATTCTTCCATTAAACACCATCAAAAAGGAGATATTTTACTGCCAATATTCTTAAATAGGCTTTGCACGACAGATGTTTTTATAATTCTGCTAAAAAGATGTTACACCATCCTTGTGGTATGCTTTATGGAGTTTAGATGTCAAGAGCATTCTATTTCTAAAGGGGCACACAGTGAGTTTGGCAACATAGTGAAGTATTTGCCTTGTATGGAGTCATTGAGCTGCTTATTCATAGTAACCTTGTGACTCATAAAAGTAGTTTTCTTGGCCCTAAATAATCCCCCGAATTTAACACTTCTTCCATGCTAATAGCCTTTTTAAAAAGAGCCAGCATTCAGCATCTCACATGATTATGGGGACAATTAAAATGTTCTCTGTTCTTGTAATAATCTCATTAAAATTATTTTGTTGGAAACAAAATTATCCCTGTACCTTATTCTATCCAGGAGTATATCTGCATCCATTTTGACACTTATACCTTCAAAGTCAACTGTACACTGCATTAATGGCAACTGAATGTTGTCTTCCATAGTGACGACTAATGCAAAGTGACCATTTAAAACCCCCTGGGTGTCCACCTGAACCTGCCCTGGGGAATTCTTCAATGGCCCTATGCAGTTCTCAATGGCCCTCTGACTCCTAACTGAGCTTAAAAAAATTGAAGATTTTGCTGTGAACCAAACACTAGTACGATAGCAAAATACTGCGGATGTTGGAAATCCGAAATAACAACAGAAAATGCTGGAAAAACTCAGCAGGTCAGGCAACATCCGTGGACAGAAATTTGAGTTGACGTTTCGGGTCGAACCCTTCTTCAAAACTGGAAAGAAAAGAAAATAGATCGAAGGCAGGGCTGCGATCGGACAAAAGAATAAATGAAACAAAAGAAGTAAAAAAGAGACAATAAAAGGTGTTGGAAGCTAGACGAGATGGTAATAGGCTGAGATTGGGTGTAAAGTGTACTGGCAGGGCAAGGGATAGCTGCCAGGTGTGAGAGCGAAACAAAAGGAATGGGGCGGGGGGGGGGGGGAAAGGAGTGGAAAAATTACAAGAAAAAATTAAATAGGGGCCGAGGTTATGATCTGAAATTGTTGAACTCGATATTGAGTCCGGAAGGCTGCAGAGTGCCTAATCGGAAGATGAGGTGCTGTTCCTCGAGTTTACGTTGAGCTTCCGTGGAACAATACAAGAGGCCAAGGACGGTGAGGTCCGAGTGGGAATGGAGCGTTGAATTAAAATGACAGGCGACCGGAAGCTCGGGGTCACCCTTACGGACTGAACGGAGGTGTTCCGCAAAGCGGTCACCCAATCTGCGTTTGGTCTCCCCAATGTAGAGGAGACCGCATCGTGAGCAGCGAATACAGTATACTAGATTGCGAGAAGTACAAGTAAATCGCTGTTTCACCTGGAAGGGGTGTTTGGGGCCCTGGACAGTGGGAAGGGGGGAGGTATAGGGGCAGGTGTTACATCTCCTCCGCTTGCACGGGAAGGTGCCAGGCGAAGGGGAAGGGCTGTTTGGGGTGATAGAGGAGTGGACTAGGGTGTCTCGGAGGGAGCGGTCCCTGCGGAATGCTGAAAGGGGAGGGGAGGGGAAGATACGTTTGGTGGTGGGATCACGTTGGAGGTAGCAGAAATGCCGGAGGATGATCCGTTGAATGTGGAGGCTGGTGGGGTGAAAGGTGAGGACAAGGGGAACCCTATCGTGGTTCCGGGAGGGAGGGGCAGGGGTGAGGGCAGAGGTGCGGGAGATAGAACTGACACGGTCGAGGGCAGTGTCAATCACGGTAGAGGGGAATCCTCGGTTGCGGAAAAAGGAAGACATGTCTGAAGCACTGGTGTGGAAGGTGGCATCGTCGGAGCAGATACGGCGGAGACGGAGAAACTGGGAGAATGGAATAGAGTCCTTACAGGAAGCGGGGTGGGAGGAAGTGTAGTCCAGGTAGCTGTGGGAGTCAGTGGGCTTGTAGTGAATATTGGTCGATAACCTATCCCCAGAGACGGAGACGGAGAAGTCGAGGAAGGGAAGGGAAGAGTCAGAGATGGACCATGTGAAGGTGAGGGAAGGGTGGAAATTGGAGGCAAAGTGAATGAAATTGTCAAGTTCGGGACGAGAGCAGGAAACGGCACCGATACAGTCATCAATGTATCGGAAAAAGAGGTGAGGGAGGGGACCCGAGTAGGACTGGAACAAAGATTGTTCCACATAGCCCACGAAAAGGCAGGCATAGCTAGGACCCATGCGGGTACCCATGGCAACACCTTTGATTTGGAGAAAATGAGTGGAGTTAAAGGAGAAGTTGTTCAATGTGAGAACAAGGTCAGCCAGGCGGAGGAGGGTGGTGGTGGATGGGGACTGGTCGGGCCTCTGTTCAAGGAAGAAGCGGAGCGCCCTCAGGCCATCCGGGTGGGGGATGGAGGTGTAGAGGGATTGTACGTCCATGGTGAAAAGGAAGCGGTTGGGGCCAGGAAACTGGAAACTGTTAAAGTGGCGGAGGGCGTCCGAAGAGTCGCGGATGTAGGTGGGAAGAGACTGGACAAGGGGAGAAAAGATGGAGTCAAGATAGGAAGAGATAAGTTCCGTGGGGCAAGAACAGGCTGAAACGATGGGTCTACCAGGGCAGTCCTGTTGGTGGATCTTGGGAAGGAGGTAGAAGCGGGCTGTGCGGGGTTGGGGAACTATGAGGTTGGTGGCAGCGGGGGGAAGATCTCCAGAGGAGATGAGGTCAGTGACAGTCTTGGAAACGGTGGTTTGATGTTCGGTAGTGGGGTCATGGTCCAGGGGGAGGTAGGAGGAGGTGTCGGAGAGTTGGCGTTCAGCTTCCGCTAGGTAGAGGTCAGTGTGCCAAACAACAATAGCACCACCCTTGTCAGCGGGTTTAATGACAATGTCAGGGTTGGATCTAAGGGAATGGAGTGCTGCAAGTTCAGAGGGAGGTAGGTTGGAGTGAGTGAGGGGAGCAGAGAAACGGAGACGGCCGATGTCACGGCGGCAGTTAGCGATGAAAAGATCTAGAGAGGGTAAGAGGCCAGGGGGAGCAGTCCAGGTAGAACAGGAATTCTGCAAGCAGGAGAAAGGGTCAGTTGTGCAGGGGGAAAACTCCTGGCTAGAGAAGTGGGCACGGAGACGAAGGCGGCGGAAAAAGAGCTCAACATCGTGCCGAGCTCAAAATTCATTGAGGTGGGGGCGTAAGGGGATGAAGCTCAGGCCTTTGCTGAGGACTGATCGTTCAGGGTCAGAGAGTGGAAGGTCAGGTTATCCATTACCTTCTCCATCGTCCTTTTGGCTGCTGATAGCAATGTGTGCTGCCGTAAGCTGAGCTCAGTGCCGATCCTACTTCACTTGAGAACTATTTTCTTTAAGTCTGTAGGAGTGTTTTTGCTGACTTGTCCTTACACATGACCTGCTTCCCACTTTATTTTACCATGTGCCCTTATTTTAACTTTGGGGTCGTAGCGTAGGATTAGGATAGTTTTAAAGGTATTCTATTTTTATTCAGTGTTTGTCGTGTTCGCCTACTGACCCAATTCAAGGCCCCTGCCATCGTTGTTTTTGCCTCTTGAAATCTGGAACAAGCATTACATTTTCAGCAAACCTGGTTTGTGTAGTGTCCGGGTATCAATAATACTCAGACTGCAGGAGAACAATAAAACAGGTATTTACTGGACAGAGAGTAATTCAAGACTGAAATACAGAAGCCTGCTATGGCTTTATATACAGGGGTGGTCACTGCCGGTACTGCAGTATAGAATCAGTTCTTCTCTTAAAGGTACATATACAACAATTCCTCCCCTTTTAGATAAACAGTACATAACATTCATTTAACAATTAAATAATAACTAATTACAATTAAATTTTCTCTGTACTATATACATCAACTGAAATAATCATTTATAAGTTCAGTCTTTGAGGAGGCTTCCTGATCCTGACTGGATAGCGCCTTTCTCAAGTATCCTGTTCTTGCGGCGGAGTTGATTCTGGCTCATTGTCATTGGCTGGTTTGTCAGCTTCCAATACCACTGCTTCTGAGGTAGACGCAATCTGTACTTCGGGTTGATTACCAGGTGCACCTGCTCGTGGTATGGGTTTGGCTTGTTCCTGTGACTCTAGAATCTGGTCAGCATGGCATCTCACGATGCTCTCTCCAACGTCCACTGTGTACATTAGTGGTCCCTGCTGTGTGCATATCGTTCCTGGCTGCCATTTTTCTGTTCGGTAGTCACGGGTCAAGACTGGTTGCCCTATCTTGAAGCTCCTGGTTGGCTTCTCATTTATGTGCTGGAATTGCTTATCCTCAACATCTCGTCTTATGTTTGGTTTGAGCAAATCCAGGCGACATCTTAGCCTTCGGTTGAAGAACATTATGGCTGGAGCTTGGTTGGTGACTGCATGTGTTGCATTCCGGTAAGCAAACAAGAAATGATCCACCTTGTGTTGTAGTGGTATGTCGTCATTATACATTGCCTTTATTGCCTTTTTAAAGGTCTGAACAAACCTCTCAGCCAATCCATTTGTGGCTGGATGATATGGGGCAGATGTGTAATGTTTCACCCCATTATTCCTCAGAAACATCCGGAAATCCTCGGACACAAACTGTGGCCCATTGCCGGAGCAAATCTGTTCTGGCAAGCCATTCCTGGCGAAGATGGTCCGTAGGACTGCAATAGTTTTCTCCGTGGTGGTGGAGGACATTTTGATGACCTCTGGCCATTTCGAATGGGTGTCCACAGCGATTAGGAACATTGAGTCCATAAATGGACCAGCAAAATCAATATGTACCCGTTGCCATGGAGATGAGGGCCACTCCCATGGATGTAGCGGGGCCTGTGGTGGAGCGTTTTGGACCTTCTGGCATCCTGTGCATCTGTTGGTCATATCCTCGATTTCTTTATCGATTCCCAGACACCACACAAACGCCCTGGCTAGGCTCTTCATTTTTACCCCTCCCAGATGACCCTCATGAAGCTCATTGAGCACTCTATCTCTCAACTTGGGTGGAATTACCACTCGGGATCCACACATCAAGGTCCCCTGGCACACTGACAGCTGTTCTCTCCTTGGCGAGAATGCTGGCAACAGTGAGTCGCCATGTGCTGGCCATCCCTTCACCGTCAAATCATAGACCCGAGAGAGTGTCGGGTCATTTTGGGTTTCCTTCTCTATACTTGAGTTTGTAACAGGTAGACATTCGACTATGGTCGCATGGAATATCTCAACAGGGTCCACTGCAGGTGCTTCCTCTACCGTAGGCAACGGTAGGCGCGACAGCCCATCAGCGTTTCCATGCTGTTTCGTACCTTTGTACTCTATGTTGTGCTGATGTGCCCCTAGAAAAAGTGACCATCTTTGCAGCCGTTGCGCCGTCATCACCGGAACGCCCTTCTTTGGGTTAAAAATGGAGACCAGGGGCTGATGATTAGTCAGTTGGGTGAATTTCTGCCCGTGCAGATAGTGATTGAACTTCTTCACCCCCCACACCAGGCTGAGGGCCTCCCTGTCAATCTGGGCGTAGTTACGCTCGGCTGAGGTTAACGAGCGCGACACAAAGGCTATTGGCCTCTCGGAACCGTCAAGGAATTTGTGTGACAGCACCACTCCGATGCCGTAGGGAGACGCATCACATGCTAACCGAATCGGTAGTGTTGGATTGTAGTGGGCCAATACTTCTTTTGAAGTGATTAGGCATTTACATTTCTGAAAGGCACGCTTACACTCATCACTCCATTTCCATGTTACTCCAGTTTGCAGCAGGGCGTTCAGTGGGTGCAGAATTGTAGATAAATTCGGCAAGAACTTATGGTAGTAGTTCACCAACCCGAGGAACGACTTCAGTTGCGACACATTTTCCGGTGCTGGAGCCTTGACTACAGCCTCAATCTTGTCCGGCGACTTATGCAACCCTTCCTCATTAATCAAGTGGCCACAATACGAGATTTGTCTCCTGAAGAACTCGCATTTGGGGCAGTTGGCTCGTAGCCCATATTCCTGTAATCTCGTGAGCACCTGCTCTAGGTTGGCAAGGTGTTCACTGCCATTTTCGCCCGTAACCAGGATGTCGTCCAAATAACACTGGGTCCCCGGGATCCCTGGCAGGACTTGTTCCATCGCCCTCTGCCAAATAGCCGGTGCTGATACTACCCCGAATACCAGTCGATTGTACTGGTAAAGGCCTTTGTGCGTGTTTATCGTGAGGTATTTCCTAGATGCTTCTTCCACCTCCATTTGTAGATACGCTTGGGCCAGATCAATCTTTGTAAAGCGTTTCCCTCCAGATAGTGAGGCAAAAATATCTTCTATCCTTGGAAGTGGATCTTGTACTGTGTGCAGGACTGGGTTCACAGTTACCTTGAAGTCCCCACAGATGCGAACCTTCTTCGGTTCCCCAGGCGTGCTGCTCAATGATTTCTTCATTACAGGAATGATGGGTGTGGCCCACTCGCTCCAGTCCACCTTGGACAGCACACCTGAATGCTCCAGACTCTCCAGCTCTGCTTCAACGGCTGGGCGGATCGCGTAAGGTACCGGTCTGGCCTTAAAAAAATTTGGGTTTGCGTTATCTTTGATTTTTATCGTTCCCGTTACTCCTTTTAGAGTCCCAAGTCCTTGTTGGAACATCTCTTTTGCGTCAGTTAGAATTTTTGACAGTCGGCCAGGTGTGACGTCATCATCCTTTTTATCAGTCACAGTTAGCGCCTGAATGGAATGCCAATCCAATTGTATTTTTCGGATCCATTCACGTCCCAATAATGGTGGTCCTCCATCTGGTAGTATATATAGATACAGTTTCTGTGTTTCCTTGCCGTTGTATTCAACTGGCACCCTTATTTTTCCTCTGGGGTAGACTTTTTGCCCCGTGTATGTCTTCAATACAATGGACGTGTCCTTCAAGGGTATGTGTGAGAATAGCTGCTCATAGTCTCGTCGATTCATGACAGTTAGGGCTGATCCTGTGTCCAATTCCATCTTTACTGGGGACCCTGCTATTATGAGGGTGACCTAAATGGTTCGGTGATCCTCCTTTGCGATCACGTTGTGTAACTTTAGACAACTTAGTCTCCTGCTCCCGGAGTCCTTATCACTCTCCTGATCTTCCGAACTACTGTCTGTCAATTTCTTTACTTTCTTGTACTTTTCCTTAGTAGTTCTTGTAGTGTTGGTTTTCTTTCCCGACCTGCAGACTTTTGCTATGTGTCCCATTTTCCCACATTGCCTGCATACTTTGTCCTTAAACCAGCAGTCCTTCTGATCATGGATTGTTCTGCCGCAGCGATAGCACTTTTCTGCTCCATACGCCATTTCGTTAGCGCTGTATTCCTGTGGTTTCTGTTGTATTTCCGCAGCTCCCCGTGCTGCTGCTTCGTAGGATACTGCCACGCTGAAAGCCTGTTCTAGCATCAGGTCCTTTTCCGAACGTAGTCGTTTCTGGGTTCCTTCACTCTGGAGCCCGCAGACAAACTTATCCCGCAAGGTGTCTGCCAGTCCTGCTCCGAACTGGCAGTGCTTCGATAACTTGCGTAGTTCCGTAAGATAGTCAGCATTGCTCTCATCTTTGTGCTGGTTTCTTTTATGGAACTTGAATCTTTCTGCTATCAGCAGCGGTGTAGGGTTTAGGTGTTCCTGTAAGATATTAACAATCTCTTCAAAACTTTTCTCCATTGGTTTAGCTGTGGTAATTAAATTCCGCAATAGGCCGTACGTTCTCGCGCCCATCAAATTTAATAATACCGACGCCTTCTTTCCATCGGCCACCTCATTTGCCTCGCAGTACACTTCAATTCTTTCCACATACGTGGTCCAGTCTTCTACCTCGTTGTCGAAAGCAGTGATACTGCCACTCTTCGGCATCTTGAGTGATTTAAAATGGTGCCTCCCGCGCTTTTCCTTCATCCCCAATGGAATAAAATGGCGCCTCCCGTGCTTTTCCTTCTTCCCCTTGCTGCCACGCTGCTCCTAGCGTTCTACAGGGTAATGACGGTGACCCGCGGCTTCGGCGCGTATCACTTTTCCATCCCCTCGTTCTATTCTCGCCACGCTGCCCGGTTCTTGCGCACCGACCGCGCCCTGTGCGCTTCACCCTCTCTTCCTCCCGACGACGCTGCACGGCCCCTTTGCAGAGCCGCTCGATCGAGCCCGAGCCCGCCGCAGTCCGGAAGGGTCAGCACGACTTGCTGGAACACCTCGACTGGGGAGCCAGGCCCAGCTCTCCACAGCCTCCCCTGCAACTCTCCGATGGATCCCTGGGCGGTTGCCCGTGGTCGACGCCCGCCGTTCTGACTTCGACCTCCAAGAAGCTTCTCTTCAGGGAAAAGATCCCCGTGAGGTGATGCAGTACTGCAGGTGAGTTCGAACCTGCCCATCGCCAGTGTAGTGTCCGGGTATCAATAATACTCGGACTGCAGAAGAACACTAAAACAGGTATTTACTGAACAGAGGGGAACTCAAGACTGAA
Organism: Somniosus microcephalus; assembly: GCF_052327205.1. Lineage (NCBI taxonomy): Eukaryota > Metazoa > Chordata > Chondrichthyes > Squaliformes > Somniosidae > Somniosus > Somniosus microcephalus. The sequence continues at coordinate 93,722,963 of NC_141000.1, forward strand.
ATACAGAAGCCTGCTATGGCTTTATATACAGGGGTGGTCACTGCCGGTACTGCAGTATAGAATCAGTTCTTCTCTTAAAGGTACATACACAACAGTTTGGTGATCAAGTTGAATCTAATAGTATTGTGGTCACTGTTGCTCAGATGTTCCCCCACATGGAGGTCTGATACTGCATCAGGGTCACCACTAACAACTAAATCAGGTACTCGATTACCTCTAGTTTCCTTACATGGAGGAGGTATGCAGAGTGAAAAATGGCAGTAAATTCAAGCTAAACATCTGAATACAAAATGAGATCACCGTTTAGATAGTTAATACTATAACTAAGAACATGAATTACCAATTAGTGTTGAGTTAGCTCATCTCAGCCAGGACAATGGACAATTGGCCTGGAGGAGGGGGGAATCAGTCAAGGTTCCCACTACTAATCACTGTCCAGTGACTTCTGTTGGAAATTGTATCTATGTGAGCATTGGTTGAGGTCCGGCTCAGGGTGGTCTGTGATGGCTCCTATGATAAAATAGCTTGCTGCCAGTCACTGCCTAGGCTTGTGTGCAGAATGACCACTTTGGTGACGTAGTGGAACTGCATCACAGCATGTATTAGGAGAGGAGGAAAACTCAAGGTAAAAAAGAATTACTGTGTGTAAGAATGGGCTGGATTTTGATACTGGAGGCATGTAGGAGGCGGGACTACAACTTTTGAGCTTTTGACAGATTAAATATCAGCATTTGACAGCTCTTTGAAGCTGTCAAACACTGACAATCTTAACACTAAGTTAATTCCTTCCTCTCAGGCTGATTTAGAGATCTCTCCAGAACAGAAAGCTGAATGCTGCAACTTTTGACAGCTCGTGGCCATTCTGCTTTCTGTGCCGGTGAGATGAGGGACTCCTGAGATCTGAAGGAAGGAAGGCTGTAAAAGTAAGTAAAGGTAAGTAAAACTTCTTTAAACACACCAAACGCACTTACCTCTGCACTCATGCACCCATCGCTCACCTGAACACCGGACACCTCGAACCCTCCAAGTCCTTCAGCCCAACGGTCCGCCTTGCTAACTTGCCGTGGTTTGGAGCCATCGGGAATCCCACACTTCAGCAATAAAAATAGGGATTAGGCTAAAAACTGCCTGTTAACTACCTGTTAACAGGCAGTTAATTGGCACTAATCCCCTTCCCGCCTCGGGGAGGCGGCTCCCAGCACAGGTCGGGTATCCGCCTCCTTTGAAACTGGCATGGGGGCGGGATGGGTTCGTGCCCCCCGATTTCTCAAATTTAACCCCCCACACGCCTCCAATCCCGCCTCCACGGCCCGATGAAAATCCTGCCCAGTGTATTTAGCCTAGTTAAGTAATAGTGTATTAACGGAATTATATAATGTAGGGCTGTTGTGTCGGTACCTTTCTACCTAGACACAATTTAGGACTCAGAACCCAGAGATTCAAACATGAAGTGCTTTATTGGAAGGAAAGGAAGTTCTGGAAAGTTCCGAACAAAGAGAGCTAAACTTAACCGAGAACACCCAACCATTTATCTCCTGTGACAGCGCCACCACAGGTGGGAGGAGAACACACAATACATAACATTTCCTCCCCTCTTAAATGGAAGGTCCACATTATTCCTCAACGGGTAAGTTACTTTCAATGCACTCAACGAACCTAGGGTAGAGGTAGACTGCCTCAACCCCTGACTTTACCCTGGGGTTTATTCTGCCCCAGTCTTGAGGGTAAGTCACTAAGCCTACAGATCCAAGTGTCTTGGAGGCCGCCGCTCTCTGACAGGATACCGGCGGTCATCGCTGGCTTCCACAGCAGTAGGCATTGACACAGGCCTGGATGGAGAAGGTGCCTGTGTCAGTTGAAAGTCAGGAGTTTGCACAGGTGGAACAGTCTCTTTGACTTCCTGTGTTGGAGAAGAGCACTGTGGCAAAGGATGCTGGTTTGCGGTATCATCCGGAAACAGTTCAGGCCAACCAGCCGTTGGAGCCTCTGTGGCTGTCTCTGCTCCTAGCAACAGTTGATCTGTGTGCCTTCTCCAGACAACGTCCTCAGCAGTCTCAACCGTGTAAGACACAGGGCCCGTCTGCGCGATCACCGTAGCAGGAACCCATTTCGGTCCAGTGTTGTAGTTTCGAGCTAGGACGTGCTCTCCCGGATGAAACCGTCTCTCCTTGGCTCTTTTCTCTCTCTTTTCAACTTGAGCTTGTTGTTGATGATGGACAACCTGCTCTGCCCTTGGAGGTTTGAGTAAGTCAAAGCTTGTCCGCAACTGCCTCTTCATCATGAGCGAAGCGGGGGAAGTTTTGGTTGTGGCATGCAGCTCGTTTCTGTAGGACAACAGGAAGCTGTTCAGACGTTGGTGGATTGAGCCCTGACCTTGCGATGCCTTCAAGGCGTGCTTCAAAGTTTGCATGAACCTTTCTGCCTGGCCGTTAGTAGAGGGATGATAGGGCGCAGACCTGATGTGTTGGACACCATTCACATGCAGGAAGGTTGCAAACTCCTGTGATACAAATTGTGGACCGTTGTCATTTACGAGTTGTTCCAGTGAGCCTTAGCGGCTGAACATCTCACCAAGTTTCTCAATTGTTTTCTCTGCCGTGGTAGACCTCATCACAGCGACCTCCGGCCACTTACTACAAGCGTCTACAACCACCATAAACATCTTCTCTTCGAAAGGACCAGCGAAGTCCACATGTACTTGCTGCCACACTTCTGCAGGCCAATCCCAGGGGTGTAGGGTTGCCAGCTGTGGAATATTCCGGACCCTTTGACATGGGGAACATGTTTTGGCTTTCTCTTCAATATTCTCATCGAGACCTGGCCACCAGAAGTAGATTCTTGCCATTTCCTTCATCCGAACCATCCCACTGTGGCCTGTATGAAGTTGTTGCAGTATAGGTTCCCTCAGAGGTGGCGGAATGATGACACGGCGTCCCCAAAGAAGACAACCTGCCTGGACGGAGAGCTCATTTCTTTTTGAAACGTAAGGTTTCAAACTAGGAGAATCTCCTATAGCTCTCCCTCGAATGACACCGTCCATTACCTCCGACAGGACTGGATCGTTGCGGGTGTACCTTCGCACCTGAACTGCAGTGACAGGTGCTCCCTCCACTTGTCTAAATTAGAAGATGTCTACCTGACAAGGCTCTGAGGGAGTAACAGGCAAGGGTAGCCTCGAGAGACCGTCTGCGTTGCCGTGCAAGTCTGATTTGCGATATTTGATGTCGTATGTGTGTCCTGACAACAGTAAAGCCCACCTTTGCATCCTGCTTGCAGTGAGAGACGGAATTCCGGTGTGGGGCCCGAAGATTGAAATCAATGGACGGTGGTCCGTCAGGAGTGTGAACCTTCTCCCAAACAGGTACTGATGAAATTTTCGAATTCCAAAAACGATTCCCAAGGCCTCGCGCTCGATCTGCGCATAGTTACTTTCGGCCTTGTTCAAGGTGCGTGATGCGAAGGCGATAGGTTTCTCTTCACCCGAAGGCATGATGTGGGATATGACTGCTCCCACACCATATGGTGATGCATCACATGCTAGCTGCACGGGTAGCTTTGGGTCGAAATGTGTCAAGACCTCCGATTTCAGCAATGCTTTCTTTGCTTGGGCGAAAGCTTCGTTGCACAGTTCAGTCCATTTCCATATTTTGCCTTGACATAGCAACTGATGTAACGGCTTCAGCAATGTTGCTAAGTCTGGAGTAAACTTCCCATAGTAGTTAAGTTGCCCCAGAAATGAACGTAACTGGCTCACATTCTGGGGTGCTGGGGCCTCCACGATCGCCTTGATCTTTGACGGCGCCTTATGCAGGCCAGTAGCGTCAATCACATGCCCCAGGTACTCAACTGAAGACTGAAAGAATTCACATTTGTCTTTACGAACTCTGAGTCCGTACTCTTTCAGTCGTTGTAGTGTCGCATCCAAGTTCAGAAGATGATCCTCATTTGTCCCAGTGACAAGGATGTCGTCCAGGTAGCACTGGACTCCTGGCAGTCCACTCAAAATCTGATCCATTGCCCTTTGGAATAGAGTAGGGGCCGACGTAATTCCAAACTGAAGGCGGCAGTACCTGTATAGCCCCTTGTGTGTCACAATTGTCAGCAGCTCCTTTGATTTGTCATCGACATGCATTTGTAGATAAGCCTGGCATAAGTCTATTTTGCTGAACTTTTGCCCTCCGGCCAGGCCCGTAAAAAGATCATCAATGAGGGGAAGAGGGTACTGTTCCGCAGACAGCACCGGGTTAATAGTCACTTTAAAATCCCCGCAGATTCGAACAGATCCATCCTTTTTCAGGACAGGAACAATGGGTGTGGCCCATTTGCTCACGCTCACAGGCTCCAGGACTCCATTCTCGACTAAGGCTTCCAAGTTAGCCTCAACTTTTGGCCTAATTGCATAGGGTACAGATCGGGCTTTGTGAAACTTCGACTTGCTGTCAGGTTTAATGTCCAGTCTCACGCTGATCTTTTTCATGCTCCCAAGTTCCCCATTGAAGAGTTCTGCATGTTTGTTTAACACTGCAGTCAGACCTAACTCCCCTTTTGACATCATGCGGACTGCAGGCCAGTCCAGCGTGATTTTCTCTAGCCACGCACGTCCCAGTAGCGATGGGTAATTTCCCTTTACCACATATAGTGGCAGTTTTGCAGTCTGTCCGTTCAATTTAACTGTCACCTCAATGACGCCTCTCATGGCCACAGGTTCGCCGATATACATCTTTAGCACAATGTTTGTTGGCTGAAGGGTAAGATGCTTTAGCATTTTGTTGTAGACAGTGTCTGAAACAAGGGACACAGCTGCGCCTGTGTCCACCTCCATCCGCACTGATTGTCCCTCCACCAGTGGTGACACCCAGTAGCCATTTGAATCACCTGCAACCGTCAGTATGTGCACCTCTTCCTCCTCAGAGGTGTCGCTCCCCTCTGTTTTGCTTGTTCCATCATACTGCACTGAATGAACACTCTTTTTCCTCTCTTGTCCAAATACAGACATTTTGCTTCCATGCTTCCCAGCTCTGTCTGTTCTTTTTTTTACCTCTACAGGCGCGTTCAATGTGACCCTTTTTACCACAATTTCGGCATTCCAACTCCGTACACCAGCAGTCATTAGCGTGATGGCCTGTTTTCCCACAACGGTAACATGTGCCGTTCCGCGCACCTTTAGGCTCAGACGACACCTTGTGAACTCTCCCTGTTGAACTCAACTGGTGAGCCTCCTTTTCCGCCATCTCCATGGAGACACTAACTTCAATGGCCTTTTCAAGAGTAAGGTTGTCCTCAGTAAGAAGGTGCTTCTGTGTGGCTGCATTTTGCAGACCACACACGAGTCTGTCTCTTATGGTGTCCTTCAGCACCTCCTTGAACTCGCAGTGTTCTGACAACCTTTTGTAAAGCAGCAATAAACATTGTCACTGATTCCCCCTCCTCTTGATTCCGTTTGTGAAATCTAAATCTCTCAGCAATAACCAGAGGTTTTGGTGAAAAATGTGCTCCAAGAATTTCCACTAGTTGCTTATATGTTTTAGTATCTGGCTGCACGAGGCTGCGAAGTAAATTGAATGTCTTCGGCCCAATTACACTCAAAAAGGTAGGCACGACCTTTTCATTTGCCACCGCATTCGCCAATACAAAATAGTCAAAACATTCCGTATATGCGCTCCATTGCTCCACATTTTCATCAAAATCACCGATGTTTCCTAATATAGTAGCCATCTCACGTTTCAAATTAAAATTTCTGTTTACTCACTGCCGTAACGTTAATGTGATGCTGCAATCTCTGTTCCGAGTGTTTTGTAGTCGAAAACAAGAAAGTTCCCACAACACAGATTCATCCGATCCTCGTTGCCACTTGTTGTGTCGGTACCTTTCTACCTAGACACAATTTAGGACTCAGAACCCAGAGATTCAAACATGAAGTGCTTTATTGGAAGGAAAGGAAGTTCTGGAAAGTTCCGAACAAAGAGAGCTAAACTTAACCGAGAACACCCAACCAACCTGTGACAGCGCCACCACAGGTGGGAGGAGAACACACAATACATAACAAGGGCCACCAGCCTAGAACTGAGCTTCAAACCCCTCACCCTATCTATCACTAAGACTGCTTACTTCCACCTCTGCAACATTACCCACCCTATCTCACCCCCAATGCTACTTTCTGTTCCACCTATCTATCTTTCTAAGCAACATAAAATGAAGTTTATGCATTGTAGCTATGTGATGTAGACTGTAGTTTAATTCATTTGAATTTTCCAATTGCAAAATTAGGTTTAAATTAAAATTCCATTTGGTTTGTTGAAACACAATACCATTTATTGAATGGTTCAATCATTTCGGGTTTGTATTGTTTTTCCACTCATACCAATGAGAACTTTATTCCCTTCCCAGAAATCATCTCAACAGATGGAAACTGTGAGTAGGTAAGTAGATTTATATAAAACAAATTTTCTATTGTTAGTCGTACATTAAATTCTAATATTCAAATTAAGGATCAGTTATCACAGTTAGAAAAATTAACCACATAATTTTTTTTTGCAAGTTCAAGTACTGAAGGCTTGTGCAGGTAAGTTCATATTTCATACCAGTGCTTAGAACATGCAGAAGTGCTTTGTAGAAATTAGGTGTTTTTCTTAAATAAAAAAAATAAAAAAATGTTTTGAAATTTAAAGCTTGTAAATATGGAGTTGAAATTGCACTGTGCAATATCTGGTAATAAATGTACTTGTATGAAATTCTTCACCCCACTATTTTAACAAAGGCACTAACTCATGTAAAATGAAATGGGCTATTGCCTTTGTCAAAATATATTGCACTACATGATTCACCCCCGTGTGTTTGTGTAAACTGTTAAACAATATATAATTCCCTTTCTAGTCTAGAATCAACCACAACCACAAATGCAAATTCAACTGAAAACAACTCCACACGAAAAGGTCTGTCCACTAATTATTCAATTGTTTTTTATTTGCTCAAGCAGTGAGACCTATAACAGTCAAAATAAATTTCAATGGGGCTGAAATCCGTGGAAAGAGGCGCATCCTGACGTATGTGCCAAGATTTACCCACCCAGAACCTTTGGCGCTGACCTCGCTAAAGTTTGTGGAGTCAGGGAGAGGTCTCTTGATTTACATGAGAATGGTAGACACCTGTGCCACCTGCCATGGTGGAGAGAAGTTAAAGTCCCCCCAGAAGAGGTTGCTAGTTCCAGGGTTGGTGGCTGTGTCCCCTCCCCCCAGAAAGTATTTTACAGTGCCTCCTTTGTAAGGGAACCACATTTAAGAAAATAGTTTTTTTCCGGGTGCCACGCCACAATTCTGGACCCTTAGGTGGACTCCTCTTTTGTCAGCTGCCAACATGGTATCCTGGTCCCTCCAGGATTCTCTGAGGGCTGAAGATGCAGGAACAACCAACATAATGGCCGGAATTTTCTTTACCTGGGCGGGTTGGGGGCAGGCGGTCAGCATGACAGGTCAGGACCGCATTGTTCTTTTCACCCCGCTCCTCAGAGCGACTTTCCCTTAATGGCGCCTATTAAGGCAGGCCTGCGCGTTTCCCGGCCCTATTAAATGGTGCAGGTCTGATGACATAATTGATGACTCATTTCCAGCCGAGACAGATTTAAGGTGATTGGCAAAAGAACCAGAGCTGACTTGAGGACATTTTGTTTTACGCAGCGAGTTGTTGTGATCTGGAATGCGCTGCTTGAAGCAGATTCAATAGTAACTTTCAACAGGGAATTGGATAAATACATGAAGGGAAAACATTTAGAGGGCTATGGGGAAAGAGCAGGGGAGTGGGACTAATTGGATAGCACAGGCACAATGGGCTGAATGGTCTCATTCTGTGCGTATCATTCTATGATTGTACGATCTATTGTTAGGTGAAAGGCCTCACATTGCACCACAACTCATCTTCGAGAAAAATTGGCATTGTTTGTCTTTACCTTGTATTTCTTTTCTCAACCAATGATAGTAGCCATGCGGAATAATGAAACTGAGGCAGGGAGCCAGGGAAGTCTAAATAAAGGCCTTGAAGGCTCCAAGTATTTAATAATATACCTTGTATTTCATTGCCAGAAGCTGAAGGAGTTTCAGTTGATAGCACTAACATCACAGCTGAAGAAAATGAGAACACTGTAAGTCCCGTTTTTGAAGATTTTCTTTTACATTTTATATTGTAAATTTGTATGTTGCCTTTGATTAATATTAGAATTCAGCTTAAGTAGACATGATCAAATCCTTGATGGATGTGAGTTGGGGCGACTAACTTCCATTTTGGTATTCTTTTCTCCTACTTATGATAGAACTTCTTGGATTATGGCTTGTTGATTTAAAATACTGGAGAAATTTTAAAAATAGAATACATTATAAAGATTGGTGTCAATACAGTTCTTCAGACTGCTGTTATAACATTACTCTATTATTAACATAGATTTCTCAATGAATGACATCAGTGCTGCTCCACAACTGGCCCATAGAAGGTGTGATTTAAGAGGAATGAATTACTGAGTAAATTTTTCCTCTTCCTCGCAATGAAGCTTTCACCCGGTGCTCTGTTCAGAGGCTTGGCTGAAAATTGACTCGACTCCCCCAACCAATACAGACAAGTTGGGCCGAATGACCTGTTTCTGTGCTGTATATTCTATGTAATTATATGTAAACATGTTCTGAAATTTTGAATAGTATGAAGCCATTGCCTTATTGCTTAGCTGGGAGTCAAATGTTTAAGTATCTGAACCTTCAGGGCATTCACCAAAGAACAATTCTTGGAAGTATTTTGTGAAGCATTATAGTAAACCAGAATGACTAATACAAATACAGTTTCTGGCTCTATAAGGAGGTTCTTATTAACCCCATTGACTCATCTTTTGTGAAATAAGCACCCAACAAATCACAGGAAGAATATCTGTCATCATGCATTATGAATGGGAGAGGGTGAATTAGAGCCTTGTGAACTACAACTCTGCACTTCTCTTTCTTTAAGTTTGAAAGAGTTACATTTGCCATGGTAATTTTTTAAAAAGAGAAACAGATAAAATGGCAAGACCCATAATGGATATCACTACCATTTATGCTGTTCTTGCTTTTTATCTTTCTCCAGGTCAGCATCTCAAATGAGTCCTATAGGCAAGTGCTCGCTCCCTACAAACTTTTTCTGCCATCTGTATCATTTGTAGCAAGTCTGAGGTTGAACAGCAAACCCTGATCACCATATTTACTGGTTATATAGCACATGCCCTCAGGTGATTTATCTTTGACTTTCGAGGGCAGTAGAATAAATATTGCATTAGACAATGGTTTAGGATATAAACAGACAAACAGATTTATCAAGCAGCAAATGTATAACTGAACAGTAGAAAGACACACTGGAAGTGAAATTGGACAAGGGAGGGGACGCAAAACAGGCGGAATCACGTTTGTTGCCCGTTATACTGCATACCCGATATTCAGCTTCATTGAAGTCAATGGAACTTGTCAGAAGAAAAACAAAACACACAGCTGTGTGTTCTATGCTAAAAGTCCCTGAATGTTAACCTTATGTGGTGGTTCACTGCTGACCATTCATTGTCACGATGGCCTATCTATATCTCCCTAATGACTTCAGACATATTACTCAATTGGAACAGGAGATATAGATATACTTTTTAAAATTTGAATATCTATCTCGTAAAGTCAGTTGGACCTGCTGATCAAATGTTTATTCAAACAAAACTGATAGGACGCTTGTATTTCAATTGAAGGCTTGGCCCCTGCCTTGGATATCTAGTGCAAACAAAACATCTGTTGTGTGGGGGCTGTTGTGTATCAAAACATGCTAGATAATTTTCACTGAATGCACCTGGGTTTTTAGCCCTGTACATACCAAGATAGAAAGAAAGAAGCCTGTAAGACGATACATCACAGACCAGAATGCTTCATTCTGGTCACACAATGGTTGAAAAGAATATGATGGGCCTATACTCCCTGATGTTTAGAAGAATGAGAAGTGATCTCATTGAAACATATAAGATTCTGCGGAGGATTGACAGGGTAGATGCTGAGAGATTGTTTCCCCTGGCTGGAGTGTCTAGAACTAGGGGGGCATAATCTCAGGATAAGGTGTTGGCCTTTTAAGACTGAGATGAGGAGGAATTTCTTCACTCAGAGGGTTGTGACTCTTTGGAATTCTCTGCCTCAAAGGGTTGTGGAGGCTCAGTCATTGAGTATATTCAAGACTGAGAGAGATTTTTGGACTCCAGAGGAATCAAGGGATCGGGCAGGAAAGTGGAGTTGAGGTCAAAGATCAACCATGATCTTATTGAATGGCGGAGCAGGCTCGAGGGGCCGTATGGCCTACTCCTGCTCCTAATTCTTATGATGGAAATAAGTAGATCAAGAAGTGGTTAGGCAATGCCAAGATTAGGTTTTAAGGATTTGTTAATAGTGGGAGGAATGGGAATTGTACTGCTACATAGTATGATGATACTAGCTTGCTCAATATGATGTAGGCAGCTGAAAGTAATTGTGGTACCTATCAGGACAGCTTTAGTCTAACCAATCCATACTTCTTATTGAAATGTATTAGAATGATGAGGCAAGAATTCATTGTGAAACACACCTATACAACCTTTGGAAAGACTAGGTTAATCTTAAGTATTTTCTCTTCTGGCTGTTATAGAATGTAAACTACTCATTTAAGAAACCCTTGGGAAACACAGTGGGCACTTTACTAGGAATTGATCATAGCCTAGTATGACACGATTAGAATTTTGTCACCTATGTAATTTTGTATAAGTGATATTTCAAGCATCACCACCAATACATTATCATTGAGACAATGTTTATTCAAAGCCTTGAAACTGTCCCTGTTAAGTCTGTGGGTTGTATTATAAATAATCACAGACTCCACTGTTAACAGAATAAAACACGTCTTTACTATTCAGCGGCTCGGGCGATTCTGCCCTAGTTAACGTATCACAACCCTTATATACTGGTGTGGTCACTATCGGTATTACAGTATACATGAGCCAATAGATAGTGCCACCCTAAAGTAGTGCTCTTAAAGGTGAACGGTTACATTCTATAGTTCCCTTAAAGGTAAACGGTTACATACACAACACTCCTCCCTTCCTAGCTTATTACTTACAGAATCCCGTTAAACATACAATCTTCAACTTTATATAAACAGTTTGCAGATATACTCTCGATGGAGTCAACGTCATATAACAATTTACAAATATACTCTCAATGGAGTCAACGTCATATAACAGTTTACAAACATACTCTCAGTGGAATCAGTTTACAGGTTCAGTCTCTGTGGGAACAGTTCATAAATTCAGTCTCTGGTATTAATTCGTTCCAGACAGCATCCTCCATAGCTTTTTTTTTTTTTTAACAGCTTGTACTTTCGTCCTGTTGAACCAGCAGTGCGGACTTATACAACCCACTGGCTGTCTTGATAATGTCCCTGGATTTTTTTTACAAATTTAGCACCTTTCGTAGTGTTCGGACTGAGGTAGTAGAAGTAATAATATTTTAAACAGTTATTATTTTCTGCTTCTTCTTTTTCTTTTCTGCCTTTTTGAAACTCTCCGAGCTCTTTTCCCGGCTGCCATCTGTAGCGCCACCAACTCTCTATGTTCCTTAGACCTTAAGTGCTTCCTCAGGATTTCAGCACTTTGGGAGTTCCCATCACAATTTGGGCAGACCACATCCTCATAACATTCGGTGTCACTCAACAGGTCAAAACCCTTCTTCAAGCAATCATATTCATCCTGCTCTTCCTCGGATGTCTGCCCTTCCTTCCCTCCTGGCCTCATTTGTGCGTTCAATCCTTTCCCTTCCTTCAGGGATTTCGTTATCAGGCTATTTAATCCTTCTACTGAAGTAGCTGTTTCCCCATTCTCCTGTTCCCCTGGACGTAATTCAGCGTACTCCTCCATTTCATCCATCATTTTCTCCAATGCTTTCATCTTCTCTTCCTCTTGTACTTTGGCTTCCAGTGCTTGGAGAAGTTGCGCCTCGATGCTCTCTAGCTCATGTTCAGGGCCCATTCCCAGTTGAAACTGTTCTTCAAGTCGGTCAACCTCGGTAATTGCCGCCTCATATTTGTCTTGGGCTTCCTTCCATATTTTTATGAGTTCTGCCATGTCTTTCACCTCTACATCCTCATCTATGTATGGAACTTCTACCGATGAGTCTGTCTTGGCCCTGAGCTCCTCAAGAATTTCCTGCAGCCTTTGGACTTCTTGCTCATGTTCAACCTTTAGTTGCTCATATACTTCCAACGAAACTAGCTTTTCGGAGGTTGCTGAGTTAACCCCCTCCAGAATTGTAGTCTGGGCCTGTTCATACTGTTTTTTCAACTTCTCGCACTCTGCTTGTAAGGAGTCGTAGAGAAGAACTGGAATAAAATCCTGGCTTCCTGAAGATTCCTCTTCATTTGTTTCTTTCGCAATTTCCTGTTGGAGTTCAGCCAAGGCTGCTATGCTATCTGCCTCTCGAAGTCTCACTGCCATCAACTCTTCTTTATTCTTGCAGTCCATCTCAGCCATTTCCCATTTACTTTCATTTAACTGAGTGAGTAGTCCCTTATTTTGGGCTGAGAGATATTGCACCTTCTCATGTAGACCCTTGCACTCCTTCTCTGCTTGACATAGCTGATTACCGCTGATTTGGTTCTGCGTTTCAAGTTCCAACATCCTTTGCTTAGCTTCTTTCAGTTTCGCCCCTATAAGCTCCTCTTGCAACATGGCCACATTATTCTCATCAGGTAAAGAAGCGTTTCTCTTTTCCATGTCCAAGATTTGTTTCTGCATCTCCTTAAGAGCACCCTGTGATTCAACTTCTCTTAACTTTGCCTGCACTAGCTCCGTCTCTAATTGCAGAACAAAATCCTCAGTGCAGCGTGATTTGCCCTTCTGCTGTATCTCTAGATCATGCAAATATTCTAACCCCTGAACATCATCAGGGAGATGTGATCGGTAATTGGTCACGATGGCTCTATGGTCGCTCTCTGCTTGAGCCAGTAGGTTCTGTTGTCTTTCCAGACTCTCCCATTCGGTGTCATAGAACTTTTTCATTGTTTTCATCTCTTGTACGAGGCGGTAACTTAATTGTTCTAATTGTTGTTGTACTTTGAAATAGCGTTGAGTTCGAGCCCGGTGTTCCTCCGTAATGCATATGTCTGTAGCTTGAACAGACTCAGAATTCTCTGTCTTTATGCACGCCATCGATTTTCCAACCTTAGTCCGTGAGTTAATGTTAACCTTGTTTTTCATACATAAGCTGGACTTATCGTCTTCCGGCTCAGAGTCTGAGCTGCTTGTCTGCACCGAGTCCTCACTCGTCATTGCTTGTCGGTAGTGCCATTCCATGTCTATTTTCTTGATCCACTCCCGTCCTAGAAGTGGTGGTCCTCCCTCAGGTAGTACGTACAAATTCATTCTTGGGTGTACTTTACCCCTATCTCTCACCTTGACTCTTATCTTCCCCATGGGGTATACGCGATGCCCCGTGTATGTCTGTAATACGAACTTGGTATTTCTTAAGGGTATGTGAGAGAATAGTCGGTGGTAGTCCTTTTGGTTGATGACTGATACAGCTGATCCCGTGTCCAGCTCCATTCGTACTTGGACTCCAGCTATTTTTAGTGTGACCCAGATCGTCTGTAGATCAGTTACTTTACCCACATTGTGGATTCTCAGACTATCCAACTCCTGGCTGTTTGGGTCTGAGTCTGAATTTTGTTCGTCTGAACTCTTTTCAGCCACCTGATGCACCTTGTTGTACTTTTCTTGTGGTGGTGGCTTCCTTTGTTTGTTGGTCTTCTTTCTGGACCTGCATACCTTCGCGATGTGACCCAGTTTGCCACATTTCCTGCACTCTTGATTCTTAAACCAGCACTGATTCTGGTCGTGCGTTGTCTTTCCACAACGGTAGCATTTGGAAATGCTTGCAGTCATTTGGTCCACCCCGAGTGCCGCCACCTTTAGCTGCATTTCCGCCGTCCCTTTCGCTGCGGCTTCGTGCGATGAAGCTATGAGGACAGCCCTGTCCAGTGTGAGGTCGTTTTCTTCCAGAAGTCGCTTCTGCGTTCCTTCTTTGGCCAAGCCGCATACGAACTTGTCCCGCAGCGCCTCTGTCAAATTCCCTCCAAACTGGCAGTATTTCGCTAGCTTACGCAGTTCGACTAAGTATTCCGCATTGCTTTCATCTTGCCTCTGGGTTCTGGCGTAAAATTTAAATCGTTCAGCCAGTATCAACGGTGTGGGGTTCAAGTGATCCTTCAGCACTGCTACGCTCTCTTCGAAGGTCTGGTCCACTGGTTTAACTGGTGCTATTAGATGTTTCAAGAGCCCGTATGTTTTTGCTCCCATCGAATTTAACAAAGTTATTGCCTTGGCGTATATGGCTACGCAATATATTCCTATGCGTTCCCCATACGTGGCCCTGTCTTCTATTTCAGCATTAAAATCATTAATATTTCCTCGCTTAGGCATCTTCTTCTCTTTCCGAGAACAGCACAAGTATTTCTTTACTTATTATTAATTTTCTTCTCTTCTTGAGAACACCACCAGTATTGCTTTACTTATTTCTTGTTTCTGAAAATTCTAATTAATTTTCTTCTCTCTTCTTGAGAACACCACAAGTATTGCTTTACTTATTTCTTGTTTCTGAAAATTCTAATTAATTTTCTTCTCTCTTCTTGAGAACACCACAAGTATTGCTTTACTTATTTCTTGTTTCTGAAAATTCTAATTAATTTTCTTCTCTCTTCTTGAGAACACCACAAGTATTGCTGTACTTATACTTATTTTCCCTCTCTTCTTGAGAACACACCAGCCTTTCTGAAAAATCTTATTACTTTCCTGAAATTCTTAATAATTTCCAAGATGGCGGTTTCCCGCTTCTTCCTTCTTCTTCAGCGGTTTCCCCATGAAAAATGGCGGCTTTCCCGCGCTTCTCGCTCTCCCCGCCCACTTCGATGGCGGTTTTCCCGCGCTTCTCGGCGCTCTCCGCCCACTTCAATGGCGGTTATCACCCGTTCCCCGACGCTGACTTTCAGGCCGAGTGCGGGCCTTATCAGCGGATGCGATCGATGGCCCGGCTGCCCTCGCACTTGAAAGCGGCCCCCGGCCTCTGGCTCACCCGCTCGCGCGTTTCACCGCGGCTCTTATCAGGGATTGCGATCGCCCTGTCTTTGCAGCCAACGCTGCGGCTTACCCACGAGGTTATGGAGGCTTCAGGGTCCTAATGCCTGTCGCTTCCAGCCTGTCGGTTCCAGACTGGTGGGGATTGAAACCTCTCTTCAACGTCCTGTCTTCGGACGAAGCCGCCGTGGAACAACTGCCGCAGGGTTCGAATCCTGACTCGTCGCCAATGTTAAGTCTGTGGGTTGTATTATAAATAATCACAGACTCCACTGTTAACAGAATAAAACACGTCTTTACTATTCAGCGGCTCGGGCGATTCTGCCCTAGTTAACGTATCACAACCCTTATATACTGGTGTGGTCACTATCGGTATTACAGTATACATGAGCCAATAGATAGTGCCACCCTAAAGTAGTGCTCTTAAAGGTGAACGGTTACATTCTATAGTTCCCTTAAAGGTAAACGGTTACATACACAACAGTCCCGGTTTTGTGTTTATAGTGACGCCTAATAGAATAATAATTAAAATCTGTAAAATTACAAGAACCAAAGACGATGGCTGCAAAATTCATCTTCTTAGCACCCGCTGTTTCGGCGCTATGAATGCCATTTTGGCTCCAAAATGGCATCTGCAGCGCGCGCAGTCTTCTGGTGCAAGTCGCGCCGAACGCCATATTGGTGAAGGCATTAGTGTTGCGCGCAGTGAGCATCCGCCGGAAGTATGCAGAGCAGGCAGATCATGACTTCAATCAGTACGTAATGCTGATTTGACGTCAGCGCTGCCATTTTGGAGCTCACCGCTCCAGCTAACACCTCTTAAGCTCGCACAGCTGGACACACATTAGGCAGCAGGAAGGACCCCCACCAGTGCTATTTAAAAGGATCATCAACGACTTACAGATTAGTTGCTGATCGATTTCTGTAATATATGTGGGTAGAACAAATGAAGGACAGAGACAGGATGAGTTGCTAGTCCATGTGCTTGTTTATTAGGCCAGAGTGAACTGAGCATGCTCATACCAAACCATGTGAACTGAATGGTTCGTGAGCTTGGTCATACATGTCGAGGCTTCCGATGAATCCCATAGGCGCGGCCATGATTGTCCCGATCCCGTTGAATAGTGACTCAGCACGCTACCTGTGTACCTTAAACTTTTCCATTCGAAGGTTGAACACTGTGTCCTTCCAAAACCCCTACAGATGGCTTTGAGATCCCATCCTCGTCGCCAAAAATGTAATATATGTGGGTAGAACAAATGAAGGACAAGGGCAGGATGAGTTGCTAGTCCATGTGCTTGTTTACTAGGCCAGAGCGAGCTGAGCATGTTCATCCTAAACCATGTGACAAACCATGTGATAATACATTACACTGCTTTCCCCTTAAAAAAATGTACATATTCCCTTCTCAAATACAACAAAACTCTGGTCCCACCTTTCCCAGCATTACATGTACCACATAACAACAACTCCTGGCTTTTTTTCTTTAAAATCAACTACAAATGCTACAAATGAACTATAAATCCAGTTTAATAACAGGTTTGCAGAGCCTTCCTGATCTCCTTACAAAAGGTTTTAGTGTCGAACCAATTTTCGGGCTGTTTTGTTCTGACTCTGAACTCAAAGAAGTAGGTACCAGCACTCTGTTTCCCCACTTGATACAACCTTGCTCACAAGACAATTCAGTACGACGGTTATGGAATGGTTTCAATTGTGTCCATACACTGATCAGTCCATCCATTCAAGTTGTTTTCATACACTCTTTTCAGTACCGAGTCCTTTTAAGTCTTATCTGCAATCTCAGTTGCATTCACAGGAAAGTCTTTGTCAACTGCACCTAGCGTGAAAATCTCACCCAGATTCCCAACAGGAGTCCTCATGTGGCAACCCGGACAAGGCAGCTGTGATTGCGTTTTGTTTTGAAGTGTGATCGTCAATCGTGTAGTCATATTGTGACAACAACACTGCCCAATGTTGCATTCTTGATGCAGCCATTGCAAGGATGGCAGATTTGGGCCCCAATATTGCTAGGAGCGGTTTGTGATCGGTTATCAGGGTAAACTTTCTGCCAAACAGGAACTGTTGGAATTTCTTGATTCCAAGCACTATGATGAGTGCTTCCTTTTCAATTAGCAAGTAGTTTCTTTCGCTCTTTGTGAGGGTTCATGATGCAAACGCAATTGTTTCTCTTGGCTGTTATCCATTATATGGCTTATGACAGCTCCCACACCATAGCTGGAAGCATCACACGCTAACTTAATCTCACGCTCTGTGTCGTAGTGCACAAGGAGAGCATCGCTAGAGAGACTTCTCTTACAAGCATCCTGTTACACTTTTGTCCACTTCCACTGGACATCCTTCTTGAGGAGCTCGTGCAATGGAGCTAACATGGTCGCTAACTCAGATAAGAAACGTGCGTAGTACTGGACCATTCCAAGGAAAGATCTTAACTCAGACATGTTCTGTGGCTTTGGAGCATTGATGACAGCATCAACCTTTTCCTTAACTGGTTACAATCCATTTTACATCTATTTTTAGACCAAGGTACACAACCTCGGGCTGCACAAAAGCACATTTGCCCCTTTTCAATTTGACATTGTGGTCATTCAACCTTTGAAGCACTAAATCTAACACTTCTAGATTCTCTTCCCTGCTGCTTGTTGCGATCAGCACATCGTCTTGATTGCATAAACAATTTGGAATTCCTTGCAAAATCTTATCCATTGTAGCCTGGAAGATTTTGGGGGAGGACTTTACACCTTACAGCAGCTTGGTGTATGAGTACAGTCGCTTGTGTGTGTTGATAGTGAGACACTGTTGACTCTCATTGTCAACATTCAGCTGAGCGTAAGTGTGCGACAGGTCAAGCTTGGAGAAAACCTTTGACCCATACAAATCTTGTGATGTAGGTAACGGGTACTGCTCAACGTCAACTGCTTGGTTGATAGTAACTTTGTAGTCACCGCACAAGTGTACAGTTTTGTCTGCTTTGGGCACTACCACAATCGGGGTAGCCCATTCACTTTTGTCAGTTTTTACTAGCACTCCGTTCTCTCTCAGTTTCTCTAGCTCTTCCTCCACCTGACTTTTCAATGCATAGGGGACCGGCCTTGCCTTACAATAGACAGGCTTCAAGTTGGACTTGATGCGGGTAGGCACGTCATACCAAGTGATACCCTCATAACTGTCTGTGAACATGCTTTTATATTTGTTCAGCATTGTGTCGAGTCGCTTCTTTGAAGCATCTGCACTGAAGACATTTTTCCAATCTAGTTTTAACTTTCTCAAACAGTCTTTGCCCGTGAGGATTGGCCTGTTGTTGTAGCTCGCTACAATAATAGGTCGCTTTACTGACTGGCCATTGTTTTGAACTGTACATTCCATTTGTCCACATGTCTCTAGAATTTCTCCGGAGTAGGTTTTTAACTCTACGATACTCTTTGTAAGTGGTATTTGATTAAACATTGTAGTGTATGTATCCGTCTACCTTTAAGAAAACCATTGTACGTACCCGTTCACCTTTAAGAGAACTATTTTAGGTGTGGCACTACTTTGTTGGCTTCTGTATACTGTAATACCGACGGTGACCACACCGGTATATAAGTGCTGTGTCAGGATTTATTTGGCAGATTCGCCCTGACCTTCGAATAGTAAAGTCCTGTTTTAAGTTACTCTGGTAGTCTGTGTATTAATTAACTAAACAACTCACAGACTTTACAGTGGCGACGAGCTCGATCGTACCCTGCGGCAACAATACTTCTGAAGCAGTTAACGAGCGTCGAGAAGAGGCAACCGCCCTCGTCGTTCTGCTGGGAGAAAACTCGAGGCTGCAGAACTAGAAAGGAAGAAGAAGTTAAAGACAAAGACTTCCATCAGCAACAGGCACTGACTGTCCCTTCTGCCACGGTGAGGAGTGAGCCGATCAGCACGAGAAGCAAGGCGGCCACGGTGACTGTGAGTAAGGGAAAGTAAAAAGAATAACCGGAGGATAAGGGCGGTGCACTCGACCACGGTCGAGGGGGAAAGGAGCCGGACAGAAGTCGGGTCCAGAGGCGCTGAGACTGGGGCAGCGTGGAGCAAGGAAGCCGCGGTACAGACAGGCTGGGGGACGCAACGGCGTCGTGAGACAGCTAGACCGCGACCGGCGAAAAAGGCCGGGCAGCGACCGAAGCCACGAAGCGCTGTGACCGGGAGCGTAGGCGCGGGAAGAGATAAACTCAGCCGCAGCCGGGGAGGGAAGCACCGGACTGCAAGAGGGCTGGGAGGCGCGATTGGGAGCCGAGTGAGTGGGAGAGGCAGAGCCGACCAAGGGGGAACTGAGCGAGAGCCAGTCCAGCGGCTGAAACTGTTCTCCGTCAACGGGGTGTACCCAGCGCCGGTAGAGCCGAGCGAGCGGGAGAGAGACAGAGCCCGAGCAAGGGGAACCGAGCGAGAGCCAGCCCAGCGGCTGAAACTGTTCGCCGTCAACGGGGTGTACCCAGCGCCGGTTGCCCTGCCGAGAAAAGGGAAAGCCCTGAAGCCGACGCGCAGGCTGTGAACCTGAAAGCCAGCGGCTGTCGCCCGTGGGGAAAGTGTACCCCTCCCGCTAGGGAAGAAACGCGGGAAGCCGCCATTAGGCGGGGAAGAAGACAGAAGCGGGAAACCGCCATTGAAGTGGGCGGGGAGAGAAGATAAGCGCGGGAAACCGCCATTTTCGTGGGAACCGCCATCTTGGAAAAAAAAAATAAAAGAAAATTTAAAGAAATAATTCGTGGTGTTATCAGGAAGAGAGGAAGATGCCTAAGCATGGTAACATCAACGATTTTAATTCCGAGGTAGAAGACTGGGCCACGTATGTGGAACGCATTGAGATCTATTGTGAGGCCAATAAAATAGAAGAAGATGACAAAGCTATAACCTTGCTAAACTCGATGGGCGCGAAGACATACGGGCTCTTGAAGCATCTACGAGCACCAGCTAAACCGGCGGATCAGACTTTCGATGATATTGTGACTGTTCTGAAGGATCACTTGAACCCCACACCGTTGATGTTGGCGGAACGATTCAAATTCTATGCGAGAACGCAAAGGAAAGACGAAAGCAACACAGAATACTTGGTCGAACTGCGTAGACTAGCGAAACACTGCCAGTTTGGAGGGAATCTGACAGAGGCATTGCGAGACAAGTTCGTGTGCGGGTTGTCAAAGGAAGGAACGCAAAAGCGACTACTCGAAGAGAACGACCTTACACTTGACAGGGCTGTCCTTATTGCAGCATCGCATGAAGCCGCAGCGAAGGGAACTGCGGAAATGCAGCTAAAGGCAGCGGCACTCAGTGTGGATCAAATTACCTCGAGTACAACAAAATGCTATCGTTGTGGGAAGACAACACACGACCAGAACCAATGCTGGTTTAAGAACCAGGAATGTAGGAAATGTGGCAAACTGGGTCACATAGCTAAGGTATGCCGGTCAGGGAAGAAGACCAACAACCAAAGGAAGCCATCACAGGAAAAGTACAACAAGGTACACAAGGTGGCTGAGAAGAGTTCAGACGAACAGAATTCGGACTCAGACCCAAACGGCCAGGAGCTGGGCAGTCTGAGAATTCACAATGTGAGTAAGGAAGCTGACCTACAAACTATCTGGGTCATGCTAAAAATAGCTGGAGTCCAAGTGAAAATGGAGTTGGACACTGGATCAGCTCTATCAGTCATAAATCGAAGGGATTACCACCGGCTATTCTCACATATACCCTTAAGAGATACCAAGTTCGTATTGCAGACGTACACGGGGCATAAAGTATACCCCATGGGGAAGATAAGAGTCAAGGTGAGAGATGGGGGTAAAGAACACCCAAGAATGAACTTATACGTACTACCTGAGGGAGGACCACCACTTCTGGGACGGGAGTGGATCAAGAAAATAGACATGGAATGGCACTATCTAAAAGCCATAACGAGTGAGGACTCGGTGCAGACAATCAGCTCAGATTCTGAAACGGATGACGATAAGACCAACCCAAATATGAAAGACAAGGCTAAAATGGACTTGCCGACTAAGGTTGGAAGAACGAAGGCATGCATAAAGGCTTATGCTCCAGAGAAGAACAAAGTTTCAGAACAGAACTCCACCGAACAACGACAATATAGTTTGACAGAGAATTCTGAGTCTGTTCAGTTTACGGACATATCCATGACTGACGAACACTGAGCTCGGACTCAACTTTATTTCAAATTACGACAGCAAGTAGAACAAGTGAGTTACCGTCTCGAACAAGAGATGAAAACAATGAAAAAGTTCTATGACACCGAATGGGAGAATCTGGAAAGACAACAGAAGCAGCTAGCTCAAGCAGAGAGCGACCATAGAGCCATTGTGACCAATTACAGATCACATCTCCCTTATGCTGTTCAGGAGTTAGAATATTTGCAGGAAGGAGCAAATGAAGAGGAATCTTCAGGAAGCCAGGATTTTATTCCCGTTCTTCTCTACGACTCATTACAAGCAGAGTTTGAGAAGTTGAAGGAACAGTATGAACAGGCCCAGGCTACAATCCTGGAGGGGATTAACTCGGCAACCTCCGAAAAGCTAGTTTCAGTAGAAGCATATGAGCAACTAAAGGTTGAACATGAGCAAGAAGTCCAAAGGCTGCAGGAAATTCTTGATGAGCTCAAGGCCAAGACAGACTCATCGGTAGAAGTTCCATCCATAGATGAGAAATTAGAGGTGAAAGACATGGCAGAACATGAAAGACAAGATGTCCAAGAACTCATAAAAATATTGAAGGAAACCCAAGACAAATATGAGGCGGCAATGACCGAGGTTCAACAATTTGAAGAACAGATTCAACTGGGAATCCTTTCAGTGGAAGAAAAGGAAACTGTAAGAAACACAGAGACTGTAAGAATGGCCCCTGAACATGAGCTAGAGAGCATCAAGGCGCAACTTCTCCGAGCGCTGAAAGCCAAAGTACAAGAGGAAAAGAAGGTGAAAGCATTGGAGGAAAAGGTGGATGAAATGGCGAAGACTCTGATCCACAGTGTTCCCATGGAAGAGTTAACGGTCAGCCAACTTCTTCATATGCTGAGGGACAAGACTCTGCAATGGGAACAATCTGAACACGAGCTTCAATCTTCAAAGGGAAGGAGTTCGGAGCTCTCAAAAGTTATGGAAATAGCTGAGGTTGCAACACAGATTTTATTGGGATGCCAAAAGTACGCTGAATCACGTCTATGTGAACAACAGAATGTTGAAACAGCTGCTCCAGTAGAAGGATTGAATAGCCCGATCAATCAATCCCCGATGGAAGGGGAAGTATTGAAATCACAAATGAGGTAATTAGTGAAGGATTTGCAGGAAACCCAGGAAGAGCGGGATGAATATGAACACATGAAGAAGTCTCTTCAGGAAAGATGTCTAGGGAGGGAACAACAGTCGGCTAACGTCCAGTTGGGTAAGGAAGAAGTAGCAGGCCCCCTCGCTAGACTAGTTCAGGACGACACCGAATATTACCATGACCTGTTGAGTGACACGGAATATTACGAGGACTTGGTCTGCCCAGCTTGTGATGAAAACTCCCAAAGTGCAGAAATCAGGATGAAGCACTTAAAGTCTAAGGAACATAGGGAGATGGTGGCGCTACAGCTGGCAGCTGATAAGGGAGCCCCGAGAGTCTCCAAGAAGCAGAAAAGAAAAAGACGAAGCAGAAGGTGATAACCATCTAAATCATTATCACTTCTACCAGATCATGTACGTGGGCCCTACAAAGGGAGCCAAATCAGTTGGCAAGTAGGAAAAATTACCAAGGCAGTCCAGCTGTTTGTAAAAGTCAGCACTGCTGGTTCAGCAGGACGGAAGTTCAAGCTGTTAAGTCAAGGGAAAGACTATTGGATGAGTCACGCTAGCAATGTGAACCGGCTACACCACAGAGATGTTGTTCGGACCGAGTCAAGACCAGAGACTGAATCTGTGAACTGTTCCCGCAGAGACTGAATCTGTAAACTGTTTCCCGCATAGATTATACCTGTGAATTGTTTTACATGAAGTTGAATATATGTTATGTTTAATGGGGGACTAAGTATGTTGTAAGCTAAAAAGGGAGGATTGTAGTGTATGTATCCATCTACCTTTAAGAAAACCATTGTATGTAACCGTTCACCTTTAAGAGAACTATTTTAGGTGTGGCACTACTTTGTTGGCTTCTGTATACTGTAATACCGACGGTGACCACACCGGTATATAAGTGCTGTGTCAGGATTTATTTGGCAGATTCGCCCTGACCTTCGAATAGTAAAGTCCTGTTTTAAGTTACTCTGGTAGTCTGTGTATTAATTAACTAAACAACTCACAGACTTTACAAACATGCTCTCATATGTGTCTTACTCATGATAGAGCAGTCCGCTGCCATGTCGATACACATATCAATATATTGCTCATTGATCAAAAGTTTTGTATGCAAGTCTTTTTCAAGACTGCTAGCATTGCCGCTAGTGGCATAGATACTGTAGGTGCCTAGTTCTTCAACATCAGCTGTGTTCACTTCAATATTGTGAATTGCTCCCTTTTGTTGTCGGTGCTTTGCATCGCCACTAGAATGGTTCTTACCTGTTGCTTTCGATCTAGCTCTGTAAGCTGTTGAAATATGGCCTTGCTTCTGGCAGCGAAAACACTTCACATTTCTGTATTGGCAGGACTGTGGTGAGTGATTTTCATTGCAGCGATAACAATTCACTGAACTGCTCTCACCGACATACTATTGACCCAGTCTCACAGCTTTAAGTCTGGCGGTGGCTTTGTGACTGTAGACCTCAGCTGCACTAGTCACTTGATTTGGACGGAGCTCCCTAACATTCTTAAACGCCATCTCCATAGACAGGGCAATTTTGCATGCTATGTCAAACGTTAGGTTCGGAATGTTCAGTAACTTGGACTGTGTGCGCTCATCCACCAGTCCACACACAAACTTATCTCACAACGCATGATCCAAAAATGTGCCAAAGTTACAATGCAAAGACAGGTTTTTAAGAGCTACAATGTACTCACTGACGGTTTCACTTTGTTTTTGGTTTCTGGTACCAAACTTATGTAACTCTCTGTTATTTCTAATGACTTTGGGTTGAAATGGTCCTCGAGTTCCTCGACAATGTCTTCAAGCGTCACATCCTTCGCTTTCCCTGGCGCGAGTAGCTTTGTCAACGTTCCGTAGGCATCTGGCCCGATTTCCATTAGAAAAATTGCTTTTTTATGTTCACGAATGACTTTATTTTGAGCTTGAACATTCTTATCTGCACCTTCGGTCTCAATAATGTTATTGGCTCTAAAAACATCTCCATATGCTCAATGTAAGAACTGAATGGTTCGCGAGCTTGGTCATACAGGCCGAGGCTTCCGATGAATCCCGTAGGCGCGGCCATGATTGTCCCGATCCCGTTGAATAGTGACTCGGCACGCTACCTGTGTACCTTAAACTTTTCCATTCGAAGGTTGAACACTGTGTCCTTCCAAGACCCCTACAGATGGCTTTGGGATCCCATTCTCGTCACCAAAAATTTAATGTATGTGGGGAGAACAAATGAAGGACAGGGACAGGATGAGTTGCTAGTCCATGTGCTTGTTTATTAGGCCAGAGTGAAATGAGCATGCTCATACTAAACCATGTGACAAACCATGTGATAATACATTACAATTTCTACTGGCTGTTGCTACAACTGTACAAGTGTTTGGTGCTTTCTAGAGTTCTTTCAAGTTGCTAAACTCTACAGGGTGTGGTGTGGGAGGTACTGAAGGTCTTTGTCCTGACTTCAAGGCTTCTGCACAAACCAGTTGCTCCCAGACATGGATGCACTAGTAGGAGTTCCCCATCGAATACAGCATGACCTGCAGAATGAACAGAGGGCAGGCAGAGCAGGGCAAGCTGCTAGCAGAGGGAATGGGAGAAGGGCTTTCAGCAGGAGGACATATCCGCCCGGAGTGTTCAGGAATCAATTCATGTACCTGAACCTCAGCGAGGAACATTGTGTGAGACATCTGGCCTTCAGTAAGGACGTCCTCACTGAAATCTGCCACCTGCTGCAGCCACAACTGCAACCTCAGAGCAGAGCAAGGACCACATGGCCGTGGTGTGAAGGTGACCGTGTCCATGAACTTTTATGCGTTGGGTTCCTTCCAGGCTGGAGCTGGAGATATTTGCAACATCTCCCAGTTTATCTTCCACTGTTGCGTAAGGCAGGTCACTGAGGTTCTGTATTTCAAGTTAGCTGACTACATTTCATTCTCCCTTGCCAGAGACCAGCAGGCGGAGCGAGAAAGCGGCTTCGCGAGGATTGCAGGCTTCCCATGGTGCAGGGTGCCATTGATTGTATTCACGTTGCTTTGCAGGCACTTCATTGTCAACTCTGCCATGTACCGCAACCGAAAGGGATTCCACTCCCTCAACGTTCAGCTAGTGCGTGACCATACTCAGCGAATCATGCAGGTCAATGCCCGGTATCCTGACGGCAGTCATGATGCATTCATTCTGCAGCATTCCGCTGTGCCATCTGCATTTGAGCCACCACAACAAACCAAAGGGTGGCTACTGTGTGACAAGGGCTATCCGTTGACGACATGGCTCATGACTCCGGTGCGCAACCCATGCACATGTGGGCAGCATGCATACAACGAAAGCCATGCTGCCACACAAAATGTCATAGAACACATCATTAGTCTACTGAACGAATGCTTCTGCTGCCTGGACCACTCTGGAGGAGCCCTGCAGTACTTGGCAGAGCGGGTCTCATAGATTCATCCAGTCCACTGCATGCTGCACAACCTCACTATCATGAGGGCACAGCCTTTGCCACCAGCTATATGGTGAACAGCTGAGGAGGGGGTGGATGGTCGGGGGGGATGGCAAAGGAGGAGGAGGATGGGGGAGGAAGAAAAACCTAGACAGTCCCTTTTTGGCCGGGCTGTCCGTGATCGACTCATCTGACTGCGATACCAGTAAATACAACCCCACTTCCCCATTCACCAGCAGTCCCACACCTTACCTTCTCTCTGTTACTGACCTTCACAGCATTTGCTTATAAATTTATAAATCAAACCACACCAAATTGCATACAAATGCCTACTAATCACCCTTGTGCATTCCCTTAGTTCCTGTCTTCCATGTGCCTTTGCCTGTCCTAGTGCTCCTACGCAGTGCTACCCCAGTGGCTGCAGCATGGCTGGTAGAAGGCTGCTGACTTTCAGTGGAGGAGTGTGCACATGGCCTTGGAGGATGACCTCGAGCAGCTTTGGGACTAGAAGGCCAGGTTCGGACTACACCATCTCAGCACGGGCGGCATAAGTCTGGGCTGGCTGGCTGACAGGCAACAGCAAGGGCACTGGCGGAGTGGCAGTGGTGGGAGGATGAATGCTGTCATCCTGAGAGGACAGCAGGTTTGTGCTCCACGGAGCCACTGCCATTCCCCCGGGACGGTGCCTCAGCAATCCTAGTAATCTGTTGGAGGACAGCTGTGACATCCTGCAAGCCCCTTGGAACACTAGTAAACCCAGCCATGATGGCAGCAGTCTGTGCTTGCATGGAAGCAAGCTGTGCTTGCATGAGAGCAGTCTGAGCTTGCATGGCAGCACTCAGACACTGGGTGACTTCGCTTGTGCTGCAATGGACATGAGACATTGGTCATCAGACGCTGCATCATGATTGGGTCCACAAGTGTGTTGATGGAATAAAAACAGAAAATGCTGGAAATACTCAGCAGGTCAGGCAGCATCTGTGGAGAGAGAAACAGAGTTAAAGTTTCAGGTCGATGACCCTTCGTCAGAACTGGAAAAAAGCTGGAGATGGAACAGGTTTTTAAGCACGTGCAGGGGCAGGGAAAGGGGGGAGGGGAGGAAAGAACAAAAGGGAAGGTCTGTGATAGGATGGAAGGCAGGAGAGATTAAGAGACATTAAGAGAGATTAAGAGATGGTGCAAGGCAAAAGGAGATGGTAATGGGACAAGTTAAGAAACAAAAGATGGCTCTAGATGAAGTGTAAATGGCACTGGCAGAATGAAAGACAGCTGCCATGTGGGAGAGAGAAAAAAATTATATAAAATAAATGGAAAAAAAAGGATAGGGGCAGAGGTAGGTTATGGTCTGAAATTGTTGAACTCTATGTTGAGTCCAGAAGGCTGTAAAGTGCCTAATCGAAAGATGAGGTGTTGTCCCTTGAGCTTACGCTGAGCTTCAGTGGAACAATGTAAGAGGCAGAGGATGGTGAGGTCAGAGTGGGAGTGGAGCGGAGAATTAAAGTGACAGGCGACCGGAAGCTCAGGGTCACCCTTACAGACTGAACGGAGGTGTTCCGCAAAGCGGTCACCCAATCTGCATTTGGTCTCCCCAATGTAGAGGAGACCGCATCGTGAGCAGTGAATATAGTATACTAAATTGTAAGAAGTACAAGTAAATCGCTGTTTCCAGGTGACCATCTCTTAATCTCTCTCAATGTCTCTTAATCTCTCCTGCCTTCCATCCTATCACAGACCTTCCCTTTTGTTCTTTCCTCCCCTCCCCCCTTTCCCTGCCCCTACACTTGCTTAAAAACCTGTTCCATCTCCAGCTTTTTTCCAGTTCTGCCGAAAGGTCATCGACCTGAAACGTTAACTCTGTTTCTCTCTCCACAGATGCTGCCTGACCTGCTGAGTATTTCTAGTATTTTCTGTTTTTATTTCAGATTTCCAGCTTTTTGCTTTTGTATTAGTGTGTTGATGGAGTTGGCCACCACTTCCACGCTGAAAAGGATGGACTCCAAGCTCTGTAACAAAGCTCTGTGCCAAGTTGCTGCTGGACTCCTCCATGCTCCTTGACATTGCACGCAGGCCTTCTGGCAGGCCTGCCAATGCACCAAGCATTTTGTTGTGCGTACCCATCAGCCTTCTTCTGTAGCCTGCCCCATCGAAGTCCTCATCTGAGTCCTCTGCAGCAGAACTCGTGCAACCTCGTCCTCTGGCGAGCTGGCACCTGCGCTGCCCTTACCCCCTGCCCTTGCTGCAGGTCACTCGTGCCCGGTGTCTCACCACGTGCAGATCCCGCCTCTATGCTATCCTCTAAATTACACGCAGTGTCAGTATCTGAGCTGGTGGCTGCGAGTGTTAAATCGAATAACGGTGTTTCTTCCTCATCACTGTCGTCTTCCTCTTCCACCTGTTGCTCTTCCGCCACTGCCTGGCCAGGTTGCCGTTCTAGGGTATCTGAAAGGAGAAAGGCACAAGGGTCGGGTTGCAGTGTGGTGGGGGGGGGGGGGGGAGGGAATAAGAAGTGCATGCTTACATCATCTTTAGCTTGTAAATCAGAAGAGAATGTGGGATCATGGGGAAGTGGGTTGTGAGAAGGAGGATTTGATTTGAGGATACCATCATCTTCTGTCGTTTCAGCCCCGTCGCTGGCCACGGCCTCAGCAATGGCCGCTCCAATGATAGTGAGCACCGTCTCCTCCACGGGGATACTCCTCCACATGCAGCCGTGCCTGTCCCCTGCTGGTTAGCTCCTGCTACCTCCGGCTATGAGCCACCTTGTCCTGCAAGAGAGAGAGAAGTGTGTCAGTGAATGTGGTGCATTCTGTTTGAGTGATGTGACAGTCATGGTTGAATAGCTGGCAGTGTGTGCAAGCTGTGAGATGTGGGTGTGAGGCTTGCAGCAGTGCTAATTGTGTGAGGGTGAGGTGAAGCTATGAATGTTGGGTGTGACTCCTGATTGATAAAGATTGTTGGTAGGTGAGTGATGGGGATGTGATGCACTGAGCAGTGTGTGAGGTTGGTGGGATATGGCATTTGAAGATACATTCACTGACCTTGACCACTCGTGTGAGGTCATTGAACTTTTTGTGACACTGCATCCAGGTCCTCACGGCTCGACTCCTGGGATTGATCTCCATAGCTATCTTATCCCTCTGCCTTTGCAAAGTTTGTCTGGAGGGCCTCCTGGCCCCATGTGAATAGATCACATCTCCTCCTCTCCACCAAGACCTCCAGTGTAGCGTCGGAAAGCCTTGGAGCCCGAGCTCTCCCCTGCTGTGCCATTAGTATGTCTTCTTTCAGGTCAGAAGGTCTTCCACAGCCACTTCCAGCAACTGCCCCAACCACAGTGCTCCTCCCCTTTAAGTACTGCAGGCTAGCTTTAAGTGGTGCTGGCCTCGCACAATCTTGGGCCCCTGCTGAGGCGTGCAGCCACTCAAAAGCGCGTTTAGCACTGGCTGCACGCAGCAATCATGTAAATTAGCAGGCAGCTCGAAGTTAGTGTGCTGTCTGCATCGGAAGCAACGGGCGCGAGTTAATTGCGCATCGCGCTCCCCGAGCCCGTTTTCGGGGGCTATTGAATTTAGACTCCAATAGTTTTAATTTAAACACCAGTAGACTTCTGCAGTTTTGAATTGTTTTCTTAACATCAAACATTTTACTGGAAAAGAATAATGTTATCAACTCAGGATTCCATATGTTTTTGCTCTCTTTTTTCCATTTCTATACTTTTATAATTCAATTTTAATATTTCCAGTGCTAATAACTTCCTTATGATTCTGTAGTCAGGATTCCTGGCCAGTCCTTCTTTCCAAGAACTTGTGATCAAAATTAGATAATATTCTGTATTTTGTGTTTTGTCGTTCTTGAGATTCAGTGGCAAGCATTAAGAATTGTATAAGACGTGGATGAATTTTTAATTGGACTTGAAGATAGTTACATTTCTGACAAAAGATATATGATGGAAGCGTTCGCACAGATCCTTAAGGTCCCTTTTTAATTAACCATTCTGATAGAAATAATGTAAACTCTTCCCTGTTAACAATTTTTTAATCCACGTCTATGATATCCTCATTAACCTTTCCTCCTCCATTAAGGATGATATAATGGTTTGACTTTAAATATTGAAATGGAGCCTCCACTACTGTGAGGTGCATTGCCTTAGAGCCTGCTCAGGGGCCAAGCTTTCCTGTAACAGGCCATCCTAAGCGCAAATCTCAGTTGCAGCTATTCCTCAGTTCCTCAGTATTTAAGGCAATGCAATGCAGCTAAAGTTCCCGAGTCACTATTTAAAGCTTTTTCTTCATAATGTTGACAGGCGGCGCAATGTTTGAATACATTTCAAAATATGCAGTTACAAAAATACCATTAGCATCCTTTTGTATAGCTCAGTCCATTTTTTCAATTTTTGAATATCTTTATTTAATTAGTGGGTACACATGACCATGATTGATAGAGTGTTGACAGTGTGAGGGAGTTGAATTAACATCAGCAATTAGTCATTAGCTTAGTGTGGGAGGATGGCAGGGCTTTTTGACATTGTCAGGCACAGAAAATACTTTTAAAGCCAGCTGCCCAATATCAATAACATTCATTATTTAAATAAAAGTATTCAAAGTCGGCTGAAATGAGACAATGCACATAAAGCCAAGGATTTTATATGGGCTCCAGAATTCCTCTTTGTTCTCGAGTCCAGCCTATCTTTGGCTGAGCAGAAAAATACACATGTACAGTATGTCCATTATACACATGTATGTCCATTATTGCTTGCATAGGATATACGGCACAGAAACAGGTCATTCGGCACAACCAGTCCATGAGTTTATTCTCCATACGAGCCTCCTCCTGTCTTTCCTCATCTAAATCTATCAGCATAAACCTCTCTTCCCTTTTCCCTCATATGCTTGTCTAGCCTACTTTTAAATGCATCTATACTATTCAATTCAACCACTCCCTGTGGTAGCGAGTTCCACATTCTCACCATTCTTTGGGTAAAGGAGTTTCTTCTGAATTCCCTATTTGATTTCTTGGTGACTATCTTATATTGATGGCCTCTAGTTATGCTCTTCCCCACAAGTGGTAACATTTCTCTCTCTATCCACTCTACCAAAATCTTTCATAATTTTAAGACCTCTATTAGGTCACCCCTCAGCCTTTTTTCAAGAGAAAAAAGACCCGGCCTGTTCATCCTTTCCTGATATGTATATGGTCGCATTTCTGGTATCATTCTTGTAAATCTTCTCTGCACCCTCTCCAATGCCTCTATATCCTTTTTTATAATATGGCGACCAGAACTGCACGCAGTACTCTAAGTGTGGTCTAACCAAGGTTTGATACAGGTTTAGCATAACTTCCCTACTTTTCAATTCTATCCCTCCAGAAATAAACCCTAGTGCTTGGTTTGCTTTTTTTATGTCCTTGCTAACCTGTGTTGCAACTTTTAGTGATTTGTGTATTTGAGATCCCTTTGTTCCTCTACCCACCTAGACTCGCACCCTCCAAGTGATAAGTGACCTCCCTATTCTTCCTACCAAAATGTAATACCTCACATTTATCTGTATTGAACTTCATTTGCCAATTATATGCCCATTCTGCAAGTTTATTAATGTCCTCCTGTAACTTGTCGTAGTCCTCCTCTGTATTGACTTCCTCCCCCCCCCCCCCCCCCCCACCCAATTTGGTGTAATCCACAGAAATTGTGTTTTTGATTCCTAAGTCTAAATCATTAATGTAAATTGTGAACAGCAGTGGTCCCAGCACTGATCCTTGTGGAACACCACTACCCACCTTCTGCCACTGTGAATAGCTACCCTTTACCCTTACTCTCTGCTTTCTGCCCTGAAGGCAGCCAGCAATCCATTCTGCTACTTGTCCCCTGACTCCACATTCTCTGACCTTGTTCATCAGTCTATTATGGGGTACCTTATCGAAGGCCTTTTGAAAATCCAGATAAATTACATCTACTGCATTACCATTGTCTACTCTCTCTGTTACCTCTTCAAAAAATTCAATAAGGTTGGTCAAGCAAGACTTTCCCTTTTGAAATCCATGCTGACTATTTATTATTATATTTTCGGTTTCTAGATGTTCTATTTTCTCCTTTTTAGTAGGGATTCCATTATTTTTCCTACCATTGATGTTAAGCTGACTGGTCTATAATTCCCTGGACATGTTCTATCCCTTTTCTTAAATATCGGTATTACGTTAGCTATCCGCCAGTCCTCTGGCACTACACCTTTTTAAATGATTAAATATGTGTAGTAATGTCTCTGCTATCTCTTCCCTAGACTCTTTTAAAATGCGTGGATGCAATCCATCTGGACAAGGGATATTATCCTCTGAGTTTGATTAGTTTATTTAATATATCCCCTTTTTAAATTTTAAATGCACTTATCTCATTACTAATCTCATCATCCAATGTCATGTCCACCTATTCTATCTTGCTGGTAAATACTGAAGCAAAGTAATTATTTAATATTTCTGCCATATCTCTATCATTATGGTATTATCCTGACTATCCCTTAATGGCCCTATTCCCATCCCAACTTTCCTTTTTTTATTGATGTGCCTATAAAATATTTTACTATTTTGTTTTATGTTCCTTGATAATTTAATTTCTTAGTTCCTCTTTGCCTCCCTAATTTTTTTTGACTTCTCTCTTAATCTTTTTGAATTCTCTCTTATCATGCACTCCCCTGCTGTCTATGTACTTAATGTATGTTTCTTTCCTTACCCTCAGTTGTTCCCTTATGGCTTTATTCATTGATGGAGTCTCATTATTGTTTAGTTCTTTCCTTTTAGCAGAATATATTTTTCCTGCACTCTGTCTTAATTGATACATGTGAAAGTTTGTAATGGCTGAGTGGCTAAACTGGTAATCTCAGGAATCTAATGCTAGTCAAGGGCATTGGTTAGCTGTAGGCCATCTCTGGCTTACCTGGTTTACATCCCAATTTTTGGATTCCGTTTTGTTTGACATTGATCTAGTTTGAATCTCTTCATCTCTGCCACACATTGTGCTATATAGCAACAAGAATAATCCCATTTTGATCGATGGATAAAAAGTACAGCAATTGTTAGCAATATTCTGACAGCACTAAAGGTATTTAATATGCTGCATGATAGGAATGGGAGTTGGAATTTACAGTGTTGGGACTTTTACCATCAGCTGAATTTCAATTGAATGGATGTAGCGGGCTTATTTTAAACTGTTCGAAGTGATGCTAATTTGTATCACTTATGTGGTGTATTTTATTCAAAAATCTCCCAGAGTGGAATAAATCGGAGTTGAAGCCACAAAACAAATGGCCTTCATCAACTCAGCGAGGAAACTGGTTAAAAACAATATTAATTAAATATTCCATTTGAATCATAATTAGTCCTTCAGGGTAGCTATATTGTAGTATATTGGCAAGAGCAAAAAGAATTTACTTTCCACTGACCTTGACACTGTGTCTCAGTATTACTACCAGATTAAAAGGCACATTTGTGCTGTGGGACCTATACCCACTAGGAATTGGCTTAAGTTTGCTCCAAAGTTATTTCACATTGGTACCCTAAGAGCCACCAGAAAGAGAGGACTTTCATTCCTTAATCTTGTCTTGGACTAAATCCAGGTTCCAGAGAACAAAATACAGAGTGTTAACTGTCTCTCTTATCCAGTTCCCCCTAGGGTCTTGCATGTCATCAGGCTAGCCCTACTGTAGAAATGGTTATATCTCATTTTCCTCCATTACACTATCCCCTTTGTAATGTTATTAATATCAGAAATTAATAGACTAATGGATTGAGTTGAACTAAATTGAGCCAGGTCAAAATGAATTGTTTTTGAGCATTTTAGTAATTTATTCCTGAATCCTCACAGACTCCTAGTGACATTGAACAAGTTACAAAGAAGCTATCAAATCAAGTTATGGAATTCTTCATCCAGCTTGCTGGGGACAACTACACTGAGGAACTCTCTGACCCAGCTACAGTGGATTATCAGAAGCTGTCTGATTATGTCCATGCCAAGGTAAGATTGAGGCTTCCTAGAAGATTTAAAAAAAAGTGGAATTTTGTGACCAGGATTAGAGAACTTAGAAAAACATCAGCCGTGTGCAAGTAAATCTAATCACTAGAATTTATGAGCTGCAGTTAGATATGATCAACAACAGAATACATGGCTAATTAATTATATATCAGTCTGAAATGAGAATAAATGTTATGTGTTGCACAGAAACAGCTGTTAAAACTGACAGATCTCCTATGGCACTGCTGATGATAGGCAGGAGGCTGTGTGTTTTAAAGGGACAGGAGGGCTACACCTTTATAGTACACAAGTGCAGCTGTGTGTAACTTAGCATGTCCCTTTAAAGCAATCTCTGTGCTATTCTGGTGCAATTGAACTAATTGCTCTTGGGCAGATCCTCAGGACAATTCGAGGTCAGACTTGCTCTCTCTATTTTGTGTTTACCTTTTATAAGTGTGACTCCTGAAATAAATTCGAAGGTACCTTCCGTTGGTGAGGAAAATTTCTCATTGAATTGGGAATGATTGCCTTTTTTATTTTATCAGAAGTGGGATTCCTTGTTGTCATTGGGAATAAATGAACTGTTTAGATTTGAGCTGTGCTTTTAAGCAGTGAGACTTTATAAATCCTTTCCACACTAAATAGGACTGTTTTATGCAATTTCTGCCACATATATTTTGTTCCATTCCGTGATGGTGATCAAGCCCCTTCGACTCAGAATTAACAAAAAGGTGAATTCAGGGACAAGTTTATATCAAAGATGCAAAAGTTACAATGGCATTTCCTGGACATAGTGGGGTGCATTTTCCAGTCTGGATGCACAGGTTTTACAGTCACTGCATTGGTTGAATGCTGACTCCGCTGGTCCTTCCAGCACAAGTACCAGCTCAGGTAATCTCCCCCAGGAGATTTAGTTAGTAAGGTGGAGGAGCAACACCAAGAAATGCACGGGTAACGACCCGGGAACCTATTGTTTGAAGAGTCAGCTTGCATCCATCCTCGGTTGCAGCACCCAGGGATGCAGACCTCTTGAGGTCTGCTTTTAAAAGGAGGTGCTTTCCGAGCCCAGAAACTTTTTGATTCAGTGGGAGCTGGAATGGTTGAAAGCTAATGTCGAGCACTCCACTCCTCGCTCTGTGCAGTGATGTCAGATGGACTCATAGCACTGCAAGCAACATCAGCCAACTCCATTGGCATCTGCAGTGGATCCCAAACAGGCAGAGGCCATCAGGCCAGTCATGATGCTTACGATTGCTGCTATGGCAGTCTTGGGTTCCAATATGGAACTTTCTTTCTCTTCCGGCTTTCATATACTTGGGGACCATGTTTAGAGAATAGTTAATCCCGCCTTTATAGATCTCATTGGTGCCATTGGGCTGCAGTCATGCAGATTGATGGGCATAATGAGGTAGTGCCCATCAACAGTGACATGGCTAGAAGTGACATGGATGAAGGTGCTGTTTGTCTTGATGGGAACAATTTAGACCCTCCCAACCAACAGTGATCTTGCCAGCCACCGGTCCCGTGTCTGCGGTGGCATTTGGATGGAGGTCAGTGGCAACATACAGCACAATTTGTTCACAGCCTGTCTTGCGTAGCGCAGGCTACGGAGACACAGTTCTCCAACAATTCCTGGTAAATGCGTTTCTGTCGATAGATGTGAGTTGGAAGGTAACGGTGGGTTCAGTTAGATTGATATTGTACAACTTCATCTGCTGGCATCCCTCCTTTGTTCTTTCTCCTCTTCCTCAAAATAACATTAATACAAAAGGACTTCTATTGGGAAACCTCTGCTGGCAGTTTAAATGGCACTGAAAAAT
This sequence comes from Somniosus microcephalus, assembly GCF_052327205.1. Classification (NCBI taxonomy): domain Eukaryota; kingdom Metazoa; phylum Chordata; class Chondrichthyes; order Squaliformes; family Somniosidae; genus Somniosus; species Somniosus microcephalus. Next base: position 93,758,665 of record NC_141000.1, read on the forward strand.
ACCACGACCAAAACCCTTGACATAAAATATAACCTAACAAAGTAGTGCTCAAAAAAAGCAACATCCCCAACGAAAAATAAACTTGTATTGCATGCACAAAAGCTATAAAGGCAAAAATATCACTACTAATTTAAATCTTCACTGCTTTCAGAAAAGAACCTAGAGTTGAATGCCCATTTTATATTAGTGTGATGAAAGTACATCACAGTTTCAGTGGGAAACACTGGAAATTGTTTGTGCCATTACATTTAAATGAAGCTCCTGCCTATTTTTGTGGTGCACATTATGGGCAGAGATCCAGCCCTGCTATGACTATCTTGGACATATTATTAGACAGTAGTAGTATGTTCATTAAACAAAAGACAATGAATGAAAAATGCCATTTGATGTAACTAGCTAATTTTGACAAACATTAAAGTGGTAAATGCTATAGGGGAAAAATTGGGTTGATTTGTGGCCCTCGTTAGTGCCCCTGGGGGGCACAAATGAGGCGCAAATCCCCTAGCGCAATGGCGCGGCGCCACAGGCGATGATGCCATCGCCGTGCGCAGCATCCCGGCCGCAAACTTCGGTTGCACCCCCTGACCTATTGCCAGACGATATGTCCGACAGGGTCAGGGTGATGTTTTTGCAGCCGCGGTGGCGCTACTTAAAGGGCAGATGTCGGGTGGACATTTTTTTTGGGCCGACTGCTAGCACCTTCCCTGTTTTTCTTTGGGGTGCCGGCCAGGATTGCTCAGCCCGGCACTCCTCTTGAGTCCCGGGCTGTGTTCACAGCACCCAGCTCCCCGGTGGTCCAGCAGGGCCCCGGTGCGCACTGCACTAGGCCCCTCCCCTTTAATCAGGGGAGGAGGCCTGTAATACCGTGGCGCTATGTGCCGACGCGTGTGTTGCTGTTGCACGTAGTGCCACGAAATTCACTGGTAGCGTCCCAAGAAGGAGGGGAAGCACTTCCAGTAGCGCCCCGCCTCCTGCTTGGGGCGCTACTACTGAATTTATGACAGAGGCTGTTGGATCCGTGATTCAGAGGATATGCTGTTATTAAATAATCACACAGATGCTGTACATTAACAATAAACAGGTCTTTACTGGAGGAGGGTAGTCTCAAGACTGGGGGTACAGAGGCATGCGCAAAGCTTATATACCGATGTGGTCACTGCCGGTACTACAGTATACAGGAGCTGTAAAAGTAGTTCTGACTTAAAGGCACATACATTACAATTCCTCCCCTTTTAGATTAGTAATACCCCTAATATTCAAATAACAATTAACATTTCAACATGTACATTAAACAACAAAAGTCCATTTATCGATTCAGTCTTTGGGGCGGCTTCCTGACCCTTTTGGGATAGCGCCTTTCCGGAGGTTCTTGTTCTTGGTGCAGAGGCGATCTGACCCCTTTTCATCAGGTAGTTCATCGGGTTCCACTGCTACTGGGTCTGAAGTAGATGCTACCGGTATGTCGGGTTCATCCCCAGGTACTTGAGACATGGGGTTGACGTGTTCCTGTGATGCTAAGATCTGATCGACATGGCGTCTCACAATGTTCTCCCCGACATCCACTGTGTACATTAATGGCCCCTGCCTGTATGGAATGCCAATCTAATTGTATCTTCCGGATCCATTCACGTCCTAGCAGTGGTGGTCCTCCATCTGGCAATACATATATATCCATTTTAGGTATTTCCTGGCCTTGATATGTCACTTTCACCCTTATTTTTCCTTTGGGGTAGACTTTTTGCCCCGTGTACGTCTTCAAGACGATCTCTGTAGCTTTCAAGGGTATGTGTGAAAATAGCCGCTTGTAGTCTCTTTGATTTATGACTGTTAGAGCTGACCCTGTGTCCAATTCCATTTTCACTTGGACTCCGTCTATCTTGAGTGTAACCCAGATAGTCTGGTGATCCTCCATTTCGGTTACCTTATGTAGTTTCAGACAACCCAGCTCCTTGCTTCCGGAGTCTGTCTCACTTTTCTGTTCGTCTGAACCACTGTCCATCACCCGGTGTACCTTTTTGTACTTCTCCTGTGGAGAGTTCTTACTGTTGGTTTTCTTCCCAGACCTGCAGACTCTTGCTATGTGTCCTGCTTTCCCACACTGTCTGCACACTTGGTCCTTGAACCAACAATCTTTCTGGTCATGTGTTGTTCTGCCGCAGCGATAGCACTTCCCTGTTCCATAGGACATTTCATTGGTGCCATATTCTTGCGGTCTCCGTTGTATCTCTGCAGCGCCCCTTGCGGCTGCTTCGTGTGATACTGCCATACTGAAAGCTTTGTCCAGCATAAGATCCTTTTCTGATAGAAGCCGTTTCTGGGTTAACTTCATTTTGTAGCCCACACACAAACTTGTCCCTTAACGTATCTGCTAGTCCCGCTCCAAACTGGCAGTGTTTCGATAGCTTGCGCAGTTCCGTTAGGTACTCAGCATTGCTTTCGCCTTTGTGTTGGTTCCTTTTATGGAACTTAAATCGTTCTGCTATCAGCAGCGGTGTGGGGTTTAAGTGGTCCTGTAGGATTTCTACTATGCTTTCAAAATTCTTGTTTACCGGCTTCTCTGGGGTTATTAGATTTTGCAGTAACCCATAAGTTTTTGCACCCATGGAATTTAACAGAACCAGTGCTTTATTAGCATCTGGCACTTCATTCGCCCTGCAGTACACCTCAATACGTTCCACATATGTCGCCCAATCTTCGACTTCATTGTCGAACGTAGAGATACTGCCACTCTTCGGCATCCTTGGGTGTGAGTTAACTGTCAAAAATGGCGCCTCCCGCGCTTCCCCTTCTTCTCCGCTGACACAAAATGGCGTCTCCCGCGCTTTCCTTCCTTCACGCGCTCGCCCTTCTTCTCCACTGCGGCTTCTAAAAATGGCGTCTCCCGCGCTCTTCCTTCTCCACGGCTCAATGGCGTCTCCCGCGCTCGCCCTTCTCTGCTGCGGCTTCTAAAAATGGTGTCTCCCGCGCTCTTCCTTCTTCTCCGCGGCTCAATGGTGTCTCCTGCGCTCCCCTTTCTTCGCCCCGCGGACCCTGTTCAGCCCGTGAGCCCTGGCTGTGCTCTGCGCGTTCTTTTTATATTTTTCGTTGCCGCTCAGTCTAGAACATGAATGTTTCTTTACCCTCTCTCTCTCCGGTTTGTTTTCTTTTTCTCGATGCCGCTCGGCGTTCAACCCCCCGCTGCGCCCTGCGCTCTTCACCCTCTGTCTTACCCCGTCGACGCTGCTCGGCTTTCTCTCCGCCGTCGGTCGGCTCCAGCCGCCGCTGCTCGGGAAGGGTCTGCGCTGGACCTGTCATCAGTCTCTTGCTGCTCGTCGTGGCTGGGGAACCAAGCCCAGCTCTCCACAGCCTCCCCTGCGAAGTTCAGCCTCCCCTGCGAAGTTCAGTCTCTGCCTGACGGCTGGGCGGTTGCTCGTGGTCGACGCCCGTGTTCCTGGCTTCGACTTTTTTTTAATGTTGCAGGTAGATTCGAATCGACACTCGTCGCCACTGTTGGATCCGTGATTCAGAGGATATGCTGTTATAAAATAATCACACGGATGCTGTACATTAACAATAAACAGGTCTTTACTGGAGGAGGGTAGTCTCAAGACTGGGGGTACAGAGGCATGTGCAAAGCTTATATACCGGTGTGGTCACTGCCGGTACTACAGTATACAGGAGCTGTAAAAGTAGTTCTGACTTAAAGGCACATACACTACAGAGGTGCTAACTTTTTTGGGGTGCTAAAATTAGGGTGCGCCACCGAATTTTTCCCCCGTAGAGTTTTTAATCTTTGGAGAAACACCAAGAGGTAGCGAAAGAGCACCACTCTTTTAATGAGGATGCTCTCCAAGTAGGGGTCTCAATGATGGTACATTAATTTTTTTTAATTCATTCACGGGATATGGGCATCGCTGGCAATCCCTAATTGCCCATCCCTAATTGCCCTTGAGAAGATGGTGGTGAGGCGCCTTATACAACTGAATGGCTTGCTAGGCCATTTCAGAGGGCAGTTAAGAGTCATCCACATTGCTGTGGATCTGGAGTCACATATAGGCCAGACCAGGTAAGGACAGCAGATTTCCTTCCCTAAAGGACATTAGTTAACCAGATGGGTTTTTACGACAATCCAGTAGTTTCATGGTCACTATTACTGATACTAGCTTTTAATTCCGGATTTATTTAATTAACTGAATTTAAATTCCCCAGCTGCCGTGATGGGATTTGATCTCATGTTTCTGGATCATTAGTCCAGTCCTCTGGATTACTAGTCTAGTAACATAACAACTATGCTACTGTGCCCCTAATCTCAAACACATTCTTTCATGTAAACTATAGCAAAACAATAATGAACCTGGTGATTTGTAAATTTTTTGAGCGGAGAAGTTGTATCCATCAGCACATTATTGTGCTTCAGCTCTCAGTTTATGCAAAATTGGTCCCAGTAACCCCTGGATTTTAAATGTTATTGAGAGAAGCAAACCAGCCACCAAATCAGTGCTGGCTCACTTTGACAATAAAAAGGTTTGGCCTTCCTTCCTCTGATCAACTCCGTTTCATTACTGATTCTTTCAGTTACCCTGATTTCTTTTTTTAGACGAATCAGTTAAGGACACAATGAAAGGATTGACCAATTATCTGACTGTTCCAGTACCAAGGAGATTAGCAGTGAAGAATGTTGTTTACTCTCTGTGGGATTCACAGAATATGGAACAATCGCACAGACATGTGCACTGTTGACTTCAATGACTGCTTTCATGTCCTTTCTTCTCCATTTCAGCTGGCAGCCAACATAAATATATTTGTGGCTTGAGTGCCTGGTCAGCAAACATGAATTTGATTAACTTTGTTTTTTTTCTCCACATTGTAAAATAATTAGCAATGACCTTTGGCACAGAAAAACAACCTAAACTATGCAGGGTGTATAATAATTGAATAATTATACTATATATTTTGGATCACTGTGAAATGGTTTGAAGATGCCCAAATCAAATTTAGGGGCACAGTGTGAGTCGCAGTTGTCAACTTCACATCAGTTACTTGGTAATTGCAACTGGTGTGAGGTGAACTTTGAAAAGTTTGCAGCAAGTTATTTTAACCCTTTTAACCTCGGACAGAGCTGAAAATGTCGTTGACTCTTTGCTAATATTAAAACATTAACATGGATTTAGACACTGGTTGTGTGTGTGTGTGTGTGTGTGTGTGTGTATATGAATGAGAGAGAGAGAGAGACTGGGTCTGCTCTGAGCAGTCACTGGTTTTGAACAGTTGCCAGTAGTGGAACTGCAGCTTAAAACTAAAGTTCCTGACGGATATTCTTTATAAATGTAATTTTTTTTTACAAAATTGATCTAAATTGAAATGTGGCTTCATCGGATTTCATCCTCAGTCGGCTCTGGCACCAGCGCTGTGCAGAGATTTTCATCATATTAGTGCAGAAATGTAGCATCACCTTATTGACAGGTACTTGAGTCCACTAAGAAGAGTTAGAGATGGCCTTGCATCATTTTCATTTTGCAGTGGTAGTGCGAGGCTTGCTTTTTACTTCCTTTCTTTTAAGTGGTGTAAAGGGTGTAAAGATAAACCCAGCAACTACAGGCTAGTCAGTTTGACCTCGGGAGTGGGGAAGCTTTGAGAAACAATAACCGGGGACAAAATTAACAGTAACTTGGACAAGTGTAGATTAATTAAGGAAAGCCAGCACGGATTTGTTGAAGGCAAATCGTGTTTAACCAACTTGATCGAGTTTTTTGATGAGGTAACAGAGAGGGTTGATGAGGGCAATGCGGTTGACGTGGTGTACGTGGATTCCCAAAAGGCGTTCGACAAAGTGCCACATAATAGGCTTGTCAGCAAAGTTGAAGCCCATGGAATAAAAGGAACAGTGGCAGCCTGGATACGGAATTGGCTAAGTGACAGGAAACAGAGAGTAGTGGTGAACGGTTGTTTTTCGGTCTGGAGGAAGGTATACAGTGGTGTTCCCCAGGAGTTGGTTTTAGGACCAGTGCCTTTTTTGATATATATTATTGGATGTCGGTATACAGGGCACAATTTCAAAATTTGCAGATGACACAAAACTTGGAAGTATAGTGAACAGTGAGGAGACGTGGAATGGGCGGACACGTGGCAGATGAAATTTAATACAGAAAAGTGTGAAGTGATACATTTTGGTAGAAAGAATGAGGAGAGGCAATATAAACTAAAGGGTACAATTCTAAAGGGGGTGCATGAACAGAGAGACCTGGGGGTATATGTGCACAAATCGTTGAAGGTGGCAGGGCAGGTTGAGAAAGCAGTTAAAAAAGCTTATGGGATCCTGGGCTTCATGAATAGAGGCATAGAGTACAAAAGCGTGGAAATTATGATGAACCTTTATAAAACACTGGTTCGACCTCAACTGGAATATTGTGTCCAATTCTGGGCAGCACTTTAGGAAGGATGTTAAGGCCTTAGAGGGTGCAGAAAAGATTTATGAGAATGATTCCAGGGATGAGGGACTTCAGTTAACGTGGATAGACTGGAGAAGCTGGGGTTGTTCTCCTTAGAGCAGAGAAGATTAAGAGGAGACTTGATAGAGGTGTTCAAAATCATGAGGGATCTGAACAGATAGAGAGAGAGAGAAATTGTTCCCATTGGCAGAAGGGTCGAGAACCAGAGGACACAGATTTAAGGTGATTGGCAGAAGAACCAAAGGCGACATAAAAAAAACTTTTTTACACAGCAAGTGGTTATGATCTGGAATGCACTGCCTGGAAGGGTGGTGGAGGCAGATTCAATCACTGCTTTCAAAAGGGAATTGGATACTTACCTGAAAGAAGAAAATTTGCAGGGCAACGGGGGAAGGGCAGGGGAGTGGGACTAGCTGAAGTGCTCTTGCAGAGAGCCGGCGCCGGCTTGACAGCCGAATGGCCTTCTTCCGTGCTGTAACCATTCTATGATTCTATAAGTGTGAACCGGGTCTTAGTTGGTAGCACTCTCGCGTCTGAGTTAGAAGGTTGTGGGTTCAAGTCGCACTCCAGAGACTTGCGCAGAAAGATCTCTGCTGACACTCCAGTGCAGTACTGAGGGAGCGCTGCACTGTCAGAGGTGCCGTCTTTTGGTTGAGATATTAAACAGGTGAATGTAAAAGATCCCATGGCACTATTTCAAAGAAGAGCAGGGGAGTCACCCCTGGTGTCCTGGCCAATATTTATCCCTCAAACAACATCGCAAAAACAGATTATCTGGTCATTATCACATTGCTGTTTGTGGGAGCTACTCTGTGCAAATTGGCTGCCGAGTTCCCTACATTACAACAGTGACTACACGCCAAAAGTACTTCATTGGCTATAAAGCGCTTTGGGACGTCCTGAGGTCGTGAAAGGTGCTATATAAATGCAAGTCTTTTTTTTCTTTTAAGCTTTTCCAAAGCCCAGGACTATGTGTCATAATTTTTTCTACTGACTCATTCAGTCGCATGTTCATTGTCACTGTCAATGCATTTGCGTGCACATGCACAGCATTTTGCCTCTATTTCCTCCGTCCACACTGGTGTAAGTATAACAGCGGCTCCTTGCTCACACATTGAAGGTTTGTAATTGCTGGCAGTACAGTAGTGGCGTATGTAATGTAGCAATGGCATGAACGCTTTAAATCTGGCGTAGAGTCAGGTTGGTGTGTATGGGCCATCAGAAAATCTGTGTTCTGCACAAAGGACAAACCTATGCATTTACTGGGTTGGTAATATGGCCTCGTGCTAATACAGTAATGGAATCTGGGCTGATGGCATTATAAATAACATAATAAAAGAGCAATTCAGTTCCAATCATCCAAATGCAGACTAAAAATTACTCTTATGGGGGTAAAATTCAGTATCGCCCTGTTTGGGGCGCCATTATCGGCGGGGAACCATTATCGGCCGTGCGCAAAGTTTAGCGCCTGGCGCGAATTATCGCCTCCGACGGCAAACTTGGCTTTTATCGACCCTGGAGGTGATTGGAGCGCTAAATCAGGCGCTTCACACCTGTCTTAAGGCGCAAAGGCCGAGGAGCAAGGCGCTACCTCAGAGTGCTGGCGAAGCAAGGAAGGGCAAATCAAAAGGAACCTGCAAAGTGCTGCTCAGTACTCAAAACTCCTTCACACAGCGTTGAATCTCTCCAGAAGAGTCTCTCTCTCTCTCTCTCTCTCTCTCTCTCTCTCTCTCTCTCTCTCTCTCTCTCTCTCAGAATGCGTGGTGCAAAAATGTCACCAATAAAAAAAGGCAGGAAGCGGTTGCCTTTAAATAGCGCTCCCCCAGTCCCTTTCTGACTGCAAAACACTCCCCTCAACCTGTCGTTGCTAGCGGCAGGCAGTAAGGCGGGGGCGCCACTCAATATCCGGTCCGGGGTGCTACCGGGGCGTTGCGCACTCAACTGACGTCACGATCTGCCGACGCAGGAGATCGTGGCAGTAGTGTTTAGCGCCGCCGCAAAATGTCTAGTTAATTTCGCGAGTGACGCAAACATCACCGTGCCCAGGCGCTAGTTGCTTTGCTCCCCATTAGCGCCATCTTAAGGCGCTAACGGGAGGCGCAAACAACTGAATTTTTCCCCCATAGTGTTTGTTACTGGGGGCCTATATTACATCTGCAGCAGACCAATGCAGACTTCCTAACCAGCAGCATGGTTTCCTCAGGTTCTGCAGCTCTGCGTCGACTCTTGTGCTAGTACAAAGTTGTGCTTACTGTGGTATCATTCCAGGATGTCTGGCTATATGCTCTATTGGGACAGTCAAACATAGGGTGCTTTGAATAAAAAATGCACCCTTATATTTACCTTTGCCTTTAAGCATATTAGTAATTTATAGTAAATTTATCACTAATTACGTCCATTTGTCTGGTTTAGCTGTAACATTGCTATGAATTAATTACTCTCTTTGCCTTTTAAATTGTTCTTTTCATAACTTAATGACTAATATTATAAAGCTATCATTGTATCCATTTTTAATATACTTCCAGATGGAGAACGTCTTTGGAAAATTCCCAGGATATCAGACAATTAATGTCTTGGAGTTCAGGTTTGGGAGCTTAATGCTTATAATTTAATATACTGTATATTAGATGTCCTGTAATGCTGATTTTATAAATCTTACAAATAAGCATGTTATAGAGTGAGTGTTTAATTGGGATTCTTTGTGTAAGTGATGGAGCTAGATGAATAAATATATTATAGCAGGGTGTGTAGTAACTTCATGATTGTTTCGTTTTTTATATACACTTATTATCTGAGAAACATATAAGTAAAAGTATACTACCTCCCTTACCATCTACACCAAAATAAAAATAGATTTTCAACTTTATACCAATATGGGTAAATTATATCAGATTTTCAGTTTTTATATATTTCAATATTTTGAAATCTAATATAAATTCTCTTGCCTTCTATTTTAGGGAACATCGAAATCCAGACAGGTAAAATGATCTAAATATAGGCATTTTGAAGACTTCACTTTAACGAGGCTTATAACAAATATATACATGCTTTATCCTCTAGGCAAAATGTATTACGAGTGCAATTGAAAGATCCTTGTACTTTTTTGTATGTTAAAAAGATAGTTAATGATTTCCTTTGCTTCTAAACCTGTGGGTTACCAAACATTAGGCTATAAATTAGCTTGTATTCCTATTATCTCTTGCAACTGAAATGCTCCTATCATTAGTGGGTACGGTAGCACAGTGGTTATGGGACTAGTAGTCCAACGGCCTGGTCTAATGATCTGGAGACTGTGGATTCAAATCCCACCACAGCAGCTGGGAAATTTAAATTCAGTTAATTAAATAAATCTGAAATAAAAAGCTAAGGGGAAAAATTCAGTATCGCCCTGTTTGGGACACCATTATCGGCCATGCGCAAAGTTTAGCGCCTGGCGCTAATTATCGCTTCCGACAGCAAATTTGGCTTTTATCGCCCCTGGAGGTGATCCTCTTTTGGTCCCCTGGAGGTGATTGGAGTGCTAAATCAGGCATTTCACACCTGTCTTAAGATGCAAAGGCCGAAGAGCGAGGCGCTACCTCAGAGTGCTGGCGAAGCAAGGAAGGGCCAATCAAAATAAACCTGCAAAGTGCTGCTCAGTACTCAAATCTCCTTCACACAGCGTTGAATCTCTCCAGAAGTCTCTCTCTCTCTCTCTCTCTCAGAATGCGTGATGCAAAAATGTCACCAACAAAAAAAGGCAGGAAGCGGTTGCCTTTAAATAGCGCTCCCCCAGTCCCTTTCTGACAGCATAAAGCTCCCCTGAACCTGTCGTTGCTAGCGACAGGCGGTAAGGCAGGGGGCGCCACTCAATATCCGGTCCGGGGCGCTAACGGGGCGTTGCGCACTCGACTGACATCACAATCTGCCAGTGCAGGAGATTGTGGCGATAGTGTTTAGCGCCGCCGCAAAATGTCTAGTTAATTTCGCGAGCGGCGCAAACATTGCCGCGCCCGGGCGCTAGTTGCTTTGCGCCCCATTAGCGCCCTCTTAAGGTGCTAACGGGAGGCGTAAACAACTGAATTTTTCCCCCCTAGTATCAGTAATGGTGACCATACAACTACTGGATTGTCGTGAAAACGCATCTTGGTCACTAATGTCCTTTAAGGAAGGAAATCTGCCGTCCTTAGCCTGGTCTGGCCTACTATATGTGACATATATACCATAGCAATGTGGTTGATTCTTAGCTGCCCTCTGAAATGGCTTAGTAATCCACTCAGTTGTCACCACCAACTTCTCAAGGGAAATTAGCAATGGGCAATAAATGCTGGTCTTGCCAGTGACGCCCACATCCAATGACTATTAAAAAAAGTTATAATCTCATCTCTGGGATTTCCTCCCAAGTGTAGTTGACTGTGTCGTGTTTATTGAGAAGACCAAAGCTTGGTATGTTCAACCATCTCAACCCAAACTGTGGCTACAATTCTTTACAAAAAAGAGCTTTACAGTGCAGGGTTACATTTGCATCGATACATTTAAAGAAGGTAACCAAAATTAGAGCTTCTGAGTGATCAGAAAAATTGGGTGGTCTTGACAGCTGCTGGAATGAGAAACATTGACTGTTCAGAAACATTGCCTACTTAGATGGTAACATAAAATCGCTAGGGATAAATAGTCCTTTAATCTGCAATTTCATTTGTTTGAGGTTAGTTTTTAATTGTGTCGCAATCCTTGTCTATTTTCCTTCAGTTTCCTGGTTCTTTTGTGGGCCTTCACCTCAACCTATCATTCTTTAGTAGGCAGGGCAAGCGAGTGAAGGATGATTTTCTACGTGGCTTTAATGCCAGAGCCTTGCTGTGTCCATGGGGCAGATGCATTGTGCCAATTTCACGCCTCCTCTCAGCTCTGTGAAACTTCTGAATAACGTGCATGGATTTGAATGTCAGCAACCATGAGGTTGTGTAAAGCTCAGAAAATCAACTGCTTTGCTCCTGGACTGACTCAGTTAACTTACATTCAATAGCTCATAAACTCTAGCTTTGTGGTCTGCATTAACTCATGGCAGCCTCTCTATGTAGTAGAAAATATTTTTCTCCATCAGTATCCAAATCTTGTTAACCACTATTTGTAGTGATTTTATGCTCTGTTAACAAATGTTACTTCCTGTGCAGCAGCAGTAATGTGGCGGTTCACTTCACTGTGACATTTGATGGAAACACTGGAGCTTTATCCAACGAAACACTTAATTTCATCGACCTAAACTCCAATAAAGTGGAAGACGACCTTTCCTTGGAAACTGAAAATCAGCTTACAGCCGCATACTCAATTACCGATTTTAGGAATTTCATAGTTGAGGCCTTGCATAAGGAAAATCTAATCGGAAATGCATCGCTGACTTTTAATCCAGAGACTCTTCAGCTTATGAATGGTAAAAGATGTCAGTTGTAATGATTAAGCTTCAGAATTGAGAAAAGTACTGGGGTTCAAAATCTGAATGGGCGAGAAAAAGAACTAATTTCGTTGTGTTTTTCTTTACAGAGCATTCAACCAGTCTTGTACTTGGAGGCATTAACTTTGACCTGGAAAATCGAGTAACAGGTATCCGCTTTTCCATTTTTTTGCGTTTTATCCCTCATCAAGATGCAGGATGACAGTACTGGGGAACAGAGAAAATTCTACACTGATAGCATTAAGTATTCCTGGCATAGGCTTGAACAGAGTAGATGGAATTCTGAAGTCCCTCTACTTTAACCTGACAGTGCCCAAGCTCAAAAGAATGTCCATTAATGCCGCACAGTGACTTACATTTCTCTCATAATGAGCCCTCACGGTCTGTATGAATGAAATTGCCATATTGGTGCCAACTACGATGAAGTTGCAGGAAGTTTGTGCTTTAATCTTATGGCCACTGAGAATGGGATTGAGGAGACTGACATTTTTTTTACAAACTGCATGCCTGGCACAACAGGGCAGCAACAAGAAGATGTAACATTTTTTGACCTGCAACACACAGAATAATTTAATGATGTCAACCAAGACCTCGTGCCATGATTTCAATTCGAAATAGTTGTTGACTATGGCTACAAAACGTCACAAATTCCATCTGTATAAAATATGCATTTTACATAGTTGTGGTGGAATATTTTGGCAAGCTTTTTCATTCTGAAAGATGCATTGTTCCCGGAACTTGCGGCCCACGATGGTGGCGAACTGGCAGCATTCGCCACCATTTCGCCTTTCAAACTGACGGCAACTTCAGGATTTAGCGCATGTGCAGCCTAACGCGGAAATCCTGAAGTTGGGGTCAGTCATTCACTGCTCCTCCACAGGCTGTGCTGTTCCCGCTCCCCGCCTAGAGCCGGCAATCCTTATAATCTGTCAAATCATGGAAACTGACTAAATCTTCGTCTCTTTCATGGTAATTACACTGTTAAATACTCCATTAAAAGTTAGACTCAAAGGGATTAGGTGTAACTGGGGATTTAACAGCATAGTGACAGCTAAACAAAGGTTAAGGATCTGAAAAACTAATTTTAATTTTGTGGCGTGTCAAATTTATCCATTTTAATAGAAATGTACTTTTTTTTAAACTTTAAAACTTAAAAAAAAAGTTTGTTCATCTTTATTTCAAGTTTGCCTTTTCCCCATGAGAGAGCCCCAACCTTTGTTTTGCTGTCTCTAACTATTTTAAAAAGTTAGAATCAAAGGAGCTTACCCACTTCCTGGTTCGTTGTCTGTGAGAATTCTGTGTTTTGATTGGCTGCTTAGACAGCTTGTTGACGTCACAGCAGCTCTTCGCTGGGAATCCCCATTAATTTGCACTGATTCCAATTACGTGTTGGAAAACCCGAAATTCTCGCCATAGAGATCGGGAGGTCTTTCTGTGAAGCTCACTTCAGGGCCAGCAGCGAACACCTTTGCTTCGCCGCTGACTGCAAATCCCGGGCCATTTACATTTGGCACATACAATGACATGGACATCGTTTCAGAAGATCTGCTTAACAATGTTCTCCTTACTGAGAGATAGAAACATAGAAACATAGAAGATAGGAGCAGGAGTAGGCCATTCGGCCCTTCGAGCCTGCTCCGCCATTCAATGAGATCATGGCTGATCATCCAAACTCCGTATCCTGTACCTGCTTTCTCCCCATACCCCTTGATCCCTTTAGCCTTAAGAAATATATCCAACTCTTTCTTGAATATATTTAATGAACTGGCCTCCACCGCCCTCTGTGGCAGAGAATTCCACAGGTTCACCACTCTCTGGGTGAAGAAATTCCTCCTCATTTCAGTCCTAAATGGCTTACCCCTTATCCTTAGACTATGACCCCTGGTTCTGGACTCCTCGGCCATCAGAAACATCCTTCCTGCATCTCGTCTGTCCAGGCCTGACAGAATTTTATAGGTTTCGATGAGATCCCCTCTCAATCTTCTAAACTCCAGTGAGTATAAGTCCAATCGACACAATCTCTCCTCATACGTCATTCCTGCCATCCCAGGTATCAGCCTGGTGAATCTTCGCTGCACTCCTTCCATGGCAAGAACGTCCTTCCTCAGGTAAGGCGACCAAAACTGCACACAATACTCAAGGTGCGGTCTCACCAAGGCCCTGTACAACTGTAGCAAGACATCCTTGTTCCTGTACTCGAACCCTCTTGCTACGAATGCCAACATACCATTTGCCTTCTTAACCTCCTGTTGCACCTGCATGCTTACCTTCAGTGACTGGTGCACAAGAACACCCAGGTCTCTTTGCACTTCCCCTTCTCCCAATCTATTGCCATTCAAATAATAATCTGCCTTCCTGTTTTTGCCACCAAAGTGGATAACCTCACATTTATCCACATTTGCCATGTTTCTGCCCAATCACCCAACCTGTCCAAATTGTACTGGAGTTTCACGACATCCTCCTCACAGCTTACCCTCCCACCCAGCTTTGTGTTGTCTGCAAATTTGGAGATATTGGGCCAGAAATTCGTGTCCAAATGCGTGAGTACGGTCTGGGTACATCTGGCCGGTGGAAATGCCGGCGTTCAGCATGCACAGCGCATGCGGGGAACGCCGGCATTTCCAGTCCTCTGAACGAAGGGGTTCAGAGGCACAGCGCGTGCGACTGCACAGGCAGCGCTTGCGCAGTGAACTTCGTCGATTTCATTCATGGATTCAGTGAGGGTAAGTCCTTACAAGTTACACTTGAAAAAAGCATGTGTAAAGTTGTTCCAAGGCTGCGGAGGAAGATATATTTTATCGTGGAGCTTCTGAAAGGCAATATTTTTGTTTGGGAAAGGGAGGGAAGTTATTTTAAGAAATTTTAAGTAAGTTTTAAAGTTTAAATTTTTTTTTTTAAACTGGTTTTCAGAATGGTAGGTAGAAGGAGCAATTGTGGCTGTGTGAATGGAATGTGAAAATGAGTGTTCTAAAATGAGTAATGTAACATTTCCAGCACTTTTAAGAAAGAAACTTTTCATCAGTAATAAGTAATTATGTATGTATGTCTGCATATATTCCTTTACGTATATATGTATGTATGTTTTATATTCCTTTACTTATGTGTATGAATGTATGTTTTTAATTATGATTTTCCAATAAGTTACTTTCTCTGAAAGTCATAATTAAATAATACATTCATACACATAAGTAAAGGAATATATACATAACACGCAAAGGAATATATACAGACATACATACTTTCAGAAGCTCCACGATAAGAAATATCTTCCTCCGCAGCCTCTGGAGCAACTGTACCCATGCTTTTTTCATGTGTAAGTTGTAAGGACTTGACCTCACTGAAAGCATGAATGAAAGCGGCGAATTTTACTGCGCACGCGCTGCCTGTGCAGTCGCACGCGTTCTGCCTCTGAACCCCTTCGTTCAGAGGACAGGAAATGCCGGTTTTCCCCACATGCACTGTGCATGCTGAAAACCGGCATTTCCTCCAGCCAGACGCGTAAGTACCCCGACCGTACTCGCGCATTTGGAAGGGAATTACTGGGCCAACATTTTACATGTCAATAAAATGAAAAATTTAACAATTGCACGATTTGCCCCCTCGCATCTGCGACTGAGGGTCCAAGGAGGTGCATTGCGCAAGAGGTCATCGTCGTACGTATCCTCACACTGTTCCCTTTCGGGAACTGTATGAAGTGGTGGAAGGATTTATGGCCGTGATTAACGCTCATTCCGTGACCGTAACCATCTTTGAACCAGCCATTAGGGTGGTTAGTCCTATGGCGTGAGGGTTTTACGGGCTCCCACAACCCATCTGAGGGGGGGGGCCACCCACACCCACGGACGCAAGTATCCCGCTGGATGTCCACCCAGAATTTATAGTTGGAGCTCCGACTCCACTTGCCGGGACTGTCTGGAGTGGGGTTCAAAACCCTACTCCTTCTGGCCCAGCGGCAGGGATGCTTACTGCTACGCAAAAGGCCCACTCCGCACAAAAGGTGACACCCATACGTTTCCTGCGCCTTTTCCCTCCCCGTGACTGGAGCCCTATGCTGCCACTTGAAAGACCAAGCTATCATCTGCCCTTTTTGCGGCGCCTTTGACTTCTCATTACCAATGATGAGCAGGCGCTGCGCCTCCACCTCCTTGAGGAGATTGCTGAGGTCACCATCAGTTCAATTGTGAGTTCTTTTAATGCCGTGAATTGTGCTCATTCCAGCCATTTCACTTTGCTAATCGGATTGGGCCTTTGGCATAGCGGTAGGATCCCCGCCGCTGGGCCAGATCAGGGTAGGGTTTCGAACCCCGCTCCAGACAGTCCCGGCAAGTGGAGTCGGAGCTCCGGCTCTAAATTCTGGGTTGACATCCAGTGGGATATTTGCGTCCGTGGGTGTGGGTGGCCCCCCCTCCTTGTATAGCTTGTGGGAGCCCGTAAAACCCTCCCGCCATAGGACTAACCGCCCTAATGGCTGGTTCAAAGATGGTTACGGTCACGGAATGAGCGTTAATCATGGCCATAAATCCTTCCACCACTTCATACAGTTCCCCAAAGGGAACAGTGTGAAGACACGTATGACGACGACATTGCTAAATAAATAAATGGAATTAAAAAAATTCTTTTAGGGCTTTTAAAAGTCTTTAAATTGCTTTAATTCTGTTTAAAACTACTTCAGATTCTTCAAAATAATGTAAACGTTTTTAAAAGTTTATAAAAGTTACCAAAATCTTCAAAAAACTTCCAAAAACCTATTTAAACTGCTGCTTTGCATGTAAAAATGCTTAGCAGCTTGGCAGAAACATTGGGGGCGTGTCCTGTTAAACTGAGACCTGAAGGGGCGTGTCTCAGTTGCACAGCGCGCTACAGGCTTCGCGCTGGCTGCACTCCTGGGCGGCGTGACGTCATACGCTGCCCGGGATTCTTCTTTTTCAAAATCGAATTCCAGGCGTCCCTGGAGGTCAACGGCCAACGCGTCGGGTAAGTGCATATCAGGGGCTTGCACGCGCGGCAAGCCCCCGATCTGAATTTCTGGCCCATTACATCCAATTCCCTCGTCCAGGTCATTAATATATATTGTGAACAGCTGGGGTCCTAGGACCGATCCTTGCGGTACCCCACTAGTCACTGCCTGCCACTCGGAAAACGACCCGTTTATTCCAACTCTTTGCTTTCTGTCCGCCAACCAGTTCTGTATCCAAGTCAATACCTAGCCCCAATCCCATGTGCCTTAATTTTTCACGCTAATCTCTTATGTGGGACTTTATCGAAAGCCTTCTGAAAGCCCAAATACACCACATCCACTGGTTCTCCCTTATCTATTTTACCAGTTACATCCTCAAAAAATTCCAGTAGATTAGTCAAGCAAATCCATGTTGACTTTGTCCGATCCAGTCACTGCTTTCCAAGTGCTCTGCCATTACATCTTTTATAATAGACTCTAGCATTTTCCCCACTACCGATGGCAGGCTTACCGGCCTATAATTCCCCGCTTTTTCTCTACCACCTTTTTTGAATAGTGGGGTAACATTAGCTACCCTCCAATCCATGGGTACTGTTTCAGAGTCTATCGAGTTCTGGAAGATGACCAGCAATGCATCTACTATTTCTAGGGCCACTTCCTTAAGTACCCTGGGATGTAGATTATCAGGCCCTGGGGATTTATCGGCCTTCAGTCCCATTATGTCCGTGTATAATTGAGACACGGACTGCAGGAGTTGATTATAACAAGTCTTTACTGAATGGAGACAACCTGGAAACTGAAACTACAGAAGCCTGCTAGGGCCTTTTATACAGGGGTGGTCACTGCCGGTACTGCAGTCTGAGACTAGTTATTCCCTTAAAGGTACATACAACAATTCCTCCCCTTTTAGATAAACAGTGCATAACATTCATTTAACAACTAAATAATAACTAATTACAATTACAATTACGGTTGCTAGATACATTGGTTGAAGTTAAGCAATTATAAATTCAGTCTTTGAGGAGGCTTCCTGATTCTGTCTGGATAACGCCTCTTTGGGATATCAGGTTCTTCTGGCAAAGTTGAGTCGGGATCAGTGTCGTTGTTTGGTTCGTCTGCTTCCAATATCACCGATTCTGCGGTAGATGCAATTGGTACTTCGGTTTCATCGTCAGGTGTATCAGATCGTGGTGTGGAGTTGACGTTTTCCAGTGACTCTAGAATCTGGTCAGCATGGCATCTTACAATGCTCTCCCCAACGTCCACGGTATACATTAGAGGTCCTTGCCATGTACAGATCGTTCCTGGCTGCCATTTCTCTGTGCGGTAGTCCCGGGCCAAAACTGGTTGAGCTATCTTAAAACTCCTGGTCGGCCTTTCATTCATATTCTGAAACTGCCTGTTCTCCACATCTCTTCTGACGTTTGGCTTAACCAAATCCAAGCGGCATCATAGTCTTCGATTGAAGAACATCATGGCTGGAGTTTGGTTGGTAACCGCATGGGTCGCATTCCGGTAGGCAAACAAGAAGTTATCCACCTTGTGTTGTAGGGGTATATCTTCATTACACATTGCCTTGATAGCCTTCTTGAATGTTTGAACAAACCTCTCGGCCAATCCATTAGTGGCTGGATGATATGGGGCGGATGTGTAATGCTTAACACCATTGTTCTTTAAGAACCTCCGGAACTCTTCAGACACAAACTGTGGTCCATTGTCAGAGCAAATCTGTTCAGGCAGCCCATTCCTGGCGAATTTGGTTCGTAAGACTGTGATAGTTTTTTCTGTGGTGGTTGAGGACATTTTATTACCTCTGGTCACTTTGAATGTGCATCCACCGCAATTAAAAACATCGAGTCCATAAAGCGACCAGCAAAATCAATGTGCACCCTTTGCCATGGAGATGAGGGCCACTCCCATGGATGTAGAGGGGCTTGTGGTGGGGCATTTTGGACCTTCTGGCATCCTGTACAGCTCTTGGTCATCTCTTCGATTTCTCTATCGATTCCCGGCCACCACACAAACGCTCTGGCTAAGTTCTTCATTTTTACCCCTCCCAGATGACCCTCATGAAGCTCATTGAGCACTCTATCCTTCAATTTGGGTGGAATTACTACTCTGGATCCACACATCAAGGTTCCTCTGCACACTGACAGCTGTTCTCTTCTCGGCGAGAATGCTGGCAACAGTGGTTCGCCATGTGCTGGCCATCCCTTCACCGTTAAATCATAGACCCAGGAGAGTGTCGGGTCATTTCGTGTTTCCTTTTCTATGTTCGCATTCGTCACAGGGAGACATTCGACTATAGTCAAGTGGAATAACTCCACTGGATCCACTGCCAGTTCTTCTTCCACCGTCAGCAGCGGTAGGCGCGACAATCCATCAGCATTCCCATGCTGTTTAGTTCCTTTGTACTCGATGTCATATTGGTGAGCCCCTAGGAAAAGGGACTACCTCTGTAGCCGTTGTGCCGTCATTATCGGTACGCCCTTCTGAGGGTTGAAAATGGAGACGAGAGGTTGATGATCAGTTAGTAGAGTAAATTTCTGACCGTGCAGGTAGTGATTGAACTTCTTCACCCCCCACACCAGGCTGAGGGCCTCTCTGTCAATCTGGGTGTAGTTACGCTCGGCTGAAGTTAACGAGCGTGACGCAAAAGCTATCGGCCTCTCTGAACCATCAAGGAATTTATGTGACAGTACCGCCCCAATGCCGTAGGGAGACGCATCACACACCAGTCTTATCGGTAGCGATGGGTTGTAGTGAGCCAATACTTCTCTTGAAGTGATTAGGTCCTTACTCTTCTGAAAGGCCCGCTTGCATTCATCGCTCCATTTCCATGCTACTCCCGTTCGTAGTAGAGCGTTCAGTGGATGCAGGATTGTGGACAAATTCGGCAAAAACTTATGGTAGTAATTCACCAATCCGAGGAATGACCTCAGTTGCGACACATTTTCAGGCGCTGGAGCCTTAACTACCGCTTCAATTTTGTCAGGGGACTTATGCAACCCCTCTTCATCAATCACGTGGCCACAATACGATATCTATTTCTTAAAAAACTCGCACTTGGGGCGATTGGCTCGTAGCCCATGTTCACATAGTCTAGTGAGCACCTGCTCTAGGTTGGCCAGGTGTTCAATGTCATCTTCACCTGTCACTAGGATGTCGTCCAAGTAACACTGAGTCCCCGGAATCCCTTGCAGGACTTGTTCCGTCGCTCTTTGCCATATCGCCGGAGCTGATGCTACTCCGAATACCAGTCGATTATACTGGTAAAGACCTTTGTGAGTGTTTATCGTGAGATACTTCCTAGAGGATTCTTCAACCTCCATCTGCAAATATGCTTGTGCTAGGTCAATTTTTGTAAAACGCTTCCCTCCAGACAGTAAGGCGAAGATATCTTCTATCCTTGGAAGAGGATATTGTACTGTGTAAAGGAGTGGGTTCACCGTCACCTTGAAGTCCCCACAGATGCGAACCTTCCTTGGCTCCTCAGACTTATTGTTTAACGTTTTCTTCATGACAGGAACGATGGGTGTCACCCACTCGCTCCAGTCTACCTTAGATAACACGCCTGCATTCTCCAGATTCTCCAGCTCTGCCTCGATGGCTGGGCGAATTGCATATGGTACCGGTCTTGCTTTGAAAAACTTGGGAATTGCATTCTCCTCTATTTTTATCGAGGCGGTTACGCCTTTAAAAGTTCCCAGTCCTTGTTGAAATACCTCTTTAGCGTTAGCTAAGATTGTTGACAATCGTCCAGGAGTGACGACGTCATCCTTTTTGCCAGCCACCGTCAGTGCCTGAATGGAGTGCCAGTCTAAACTTATCTTTCTGATCGATTCACGTCCCAATAACGGTGGTCCACCATCTTGCAGAATGTAGAGATACAATTTCCGTATTTTCTTGCCGTTGTATTCGACAGGCACCCTTATTTTTCCTCTGGGGTATACTTTTTGCCCCGTATACGTCCTCAAGACAATGGATGTCTCTCTCAAGGGTATGTGTGAGAATAGCCGCTCGTAGTCTCGTCAATTCATGACGGTTAGAGCTGATCCAGTATCCAATTCCATTTTGACTTGGGACCCTGCTATCATGAGGGTGACCCAAATGGTTCGGTGATCCTCTTTTGCGATTACGTTGTGAAGTTTGAGACAGCTTAGTCTCTTGTTCCCGGATTCACTATCGCTCATCTGGTCTTCGGAACTACTGTCCGTCATCTTTTGTACTTTCCTGTACGGTTCCTTCGTAGCCTTTTTGTTGTCGTTGGTCTTCTTCCCAGACCTGCAAACTCGTGCAATGTGTCCCATCTTTCCGCATTGCCTGCATATTTTGTCCTTGGACCAGCAGTCCTTCTGGTCATGGTTTGTTCTGCCGCAGCGATAACATTTTGCAAATCCCCGTGTCATTTCGTGGGTGCCGTATTCTTGTGGCTTTTGTTGTATTTCCGCAGCTCCTCTTGCTGCTGCTTCGTACGATACTGCCACGCTGAAAGCCTTATCTAGCGTCAGCTCTTTCTCTGAGAGTAACCTCTTCTGGGTTCCTTCACTCAGGAGTCCACAGACAAATTTGTCCCGTAAGGTATCTGCCAGTCCTGCTCCAAACTGACTGTGCTTTGATAGCTTGCGTAGTTCCGTAAGATAATCAGCATTGCTCTCATTTTTATGCTGATTTCTTCTGTGGAATTTAAATCTTTCTGCTATCAGCAGCGGTGTAGGATTTAGGTGTTCCTGTAGGATAGCAACAATTTCGTTAAAACTCTTCGCCTTTGGTTTGGCTGGAGTAATCAGGTCCCGCAATAGGCCGTTCGTTCTTGCGCCCATTAAATTTAGCAATACCGATGCCTTTTTCTCATCGGCTATTTCATTTGCCTCGCAATATACCTCGACTCTCTCCACATATGTGGTCCAGTCTTCTATTGCATTATCGAAGGCAGTGATATCGCCAGTCTTTGGCATCTTGAAAATCTAAGATGGCGCCTCCCGTGCTTTTCCATCTTCCCCGCCGAGTTAAGATGGCGCCTCCTGCGCTTTCCCGCTGTTGCCAACGCTGTTGCTGGTGATTATATTTATTTTACTATCCTGTAATGGCGACGCCCTATGGTCTTCGCGCCTCCCTGATCGCTGCTACCAACGCCGCTCTCCGCGGTATTTTTATTTTTCTATCGCGCTTCAATATTTGCTCCGTTAATTGAAGAACCGTTCCCGTCATGGAGCGGACCCTCTGGGACACTTCCCTCCCTCTTCTTGGGTCCGAACGCTGCCCGGCTTCGAAGCACCAGCCGCGCCCTGTGTGCTCCACCCTCTCTCTCTCTCTCTCTCTCTCTCTCTTTGCTTCCCGACTCGCTGCCCGGCCCCGTTGCAGAGCCACCCGATCGAGCTCTAGCCCGCCGCAGCCCAGGAAGGATCAGTGCACTACCTGCCACCAGCCCGATTAGCTGGGAAACCACAGACTGGAGAACCAAGCCTGGCTCTCGACAGTCTCTCCTACAATTTTTCAATTCGATGATTTGGAGGGCGGTTGCCCACGATCGACGCCCATTTCTCGAGTTTCTTTGGATTATTTTTTTTTCTTCTGGCTCCGACCTTCAATAACGTCGTCTGAGGTGCTGCCAAGTTGCAGGTAAGTTCGTTTCTTACTCGTCGCCAGTATTATGTCCATGTATAATTGAGACACGGACTGCAGGAGTTGATTATAACAAGCCTTTACTGAATGGAGACAACCTGGAAACGGAAACTACAGAAGCCTGCTAGGGCCTTTTATACAGGGGTGGTCACTGCTGGTACTGCAGTCTGAGACCAGTTATTCCCTTAAAGGTACATACACAACAAGTCCCATCAATTTTCCTAACACCATTTCCCTACAGATACTGATTTCTTTCAGTTCCACCCTTTCATCAGACCCTATGTTCCCCGGCATCTCTGGGAGGTTATTTGTGTCCTCTTTTGTGAAGACAGAACCAAAGTATGTATTTAGTTGGTCTGCCATTTCTTTGTTTCCCATTATAAATTCCCCTGATTCTGACTGCAAGGGACCTACGCTTGACTTCACCAATCTTTTTCTCTTCACATATCTATAAAAGCTTTTACAGTCAGTTTTTATGTTCCCTGCTAGCTTACTCTCATTCTATTTTCCCTTTCTTAATTAATCCCTTTGTCCTCCTTTGTTGAATCCTAAACTGCTCCCAATCCTCAGGATTATTGCTTTTTCTGGCCAATTTATATGTCCTGTCCTTGGATCTTATGCTTTCCCTAATTTCCCTTGTTAGCCACGGTTGAGTCACCTTTTTTGTTTTACTTTTATGCCAAACTAGGATGAACAAATTCTGTAGCTCATCCATTCGGTCTTCGAATGTTTGCCATTGCCTATCCACCGTCAGCCCTTTGAGTGCCATTCCCCAATCAATCCTACCCAACTCGCTCCTCAGACCATTGTAGTTTCCTTTATTTAAATTGAGGACCCTAGTCTCTGAGTCAACTACTTCATTCTCCATCTTAATGAAGAATTCGATCATATTATGATCGCTCCGACCCAAGGGGCCTCGTACAACAAGATTGCTAATTAATCCTTTCTCGTTACATAATACCCAGTCTAAGATGGCCTGATCTCTGGTTGGTTCCTCGACATATTGGTCCAGGAAACCATCCCGTAAACACTCTAGGAATTCCTCCTCCACAGTATTGTTACCAATTTGGTTGGCCCAATCTATATGTAGATTAAAGTCACCCATGATGACTGCTGTGCCCTTATTGCACGCTTCTTTAATTTCCCTTTTAATGCCATCCCCAACCTCCGCCTTACTGTTTGGAGGTCTATATACCACTTCCACTAATGTTTTTTTCCCCTTTAGTATTTCTCAATTCTACCCATACAGATTCCACATCATCAGAGCTAATATCCTTCATTACAATTGTATTAATCCTTTCTTTGACTAGTAATGCTACCCCACCTCTCCTTTTTGCCTATCTTTCCTGAATATCGAATACCTCTGGATGTTGAGTTCCCAGTCTTGGCCATCCTTGAGCCACGTTTCCGTAATCCTAACCAAATCATATTCGTTTACCTCTATTTGCGCAGCCAATTCGTTCACCTTATTACAAATGCTCCTCGCATTAAGACACAAAGCCTTCAGGCTTGTTTTTTTAACGCTCTTAGACCTATTAGAATTATTATTTACTGTGGCCACGTTTGATTTAAACCGTTGATTTCTCTGACTGCCACTTTTGTTTTTCTCCTTCCTATCTTTTGCTTTTATCCCTGTTTCCCTTTCCTCTGTCTCCCTGCTCAGGTTCCCAACCCCCTGCCATTTTAGTTTAAACCCCCCCGAACAGTGCTAGCAAACCTCCCCGCAAGGATATTTGTCCCGCCCTGGTTCAGGTGCAACCCATCCGACTTGTACAAGTCCCACCTTCCCCAGAAGCAGGCCCAGTGATCCAGGAAACTAAAGCCCTCCCTCCTGCACCAACTCTTTTGCCACGTATTCATCTGCTCTATCTTCCTATTCCTATACTCACTAGCACGTGGCACTGGGAGTAATCCAGAGATTACTACCTTTGAGGTCCTGCTCTTTAATCTGCTACCTAGCTCCCTAAATTCTTGCTGCAGGACCTCATCCCTCTTCCTATCCATGTCATTGGTCCCAATGTGAACCACGACCTCTGACTGTTCACCCTCCCCCTTCAGAATGCCCTGCAGCCGTTCAGTGACGTCCTTGACCCTGGCACCAGGGAGGCAACAAACCATCCTGGAGTCACGTCTATGGCCACAGAAACACCTATCTGTTCCCCTTACGATAGAATCCCCTACCACTATTGCTCTCCCACTCTTTTTCCTCCCTTCCTGAGCAGCAGAAGCACCCCTGGTGCCAGGAAGTTGGCTGCTGCTGCCTTCCTCTGGTAAGTCATCCCCCTCAACAGTATCCAAATTGGTATACCTGTTTGAGAGGGGGATGGCCACAGAGAGATTGAGTAGACTAGGCCTATATTCTCTAGAGTTTAGAAGAATGAGAGGTGATCTCATTGAAACATACAAATTTCTTACAGGCTTGACAGGGAAGATGCAGAGAGGATGTTTCTCCTGACTGGAGAGTCTAGAACCAGGACGCTCAGTCTCAGAATAAGGGGCCGACCATTTAGGACTGAGATGAGGAGAAATTTCTTCACTCAGAAGGTGGTGAATCTTTGGAATTCTCTACCCCAGAGGGCTGTGGAGGCTCAGTCGTTGAGTATATTCAAAACAGAAATCGATAGATTTTTGAATATTAAGGGAATCAAGGGATTTGGGGATAGTGCAGGAAAGTGGAGTTGAGGTAGAAGATCAGCCAGGATCTTATTGAATGGCGGAGCAGGCTCGAAGGGCCAAATGGCCTACTCCTGCTCCTATTTCTTACGTTCTTATGTTATGTTCATATGTTATTGGCTTATAGTTCCACGGGTACCAGTCACTCTCAAGTAGCTTGCCCATGTGGCCATTATTCATATATGAGCCTTAATGGTGAGTATCATTAGACTGTTTAGGGTGCAGAGTGGTGGCATGATAGCCAAGCTTGATTCAGTCTTCGCACATATACTTCCAGCAGAGATTGCTGAATAGAGATCAGGAACAGGAACCTTGGCTGATCAGCTAACTCAGTACAGACTGGAGATCGAACTTGGGGCTGTCTTGGTCTGTATGACTTAGCTACTCACTGGATAAATCACTGAGCCATCCGGCAGCGGTGGGCGTGGCAATTATCTGCATGGCGTACAATCAAAGAATAAATACTGAGGGAAAACATGGTTAATGTAACATTTTTATTGGGTTTAATAAAATAACTCAACCTAGAAAACCTAACTTTTCTACTGCACACACAGTACACCCATTTTATGCTGTGATCATAATAATTTTAATAACAATATAATAAAAGGAGAAAAATAGAAGAAAAACCAAACAATTTTTGTAAATAATAAATATGACAAAAGTAAAATATAACTGAAACCTATACTTGATGCAATAAATTAAGCTGTAGCTTTATGTGCCGATAATTCTCCTGTTGAAGAAGCTGCATTAAGGCTAAGATTACATTCGGAATGCAATTAACTCTTTTCACCGCAATGCACACAATAGAAAGGCTTGTATTTTTATAGCCCCATATCACTTTGAAATACCTTAAAGTGCTTCTCACAATAACTTACATTTTGAAATGTAATGACTGTTGTTATGTAGGTAAACAATACTTGATTAGCAAGTTTAACCTGGAGGTCATTAGTAGCAATAGAATTTTTTTTTTTACAATGCAATGTACTAACCATCCAAGAGGCTCACTGTGTGAGGAATGAACAAAAAAAAACCAAAGTGAATCTTTGCTCCCATTTAATGTGGAAATTTGTACTAGCTTTGTACATTTTTGTTTACAGTAGTGTGAATTCTAAGATTTGAAATAAATAAATAAATATATGGGCACTTTTATTGTTCATAAAGGGATGTGAAAATTTATTTTATTTCTACACAGAAGATTAAAAAAAAATAATGGTTATAAATACTGCAACACCACAATGAAATCTTAATATTAGGATATCACCAAATGTGTGTTTGAACCTATTGATGTTGTCTTTTAACTAGAAAATTAATGAACAACAGTACTAAATCCACCAGCATTTTACTAGCTAGCGTTGCATTACAGCCCAGTCACAAATGTTGGCCGCGATTTCCCCTACCTCGGTGGGTCCGGGGCGGGCGATGTCAGTGGCGAGTCCCGATCCCATTGCTGTCTCCAGCCCGCTATCCAAAATGATTTTCCCCTGATTGGGCTTGTTAAGCCCGCCCAGCGTGTTTGCTGGCCAATTGAAGGAAGCGGGTCTGATGACGTCATTTAATGACACGTCATCAGCCGGTTTCCTTAAAGGGACCATGCGCAAATTGATTTTGACAGTTGTGCTGTCAGTGTTCCATAGCATTGAGGTGCTGCAAACACTGACGAGCACTGCGCAGAGGTGCACGGCTGCACCCAGGCTCTCCCCAGCCTCCCTCCATATGCTTATGGAGGGAGTCACAGCACGCAGGGAGGTTGTCTTCCCTTCCAATGGGTGGAATAGACCTCCCCACGACACCAATGCAGCCTGGTTGCACATTGCACAGGAGGGCACAAGCAGGGATGTTGTCAGGAGTACCTGGGTGCAGTGACGCTAATGATCTCAGTAGATCACGAAACGTTAGTGGGGTCCCGACCCGCTGTCAAATAAAAAAAATTCCCACCCGACGCACCAGCGAACGTGCCAGCTGACCCACCCCCCCCCCCCCCCTGTTGTTTCTGGTAAATTATCAACTCAGAGTCATAGTAATATAATGTACAACCAGGAGAAACTCTGAAGTGGCTCAGTTCTGACCTACTTAACTGAAGTTGTCCAGTTGAGTTCTGTACATATTTGGGGGAAAGTGATGAGTTGATGGAATGTGATTTTAGGCTTGAGAAAGCTGAATCTGCATTATAAAGAGTTAGTGAAAGAATCAGGTGGTGGTGCTCTGTTTTATCAGGTGCTGAGTCTGCTTCGCGCCCATTGGTCATCATGTGGGATAATGCAGTAAAAACAGAAAATGCTGGAAATGCTCAGCAGGTCAGGCAGCTTCTGTGGAGAGAGAAACAGAGTTAACGGTTCAGGTCGATGACCTTTCGTCATCCCATTAATCCTATAAACCATCTGCTTATTTTGTATCCCTAAATGCAGGACTTTATAATTATCTACATTAAACTGCATCTGGCAATTGTCACCCCCACCTCCCGAAACAGTCTGACCCCCTATAGCTTGTTCCCCTCTTCCATTGTCTTAACTACTCTTGCTATTTTGGTGTAATCAGCAAACTTCAATGAAGCCACCAGCACCCTCTTGCAGATCACATATGGCCCATATCCTATCACTGAGGTACAGAATAGCGAGGCACTAATAGTACTGCCATGACAACTGATGCATACGTTTTGTCTCTAATGGATTTACAAGTAAAATAATATATGCTTTTGGTTTTTAGGTCTTGCAAACAAAGAGGATGAAGCAGATGAAGCTTCTTTACCCCTGTTGGGTAAAGAAGTACCATTACAGTCACATTCAACAGTTATTGATTTGCTATCTGATCAAACAACTGAGGAAAGAATGTCAGAAGCATCTAGCACCCCTGTTACATTAAGTGATCATACCACACCTTTGGAACAGCAAAATGTTTCTGAAGAGAAGGTACTAATGTCAACTAGCACCGTATTTGCAATACTTGTACCATCCAGTACAGATCTGACCACAGTGATTGATGTTGGTGAAAAAATAAAAGGGACCTCTGATTCATCCACCACACAGGTCTTTACATCAAATGCACCTGATGGTACAACAAAGCAGCTTAGTTTTGACAAAGTTACTATTTTTGACTACGACTCTGGATCGGGGATTGAGCAAGACTTTTTGTTGTCCTGGACTACAGCAGCGCTTCAACCAGATTCTTACAACAAGCTACAAAACGAGCCACAGGACAGCAATTCGGTTCAATTCACAGATGTGGAAATTCGTGCTGAAGTTACTATAGATTATCTGACAAATCTGTCAAGTGTAAATGCAGGGGATTTGATTGATGATCCTACTGAAACAGATGTAGGTACAGTTATCTCAAGTGAAGTAGATGTACCTTCATTAACTGAAACAGCTTCAGACAGCGGTATTGGCATTGGAATCATCATAACTCATGTTGCAGAGGTGATAAGTGAAAAAGCCCCTGTTGAATGGACGCCAGATAACTTATTAGAATTAACAATGCAAACATCTGAACCAACAGAAGTCTTTAATTACTATTCCAGTGACTCAACCTTAAGGGCTCAACCCTTCACAGAGCATTCAACAACAGTTGAGCCAACTGAAAAGTACTTCATTGCAGTGCTGCCAGTCACTGAATTATCCACCAAAGGTCAAGCAATAACAGAACCCTTTGTCATGGAGCATTTAGGAACAGAGTCAACTACCAGAAGAAATCCAGCTACTAATTCTTTCATTATGGAACAGTTCCCCACAGGATCATTTGCCCAGGGGCACATATTAACTGAATTGGCCACCGCAGAGCAGGAAATATTACAATCAGCCACCATGGAGCGTGCATTGATAAAATCTCTCCCCACAGAAGATGTGGTAATAGAGTCATCCACCGTGGGTCAGCTGATCCCAGAGTCAGCCTCCATAAAACAATTGACCACAGCATCTACCAACATGGAACAACTGATCACGGAATCATCCACCATTACAGGTTTCTCTACCTTACCATGGGCAGTCACGGAATCGACCATAGTGATGCAACCCATCATAGATACATTCTCCATAGGCCAATCAATATCGGAGTCTTCAAGTATGATCCAACCAAACACAGAATTATCGAATGATGTGCAACCTTTTACCAAAGTATTAGCTCCACCAGACACACTATTATCCAATGTTATTGTTACTGAATTGAACAACCCCATCCTACATAACACTGGTACTTCCACTGTGATAGAACCTGCAACTCAATCAAATATAGCAGTGCAGGGCTTTACTGATATGTCTATTTCAGAGCACAATGTTAGCAAATCTTCGACTACTCTTCAAGCAATCAGTGAATCTGCTGATGGTGTTTATTCTGTTGATGAAGCCATCTGGGCAACACATCCCATGACAATATCTCCAGCAGTACAACCCGCCAGTAAACCATCTTCTGCAGTGGATATGATGGCAGAGTATTTTCCCGTTGGCCATCATGATTCTACTATTGTAGAGCACGATGAAATGAAATCTCCTCAACATCCATCCCAGGATAATGAAATATGGTCTGAGGTTCAAGATATCGCAACTGAGTTGGATCATTCAGACATAATCAATCATCATGAAGAATCAGATAATGATGAAGAAATGGCTAGTGGCTATACAGAATTTGCAGTTGCTAGTCCAACAAATGGAGCAATATCAAGTGATAGTCATATGTCTCGGCAGGCACTGATAGTCTTTTTCAGCCTGCGTGTGACAAATATGATTTTTTCTGACGACCTGTTCAACAAAAGCTCACATGAGTACAAAGCTCTCGAACAGCGATTCCTGGAACTAGTAAGTTCACCATTTCAAAAATGACTTTAAATCTGTTAATTATAGTTTACTGATTATAATTAACAGCAGTGACTGCACTTAAAAAGTAATCTAATGTATGTAGAGTGCTTTGGGGGTGCTATATAAATGCAAATTTCTCCTTATTAATGGATAAGCCATATAAGGCACTTTTGACTCTCCATAATTATTGTTGTGATCCTACCATTGATTTGTTTTGATTTTTTGGAACAGAATTAAGTTTTTTTCCCAAGATAAAATTTGGTTACTGTTACATTCTCTCCTCTTAGGCCAGACTACGCACTTCTGCTTCGTGTCATTACTGAAAAGCCAATTCTAGTGCTTTACATCTTTCTGATCTTGTACTTATAATAACTACTATTCCCTTCTGATAATTTATTTAAATTGAAACTTTAAACAGTCTGTTTGGTATGCAACAGTCATTGCACTTTAGCTAACACCAATTCGGGTGGATTTTCACTTCAGATGCTGAATCGATGGGGCAATTAGACCGATCACCCAGTGAAATGTGTGAGGGGCTTAAACCCATTTTGATGGTTGGGTTTTATTAGACAATGACAGGCAAGTTTTCCAGTGTAAGCGGGCAACTTGCCAAAAGAAAGCAGGATTTCAGGTGGGCCCAGCCTCAGTATAAAGAGAGGGTGCTTCTTTTAAAGTGAGGTGCAACCTCTTAAAGTGAGAATGCTGCGGTTTGTTTTGCACATTGGGAGGTGAAGCTGAAGGCCTGCCATGGCACAGACAAGGGCATCAAGATTTTCAAACGCTGCTGCGGCGATCTTGATGGAGCATGTGAGGGTGGCGGGGGGGCATCCAATAGGACTAGAGTCCTGAGTCAAACATTGCAGCAGCCTCTGAGCAAGTAAATGCAGTGAGCCTCACTCATAGGACATGGTTGCATCACCGTAGAAAGTTTAGTGATCTGACCATTTTGGCCAAGGTTAGAATTACTTCCTGTGATGCCTCCTTCTCTGCATCACACCTTGCCACAACACTTCCTTCCCACAAAGCACTCTGTTGTGTCTCCTTGTGTTCTTATACTATATATATTACAGACACTTTTAGTTCATTTTTAGTTAGTGCTTTTTACTTAGCTGTATTTGCTTTGTTTCAGTGCTGCCGCATGGTGCGGAGTGATACAAGATGTCCGACACTGCCCGTGCACAGTGTGCCACATAGCAATATAACTACACCATACCAAAGTAGCTCCATACCAAAGTAGTTCCATTTAACGATGTGATACTATAACAATGTAACATCCCTTTTTCTCAAAAAACTAAAACATGAAATTTAACAATTTAAATTAACAAATATTATATCTAAACTATTATTATCAACTACAAAGAATCGTGAGTTTTCTTTTTATTCACGATATCGCTCAGGTGGTTGAATGTTGTCCCTCCATCTTGTGGATTTGGTGGTGACCATTCCTCTCTGTGGTGTTTTGGTGTGTTCCACTCTCGTTGTTGTTGCTGTTGCACTTGGAGTTGGAGTGTGCATGCTCGTGGTTGTTTGATTTGTAGCGCTTGTTTCTGGTGTTGTACTGCTTGTGGTAGCTGGTGTTGTCAATGTTGCTGGTGTTGTCTGCTGCTTATCCCGCTCAGGTGAAGGTCTGATGTGGAGTCTGTTCCGTCTGTATTGGTTACCAGGTTCAGTCTCTACGAAGTAGGATCTTGGAGTATCAGCTTTTCCAATGACCTTGGCTGGATTCCAGGTTTTCAACACCGGGTCTTGCACATGCACTGATTGTCCAGTCAGCAATTCTGGTAGCGTCTTTGCATGTTTATCGTAATGTTTGCTTCCTACGATTTGTGCTTCTGCCAACTTTTGTCTGAAGTCCTCCTAGTCCTGGGGAGGATGTATTTTTGCTGGTAGTGTAGTCATAAACTTCCTCCCATTCAGCAATTCCGCAGGTGATTTCATGTCTGCTTTCAGTGGTGTTGATCTGAGTGATAGGAGGGCAAGGTCTTGGTCTTCCCCCGTCTCACTACTTTTGATGAGAGTTCTCTTGACAGTCTGGAGCTGTCTTTCGATGAACCTGTGTCCCCTTGGGAAACGTGGGGATGAGGTTACTATTTTGAACCCATACTTTTCTGCCAGAGCTCTGAATTCACTTGATGTGAACTGGGTTCCATTGTCACAGATTACCTTTTCCGGGATTCCTTATTCAGCAAACAAGCTCTTTGCAATTCTGGTGGTAGTTGTGGCTCTCAAGTCTTTCATCCTTCTCATAAAAGGAAACTTGGAATAGTAATCTGCCACTATGAGATACCATTCTTGATTGCACATGAAAAGATCTGCCCCAACAGTGTGCCATGGTCTTGACGGTATTTCACTAGGTATCATCTCCTCTTTCTGTTGTGCATTTCTGTATTTCTGGCATATACCACATGCAGAGACCATCTGTTCGATATTTTTGTACATGCCTATCCAGTATACAGCTGATCTGGCTCTCAGCTTGCATTTCTCCATTCCTATGTGGCCTTCATGTATGAGATGGAGAAGTTGTGTCTGCATCGTCTTTGGCACGATGATCCTCGATCCAGCAAGGAGAATACCATCTTCTACTGCAATATCGTCTTTAATCGTCCAGTATTGACGAATTGTCGCCTGTACCTGCTGGATTCTCTCCGGCCACCCCTGTATTACTTGTTGTGTGAGTAGTTGCAACTCCTCATCTTTGCCAGTCTCATCTCTGATTTGACTAAGCTTTGTAGGGGTAACATTCACTAGGTGGTGGATTTTTACTGTTAGGCCCTCCACCTCGTGTTTCTCATATGGTGACAATCGAGACAACGCATCTGCTAGCACCATTTCCTTTCCTGGCTTATATTTAAGCGTGAAGTCATAGCTTTGGATCCTTAGAAGTAGTCTTTGCAGTCTTGCAGGCGCTTTGCACAGATTCTTCTTATAGATCTGTTCTAGTGGACGATGGTCACTATTGTAAATCGCCTGCCATATAGGTATGTATGGAATTTCTCGCATCCGTACACTACTGCTAATAGTTCTCTTTCTATGTTGGCGTATCTCGTCTTGGCTGACGTCAAGGCCTTTGATGCGAAAGCTATCGGCTCTTCTTCCTGCACCAGAGCTGCCCCTAGTCCTCTGGTAGAAGCGTCTACTTGCAGAGTGACTGGTTTTCTTCTGTCATAATATGACAGACTTGCTTCTTTGCACAACAGTTCTTTAAGTTGTTTGAAATTCCTTTTGTGTGATTCAGACCACTGGTATTCGGCGTCTTCTTTCAATAGCTCTCTGAGATTTGTTGTATGTTCCGACATGTGTGGGATGAAAGAACTCATGTATTGGACCAAGCCAAGGTAACTCCTCAGCTCTTTCTTGTTTTTGGGTGGTTTCATTTCAGCAATCGCCGCAATCTTCTCTGAATTTGGCTTGACTCCCTCTGGTGTATAAATCATACCGAAGAATTGGCATTCCTTGACTTTAACTATGCACTTATCTGCATTTAACTTGATGCCAGCCTTCCTGGTACTCTCCATGGCCTCATGTAGGTGCATGTTGTGGTCTCTTTCATCTGCTCCATAGATCTGAATATCATCAGCTATTCCTATAGCTCCTTCACAGCCTCTGTATGTCTCGTCTATTTTCTGTTGAAAGATATCTTGACTGACCTTTAACCCGAATGGAAGCCGCAGGAATTTGTAATGCCCAAATGGTGTGTTGAATGTTGTCAGTGTTGTTGATTCCTCATCCAACTTCACGTTCCAATATCCATTTCTGGCATCTAGTTTTGAGAAAACCTTGGCTCCTGCCAGTGATGGCGTAATCTCCTCTAGCATTGGGGTGGGATAGTGGTCCCTCTTTATCGCCTGGTTTAGATCTTTGGGGTCCAAACATAGTCTGAGACGCCCGTTTGGCTTTTCTCGTACCACAATTGAGTTTACCCAGCCTGTGGGTTCAGTGACCTTTACGATCACTCCCTTTTCTTCCATCTCCTTTAGCTCTCTTTCAAGCTTTGTCTTCAGCTCGATGGGTACTTTTCGTGGAGCATGGATAATGGGCTTTACCTCTGGATCGATGGTGATGTGGTATTGGAAATCTCCGAAACATCACACTGTATCATCAAAACATTCCGGATACATGTCTATCAAGTCTTTTTTACTCTTGATTTGTGGGCGGTTCTCCAGTGGGGTGTTGCTGTCTATCTTCAGTGGCGTTTCCGTCAGCTCGTGATGCACTGAGATCAATCTCAACTTCTCGCAGTTGTTTAATCCCAGGATCTCTGGCCCCTCAGTGTTGGTGACATAGAACATGTAGTTGATGTTCTTTCTTTTATGTGTCCCTTTGATAAAGGTTATTCCGAGTTGTTTAATCTCACTCCCCCCCCCCCCCCCCACCCCCCCCCACCCGTATGCTGTCAGCGTGACATTACTTGCCTTTAAACAACCATTTTTCGGGTAGCCATCTTCTCTCAGGTTTTCGGGAAAGATCTGCTGGTACAGTCTCAATGGGAGAATGTTGCTCTGAGCCCCTGTGTCCAGCTTCAACTTTAAGTTGATGGTTGTGGGCCGACCTTTGACCTTTTTTTTGATTTGGATGATGGTGTGCAATTCTCTCCTCGGAGTATTTTCCGCTCTGAACATCTCGTGAAGCTGTATCTTTATGGTTTCGATGTTTCGTGCATTGTTGTGATCATCATCATCATCTTGCTCATCCATGGCATGGATATTGTGTTTCTTTCTCTGGTTCTGCTGTCCGCCTTTGTTTTTGATGTATGTTCCGTCTTTCTTCGTTCTACACCTCTTTTCCCAGTGGTTTAGTTTGCCACATGCATTGCAGCTTGTTCCATATGCTGGACATTTCCTCTTGTCTGTGTAATCGTGCGGTCTTCCACAATTTCTGCACATGTTTCCCCCGTTGTCATGTACATGTCTTTGTGTGTTGTACTTTTCTCTCACTGCATCCACCCTGTTGTCCGTCTCAGAAGCCGTCCGCATGTCAGCCGTTTGAGAAATCAACGTTTTCATTTGCTGCTTCATGAGCTCTCGCAGTATCTATAGCCTCTGTTATTCCGAGCTTTTCTTTTCCTATCAGGACTTTTTGTACCTCTACATGCGCTGACCCCCATATTAGCTGGTCCACAAGCCTTTCCTCCATTTCCTTAAATTTACACTTGCTGGCTTCATTTCTCAGCCTTGTCAGGAAATTGTCAGCTGTTTCACCGGGTTCCTGTCTTAGACTCTGGAATTTGTATCTGTGTATACGGTGATTGGATTTAGGCTCTAGATGGTTGCTGAATTTATCAAAAATTGTCGCAGGGTTTTCCTTTTCCTCTTCAGTCAAACTCCAGCTATTATACAAATCTAGACCTTTTTTTCCTGCCCACAACAAAATGTAACTAACCTTTTCCTCGTTGGTAGTACCCTTCAGGAAGCTTTTGAATGTAAGCTCACATTTCTGTTTGAACTTGCGGAATGCTTCTACTATATTGTTGGCTTCCCAGTTCATGAGGGGTTGCATTTGCACAGTCGTCATTTTAGTTTCCCGTACGATTCACTCTCAATCAGCTCATAAAATCACTTTTCGTCTTATTCGTAGTTCGTATAGCACAATTTTGTACTCACTTATACCGCTGCCACCATGTTGTGTCTCCTTGTGTTCTTATACTATATATATTACAGACACTTTTAGTTCATTTTTAGTTAGTGCTTTTTACTTAGCTGTATTTGCTTTGTTTCAGTGCTGCCGCATGGTGCGGAGTGATACAAGATGTCCGACGCTGCACTGTGCACTGCCCGTGCACAGTGTGCCACATAGCAATATAACTACACCATACCAAAGTAGTTCCATACCAAAGTAGTTCCATTTAACGATGTGATACTATAACAATGTAACACACTCCCATCCCCCTCTCCCTCTGCTTATACTCGAATTAACAATGGGGATTAAGTCGATCCTCCTTCTAGTTTCTAATTGCTCACTGGAGAATATGAGGTGTGCCCACGTATCTCCAGTCCCTTACAATGATGGAAAACACACTAATGAGTATAAGCTAATACTGTTTGGTCAGTTTTTTTTGCGGGTTAAATAATGCACAGACGTTACATTAAAAAAAAACTACAAAATTAGAAGCAGTCCACACGAGGTTAATATTCCATCTTTAGACTGGGGATCTTTACAGAATTGGACTAGCAACAGATCTATTGGATTAAATAGTTAGGTTTGTCTCTAGGTAGGCCTTCAGAATTAGATATTGTATGTGGACAAGAAAATTTCCAGTTCATCGCATGAATCTAAGCTCTGCCAGAACTGAAACCTGGCAACAAGAGATGTGATTTATGACAAGCGACTTCTTTTATTTTTGAGCTGTTTCCTTTCAAGTAAACAAACTGACTGATAGTTTAACAGATTTTGCATTTTGTGAGGTGAGGTGGCAATGTATTAAAATAGCTATTTTTGGTATATCATTCCTAGACAGAGTTTTACCCTTATAATGGCTCCCCTAATGGCTTCAGTATTTTGTGTAGATCAACATGTCTTGAAACAATGAAGACAATTTAGGACAGTTGTTTCTCACTGAATACAATGACTGCATCTGATTGCATGCAGGCAGTTATCTGTCATGTTCTCGACATACCAACTGTACCACAGAGCAATGAATTCCTCACACAGCTGTCCCAGATATGCAACAGGCTGAATCCATTAAAAAAAATTGAATTTACATCAATCATCTTAAATCAAATAAAATAAAGATTGGGATTTCTCTATTTATTCCAATTAGACCAGAATCATAATACCAACAGAAAAGAACTATCAAAATTCCTTTGCTCTCCAAAGCACCAAGCCTACTTCCATTCAGCATATAATTACTTCTGTTTTTTACCAACATGCATCACCTCACACTTACTGACATCCCATTCCATCTGCCACTTTTTTGCCCATTCCCCCATTTTATCAATATCCCTTTGCAGTTGCATTTGGTCCCATAAGGAATAAAGTATACTGCCGATTTTGGTATCATTTGAAAATTTTGACAGCACCCACTCTAAACTTATATCCAAATCATTTGGGGGTGCCACTACCTTCCTCCAATCACTGAATTCTGCCCATAATTCTTAATTTCTTTTTATTCTCTTTAACCAATTTTTAATCCAGTTTGCTCTCTTCCCCCTTCCATCTCCCTTAATAATCTCCCATGTACATTGCATTCACTGCATGTCCCTCATCTACCATGTCCATTACCGTCGCAAAGGATTCAATCAGGTTGAATTGTCCCTTTTGGAAAAATGTGGGACTTTGGGGAAAGAAACGTGGCAGTAAGCAAGAAGCATAATAAATGGAAATCTAGTGCGTAATACAATTAAATGTTTTAAAGTGAGTTTTGCTTGCTTCTTTTCTAGCTTGTTCCCTATCTACAGTCTAACCTGACTGATTTTAAGCACCTTGAAATCCTGAACTTCAGAAACGGTAGCATCATAGTGAACAGCCGCATGAAGTTTGCAAAGCCCGTTCCACAGGATGTTACCAACGCAGTTTACCTAATCCTGGATGATTTCTGCAACACAGCATACCAAACTATGAACCTTGCCATTGATAGATTTTCTCTGGATGTCGAGTCAGGTAAACTGTTTCGACTGTTTTAGGTTTGTTCCCTTAATGTTTATTTTTGTGTCTCCATTTGGATACATGGGAATGGTCTGGACCATGATTTCTTTGTGACCATGACCAATTCTAAGGTATGACCAGTAAGCAGAAGGTATGGACCTGGGTGATAATGTCAATGTTTTCATCCATCTTGCTCCAGTGCAATGCATTGTTGAGTTGCTTGGCTAAGTTTTATGTAACTCACCCAGTCAAGTGACGTGTTCAAGTGATGGGACATGAACTATTGGGGGTCCATTCTATTAGAAGTCAAGTAATGCACCCATTTTATTTTGTCATTGTTGAAAATTGGATAAGGAAAACAAATAATGACATAACATATATCATCATATGATATATAACTATGTCTGTAATATTACATGTGAAAGTTATGTGATCAGCATAGCATCCTTCAATAGACATACAGACGAATATATACTGATTTAGGAATAAGCAACAAACTTGAAAATGGGAATGAAAATTCATCCAAATTTAACACTTCAGTTTGATAATCACCTTGAATGATTTTAGATTCATAGGCTGGAATTTTGCTGGCGCTCAGAGGGCGGGTTCAGAGGCGGATCCGCTGTCAAAATCTGAAAGATTGACAGCGGGTCGGGATCCCGCTCTTAACCCGCATCCACGTCAGTTTCCCAAGTGCGGGGTCTGCCTGCACTTTGCAAACCCAGCACTAAGCGGTGAGTCAGCCAATTGAGAGAGTTAAGAGGGTCTCTAAAGGTAGTTGAACAGCATTTTACCACCTTTTAGTCATTTTTCCAACTTTTCCACGAGGTTCCTGTCGCTCGGGATCACGTCAGGTAAGTGTGTTGGGTTCTCTATGACTCTCCATTGCTGTGAATAGGTGACAGCTGCAAAAGTGGTTTAAAAGCTACCATTTCACAGCTATTCACTTTCCAATGTCAGAAGCTGGAGCCTTCAGGATTTGGAAGACTCTTTTGAGCTGTATGCAGTTTGGTAGTGTTTGGAGTAAACTGTCTATCCATTGTCACCTCCTTGGAGCACCCCCCTCACCATTGACAGATCGCTTCTGTCAACTCAACTTCAGCTGCCATATATTCCAGCAGCATCATTGCCCTTGAGAAAATCTCACCTTGGTCCTCTGAATCCCTCCACAATCAGTCCTAACACCAACATCACCAACAACAACAGCAACCATCTGCGCAATCACCTGATGCTGCACTGGACACAGGGCATCAGCACCTGACCACATTGCTGCCTGGGATGCCAGGGATGGCCTCACCATAGCCAGATTGACTTCACTTAACACTGTATACCCTGGCTGCTGCATGATGTGCCAGGTTGGCACTACCCCACACCAGCACCATAAAGCATCCCTACAATGTCCAAGCCATTTCTTTCACACTCATCACCATTCGGGGTGGGGGGGAGTGGGAGGGGAGGGAGTTATGTCTCACCATTCACTGGAACTCACTAAGACACTTCCAAAGATGCGCACAATTCTGTCCAAGAAGGCAAAGTGTTGAAAATAAAGGTTTCAATGCTTTACAACACATTAACAGACACTTTACATGAACATTGGCTAAAGCACACAAGTAGATAGAGAGGGATCGGTGGAGGTGCAAGGTAAGTTGGTGAGAGTAAGGATGTGCAGGAGTAGGGTAGGGAAGGCAGAGTGATGGGGATGTGATGAATGGCACAGCAGGATGAAGTTGAGTGTGGCTTTGCAGTAATGTTTTGTGATCCACTGAGAGCATTGAAAGGTTTGCGCCACTGCAACCAGGTACTCCTGACAACATTCCTGCTTGTGCCCTCCTGTGCAATGTGCAACCAGGCTGCATTGGTGTCGTGGGGAGGTCTCTTCCGCCCATTGGAAGGGAAGAGAACCTCCCTGCGTGCTGTGACTCCCTCCATAAGCATATGGAGGGAGTTATGGGAGAGCCTGGGTGCAGCTGTGCACCTCTGTGCAGTGCTGGTCAGTGTTTGCAGCACCTCAATGTTGTAGAACACTGACAAAACAACTGTCAAAATGAATGTGGACATGGCCCCTTTAAGGAAACTGACTGATGACACGTCATCAGAAGATGTCATCAGACCCACTTCCTTTTAATTGGCCGGGAACCTTGCAGGGCAGGCTTTACAAGCCCAATGAGGGCTAAATCACTTGGAGGAAGCAGGATGAAGATGGGAGCGGGGTTTGAGGTTACCACCTACTCCCGCTGCACCGGAGTTGCCACGGTTGGCGAAATCGCGGCCATATTTTCTCTTTCCCCTTCTATGCATTCAATAAGAACAAATGCCGCAAGGGGTCATGCTGGTCTTTCTGTGGCCACATGAAGGTCACCGGTAAACTGCTTTTCAATTCTGTTTGATAATTTAGTGGGGATTTTGAGATGTAAAAATGTTTTCAATAATAGCAAAACACTCTCTCCTCTGGTACTGTGTGTTTGTGCCACAGGCTGTCTAGAATTTGAAGAGAAGGACCATGTTTGGGCTAAATACTGTAGGAGCTAGATCCCAAGGTCCATCAACCTTTTAGAGTACAGCAGCTTTAATGTAAACTGTTTAAGGGGCTGATATTTTGGACATGTGTGTCTGGCTACTCTGCTATATCATTAATAGGATTTAAATAATCCAAATTCTTCTGAATG
Source organism: Somniosus microcephalus (assembly GCF_052327205.1). Classification (NCBI taxonomy): domain Eukaryota; kingdom Metazoa; phylum Chordata; class Chondrichthyes; order Squaliformes; family Somniosidae; genus Somniosus; species Somniosus microcephalus. Next base: position 93,798,807 of record NC_141000.1, read on the forward strand.
CTCATCCCTGGCATCAGTGCTTGTAATAGTTACGTAACAGTAGGGTGATTAAACAGAATGCTATGGAGTTCACAGGGATTATACAGAGATAGAATTGAAGAGAGGTTTTAGAATTGGCTAAATATGTTTACAGTTCTCTTATGACTTATTTTTTGTGAACTTACTAAGCATGAAAATACAGCATTTAGAGACAGCGCACCAGGACTTGGAGTGTAAATAAAAAATGGCCATATTAAAAAAAATATCTGTATAAAGTCATTAGGGGAGGTTTCCTATTTGTTGCACCCGGGGAATGCACAACTCTCAAGTACAGTGAAGATGAAGTGGGGTGGAAACCCTTTACATGCGGTCTCTGTCCCAGATGGGCAGTATTAGGAGTGGATACAGGTCCGGAGTAAGCATTCAAATGAGGTGGGAGAGTGTATTTCCTGCCTCCCACCTCACTTTTCTCATCAGTCTTGGGCGCCAAGCGGAAGGGAGCCTGAAGAAACCAGGCAATGGGGCTTGTGCCAGGACCCTCACGCAGCAGTGGCTAGAAGGCCTAAATGCCTACTCCAGATTCTGCCCCTCCTTCCCCTGATTTCAGTGCAAGGCCCTATCAGGGGCTAGCCTGCGCCAGGTGTATGCGTAGGCTAAGCAAATGGCTTGGGACAGAAACCTTCATAGGTTTGCAACGAGAAAGACGCTAACATTTCAGATATAACCTTCATCAGAACTGAGAACTGAAAGATAAGCAGGTCCTTTATTAGGATTGGAAAGAAAGGAGTGGGAACAAATAACAGATGCACCAATCATTCAGAGGGATATAACTGGTTGAATTGATATGCCACCTTCATAGGTGGCGTCTACCTTGTTATATCTTGAAAAGGTGTTGCAAATGAAAAGCATGTGAATGATTTGTGCTCATTTATAAAAGTGAACACTTCTGTAAATACTTATTCATCCACCAGCGACCCTTCCAAAGTTTGCAGGTCAGACGGAGGTCCTTTAATCAGCACGGGGTACATCAAGGGCACTTGCGTGTCGCTGGAGGAGGAAAACTGCGGTGCTGGATTTTGGGAGGGGGGTCCCTTCCTTTGTAAGGGGGGTAAAATCTTGGCAAAAAATCTGCCCTCTACTTCAAAGATTGAGGACACCAGGTGTACTGTCACCAATCCTACACTGGGACCCTCGGAGGGCTGGGGGTGCAGGAACGCTTGATGTTGGGAGTCCTCTTCTAAGGCCATGTGGTATTGCCCAAGCAAGGTCAGGGCATATTTGGGCACCAGCCTAATTTTCTGCCTTTTCCGTGCCCTCCCACCACAACTCCAGCCGGAATGCAGGAAGAGCAGACGGTGTTTGTTCCTGCAAACTTACGAACAATTATTGTAAAGAATCAGCTACTCTGACTGCGTTGGTCAGGACCCCAAAGCTGATGTTGCATCTCCCAGCCTCCCAGCTCCTTCCATCCATTTAGTCACTTTCATTCTATGTAGGAGATTTCTAAAATCATTACTTTTAATATTTCTTCCAATCACCTTTTCAAGAGGTTGCAGCTTGATTTTCCAGAAATATAGAAGGGCAGCTCTAAAACAGGAAATCTCATTTATTATCCAATAGTAAAAGGGTAGTCAAAGGAAGGATGGGGTTGATTAGGGACCAAAAAGGAGATCTTCCTGTGAAGGCAGAGGGCATGACTGAGGTACTGAATGAGCACTTTGCATCTGTCTTCACTAGAGAAGAGGATGATGCTAATGCAGCAGTGAAGGAGGAGGTAGTAGTGATATTGGATAGGATAAAAATAGATAAAGGTGAGGTACTTAAAAGGTTGGCAGTCCTCAAAGTAGGAAAGTCACCCGGTCCAGATGGGATGTATCCTAGGTTACTGAGGGAAGTAAGGGTGAAAATTGCGGAGGCTCTGGCCACAACCTTGCATATGGGGGTGGTGCCAGAGGACTGGAGGATTGCAAATGTTACACCCCTGTTTTATAAAAAAAAAAAAAAAAGGGGAGAGGGATAAACTCGGCAACTACAGGCCAGCCAGCCTAACGTCGGTGGTGGGGAAACTTTTAGAGACAATAATCCAGGACAAAATTAATAAGCATTTGGAAAAGTATGGGCTAATAAATGAAAGTCAGCACCGATTTATTAAAGGCAAATCGTGTTTGACTAACTTGATTGAGTTCTTTGATGAAGTAATGAAGCGGGTTGATGTGTATATCGACTTTCAAAAAGCTCCACAAAGTTCCACATAATAGACTTGCTAGCAAAATTAAAGCCCATGGGATTAAAGGGACAGTGGCAGCATAGATACTAAATTGGCTAAGGGACAGAAAGCAGAGAGCAGTGGTGAATGTTTTTCAGACTTGAGGGACGTCGGCAGTGGTGTTCCCCAGGGGTTGGTGTTAGGACCACTGCTCTTTTTGATGTATATTAATGACCTGGACTTGGGTATACAGGGCATAATTTTACAGATGATATAAAACTCAGAAACGTAGTAAACAATGCGGAGGATAGTAACAGATTTCAGGAGGACATAGACAAACTGGTGAAATGGGCAGATACATGGCAGATGAAATTTAGCACAGAGAAGTGTGAAGTGATAGGAAGAATGAGGAGAGTCAATATGAACTAAATGGTATAATGTTAAAGGGGGTGCAGGAACAGAGAGACCTTGGTTGTATGTACACAAATCTTTGAAGGTGGCAGGACAAGTTGAGAAGGCTGTTTAAAAAAGTATATGGAATCCTTGGTGTTACGTCCGTGTAACAATAAGAAAAGGACTGCAGAGAACAGTACTACAGGTGTTTACTCAACGTGGTTCAAACTGCAACTGAAACAACAGATTACTACTCAGCGTTATATACAGGTGTGGTCACTGCCGGTACTACAGTATACACGAGCTGTAGAAAGTAGTTCCCCCCTTAAAGGTACATACATTACAATTCCTCCCCTTTTAGATTAACAGTACCATAACACTCATTTAACAATTAAATATCAAACTAATTACAATTAACACTTTTAACATGCAACATTAGCTGAAAATAGTCTATTTATAAATTCAGTCTTTGGGGAGGCTTCCTGATCCTTTCTGGATAGCGCCTTTCCCGAGTGTCTTGCTCTTGGTGCGGAGGCGATTCTGGCCCCCTGTCGTCGGTTGGTTCATCAGCTTCCGATGCTACTGTTTCTGGGGTAGATGCTACCTGTACGTCGGGTTCATCACCAGGTACGTATGGGCGAGGCATGGGGTTGACTCGTTCCTGTAACTCTAGGATCTGGTCAGCATGGCGTCTCACGATGCTCTCCCCAACGTCCACTGTGTACATTAGTGGCCCCTGCCGTGTGCATATCGTTCCTGGTTGCCATTTCTCTGTTCGGTAGTCGCGGGCCAAGACTGGTTGCCCTACATTGAAGCTCCTTGTCGGCTTCTCATTGATGTGCTGGAATTGCTTACTCTCAACATCTCTTCGTACATTTGGTCTGAGCAAATCCAGATGAGATCTCAACCTTTGGTTAAAGAACATCATGGCCGGGGCCTGGTTGGTGACTGCATGTGTTGCATTTCTGTCGGCCAACAGGAAATTGTCCACCTTATGCTGCAGTGGAATGTCGTCATCACACATGGCCTTTACTGCTTTTTTAAAGGTTTGTATGAACCTCTCAGCCAATCCATTTGTGGCTGGATGATACGGGGCGGATGTGTAATGCCTTACCCCATTCCTTTTCATAAATCTTCGAAACTCTTCGGACACAAACTGTGGTCCATTATCAGAGCAAATCTGCTGGCAAATTTGTTCCTGGCAAAAATGGTCCGTAGGACTGCAATAGTTTTCTCCATGGTGGTGGAGGACATTTTGATCACCTCAGGCCATTGAGTGCGCATCCACGGCTATTAAAAACATTGAGTCCATGAATGGACCAGCAAAATCAATATGCACCCGTTGCCATGGAGATGAGGGCCACTCCCATGGGTGTAGAGGGGCATGTGGTGGTGCATTTTGGACCTTCTGGCATCCTGAGTAGCTCTTTGTCAGGTCCTCGATTTGCTGATCGATCCCTGGCCACCACACATAAGCCCTAGCAAGGCTTTTCATTTTCACCCCTCCCAGATGACCTTCGTGAAGCTCATTGAGCACTCACTCCCTTAACTTGGGTGGAATTACCACTCGGGATCCACACATCAAGGTCCCCTGGCATACTGACAGCTGTTCTCTTCTGGATGAGAATGCTGGCTGGCCATCCCTTCACCGTCAAATCATATACCCGAGACAGTGTCGGGTCATTTCGGGTCTCCTTCTCTATACCAGCGTTAGTTACTGGCAAGCGTTCAATTATAGTCGAATGAAATATTTTGACAGGATCCACTGCTGGTGCTTCCTCCGCAGTAGGCAGTGGCAGGCGTGATAGCCCATCAGCGTTTCCATGCTGTTTCATGCCCTTATACGCGATTTCATATTGGTGCGCCCCTAGAAAAAGGGACCATCTTTGTAGCCGTTGCGCAGTCATCACCGGAACGCCCTTCTTTGGATTAAAGATGGAGACAAGTGGTTGGTGGTCAGTCAGCAAGGTGAACTTCTGCCCGTGCAGATAGTGATTGAACTTTTTCACTCCCCACACTAGGCTGAGGGCCTCCCTGTCAATCTGGGCGTAGTTACGCTCGGCTGAGGTTAGTGACCGAGACGCGAAGGCTACTGGCCTCTCCGAGCCGTCCGGGAATTTGTGCGACAGCACCGCTCCAATGCCATAGGGTGATGCATCACACGCCAACCGAATTGGTAGTGCTGGGTTGAAATGAGCCAACACCTCTTTTGATGTGATCAATGCTTTGCTCTTCTGGAAAGCTCGTTTACATTCGTCACTCCACTTCCATGGTACCCCCGTTTGCAGTCGGGTGTTCAGTGGGTGTCGTACGGTAGACAAATTCGGCAAGAAATTATGGTAGTAGTTCACCAGCCCGAGGAACGACCTCAGTTGTGACACATTTTCCAGTGCTGGAGCCTTGACTACTGCCTCAATCTTTTCAGGGGACTTATGTATCCCCTCTTTATCAATAATGTGGCCACAATACGAGATCTGCTTCTGGAAAAACTCGCATTTGTGGCGATTAGCTCGGAGCCCATATTCCTTCAATCTAGTGAGCACCTGCTCCAGGTTGGCGAGGTGATCACTGTCATTTTCGCCCGTGACCAGGATGTCGTCCAAATAACACTGGGTCCCTGGAATCCCTTGCAGGACTTGTTCCATTGCCCTCTGCCAAATAGCCGGAGCTGATGCTACCCCGAACACCAACCGGTTGTATTGGTAGAGACCTTTATGGGTGTTGATCGTGAGGTACTGTTTCGAGGCTTCTTCTACCTCCATTTGCAGGTACGCCTGGGCCAGATCAATCTTAGTGAAGCGTTTCCCTCCAGATAGCGAGGCGAAAATATCTTCAATCCGTGGAAGCGGATATTGTACAGTGTGAAGGACTGGGTTCTGTAGTGTCCGAGGATCAATAATACTCAGACTGCAGGAGAACAATAAAACAGGTATTTACTGGACAGAGAGTAATTCAAGACTAAAATACAGAAGCCTGCTATGGCTTTATATACAGGGGTGGTCACTGCCAGCACTGCAGTATAGAATCAGTTCTTCTCTTAAAGGTACATACACAACAATTCCTCCCCTTTTAGATAAACAGTACATAACATTCATTTAACAACTAAATAATAACTAATTACAATTACAATTTTCTCTGTACTATACACATCAACTGAAATAATCATTTATAAGTTCAGTCTTTGAGGAGGCTTCCTGATCCTGACTGGATAGCGCCTTTCTCGAGTATCCTGTTCTTGCGGCGGAGTTGATTCTGGCTCATTGTCATTGGTTGGTTCGTCCGCTTCCAATACCACTGCTTCTGAGGTAGACGCAATGTGTACTTCGGGTTGATTACCAGGTGCACCTGCTCGTGGTATGGGTTTGGCTTGTTCCTGTGACTCTAGAATCTGGTCAGCATGGTGTCTCACGATGCTCTCTCCAACGTCCACTGTGTACATTAGTGGTCCCTGCTGTGTGCATATCGTTCCTGGCTGCCATTTTTCTGTTCGGTAGTCGCGGGCCAAGACTGGTTGCCCTATCTTGAAGCTCCTGGTTGGCTTCTCATTTATGTGCTGGAATTGCTTATCCTCAACATCTCGTCTTATGTTTGGTTTGAGCAAATCCAGGCGACATCTCAGCCTTCGGTTGAAGAACATTATGGCTGGAGCTTGGTTGGTGACTGCATGTGTCGCAGTCCGGTAAGCAAACAAGAAATTATCCACCTTGTGTTGTAGTGGTATGTCGTCATTATGCATTGCCTTTATGGCCTTTTTTTAAGGTCTGAACAAACCTCTCAGCCAATCCATTTGTGGCTGGATGATATGGGGCAGATGTGTAATGCTTCACCCCATTATTCCTCAGAAACCTCCGGAAATCCTCTGACACAAACTGTGGCCCATTGTCGGAGCAAATCTGTTCTGGCAAGCCATTCCTGGTGAAGATGGTCCGTAGGACTGCAATAGTTTTCTCTGTGGTGGTGGAGGACATTTTGATGACCTCTGGCCATTTCGAATGGGCGTCCACAGCGATTAGGAACATTGAGTCCATAAATGGACCAGCAAAATCAATGTGTACCCGTTGCCATGGAGATGAGGGCCACTCCCATGGATGTAGTGGGGCCTGTGGTGGGGTGTTTTGGACCTTCTGGCATCCTGTGCATCTCTTGGTCATATCCTCGATTTGTTTATCGATTCCCGGCCACCACACAAACACCCTGGCTAGGCTCTTCATTTTTACCCCTCCCAGATGACCTTCGTGAAGCTCATTGAGCACTCTATCTCTCAACTTGGGTGGAATTACCACTCGGGATCCACACATCAAGGTCCCCCGGCACACTGACAGCTGTTCTCTCCTTGGCGAGAATGCTGGCAACAGTGAGTCGCCATGTGCTGGCCATCCCTTCACCGTCAAATCATAGACGCGAGAGAGTGTCAGGTCATTTCGGGTTTCCTTCTCTATACTTGAGTTTGTAAAAGGTAGACATTCGACTATGGTCGCATGGAATATCTCAACAGGGTCCACTGCAGGTGCTTCCTCTACCGTAGGCAACGGTAGGCGCAACAGCTCATCAGCGTTTCCATGCTGTTTCGTACCCTTGTCCTGTATGTCGTACTGATGTGCCCCTAGAAAAAGTGACCATCTTTGCAGCCGTTGCGCCGTCATCACCGGAACGCCCTTCTTTGGGTTAAAAATGGAGACCAGGGGCTGATGATCAGTCAGTAGGGTGAATTTCTGCCCGTGCAGATAGTGATTGAACTTCTTCACCCCCCACACAAGGCTGAGGGGCCTCCCTGTCAATCTGGGTGTAGTTACGCTCGGCTGAGGTTAACGAGCGCGATGCAAAGGCTATTGGCCTCTCTGAACCATCAGGGAATTTGTGTGACAGCACCGCTCCGATGCCGTAGGGAGACGCATCACATGCTACCTGAATCGGTAGTGTTGGATTGTAGTGGGCCAATACTTCTTTTGAAGTGATTAGGCATTTAAATTTCTGAAAGGCATGCTTACACTCATCACCCCATTTCCATATTACCCCAGTTTGCAGTATGGCGTTCAGTGGGTGCAGAATTGTAGCTAAATTCGGCAAAAACTTATGTTAGTAGTTCACCAACCTGAGGAACGACCTGAGTTGCGACACATTTTCCGGTGCTGGAGCCTTGACTACAGCCTCAATCTTGTCCGGCGACTTATGCAACCCTTCCTCATCAATCATGTGGCCACAATACGAGATTTGTCTCCTGAAGAATTCTCATTTGGGGCGGTTGGCTCGTAGCCCATATTCCTGTAATCTCGTGAGCACCTGCTCCAGGTTGGCAAGGTGTTCACTGTCATTTTCGCCCGTAACCAGGATGTCGTCCAAATAACACTGGGTCCCCGGGATCCCTTGCAGGACTTGTTCCATCGCCCTCTGCCAAATAGCCGGGGCTGATGCTACCCCGAATACCATTCAATTGTACTGGTAAAGGCCTTTGTGAGTGTTTATCGTGAGGTATTTCCTAGATGCTTCTTCCACCTCCATTTGTAGATACGCTTGGGCCAGATCAATCTTTGTAAAGCGTTTCCCTCCAGATAGTGAGGCGAAAATATCTTCTATCCTTGGAAGTGGATATTGTACTGTGTGCAGGACTGGGTTCACAGTTACCTTGAAGTCCCCACAGATGCAAACCTTCTTCGGTTCCCCAGGCGTGCTGCTCAATGATTTCTTCATTACAGGAACGATGGGTGTGGCCCACTCGCTCCAGTCCACCTTGGACAGCACACCCGAACGCTCCAGACTCTCCAGCTCTGCTTCAACGGCTGGGCGGATCGCGTAAGGTACCGATCTGGCCTTAAAAAATTTTGGGTTTGCGTTATCTTCGATTTTTATCGTTGCCGTTACTCCTTTTAGAGTCCCAAGTCCTTGTTGGAACACCTCTTTCGCGTCAGTTAGAATTTTTGACAGTCGTCCAGGTGTGACGTCATCATCCTTTTTATCAGTCACAGTTAGCGCCTGAATGGAATGCCAATCCAATTGTATTTTTCGGATCCATTCACGTCCCAATAGTGGTGGTCCTCCATCCGGTAGTATATATAGATACAGTTTCTGTGTTTCCTTGCCGTTGTATTCAACTGGCACCCTTACTTTTCCTCTGGGGTAGACTTTTTGCCCCGTGTATGTCTTCAATACAATGGACGTGTCCTTCAAGGGTATGTGTGAGAATAGCCGCTCATAGTCTCGTCGATTCATGACAGTTAGGGCTGATCCTGTGTCCAATTCCATCTTTACTGGGGACCCTGCTATCATGAGGGTGACCCAAATGGTTCGGTGATCCTCCTTTGCGATCACGTTGTGTAACTTTAGACAACTTAGTCTCCTGCTCCCGGAGTCCTTATCACTCTCCTGATCTTCCGAACTACTGTCTGTCAATTTCTTTACTTTCTTGTACTTTTCCTTAGTAGTTCTTGTAGTGTTGGTTTTCTTTCCCGACCTGCAGACTTTTGCTATGTGTCCCATTTTCCCACATTGCCTGCATACTTTGTCCTTAACCCAGCAGTCCTTCTGATCATGGGTTGTTCTGCCGCAGCGATAGCACTTTTCTGCTCCATACGCCATTTCGTTAGCACGGTATTCTTGTGGTTTCTGTTGTATTTCCGCAGCTCCCCGTGCTGCTGCTTCGTAGGATACTGCCACGCTGATAGCCTGTTCTCGCGTCAGGTCCTTTTCCGAAAGTAGTCGTTTCTGGGTTCCTTCACTCTGGAGCCCGCAGACAAACTTATCCCGCAAGGTGTCTGCCAGTCCTGCTCCAAACTGGCAGTGCTTCGATAACTTGCGTAGTTCCGTAAGATAGTCAGCATTGCTCTCATCTTTGTGCTGGTTTCTTTTATGGAACTTGAATCATTCAGCTATCAGCAGCGGTGTAGGGTTTAGGTGTTCCTGTAAGATATTAACAATCTCCTCAAAACTCTTCTCCGTTGGTTTAGCTGGGGTAATTAAATTCCGCAATAGGCCGTACGTTCTCGCGCCCATCAAACTTAATAATACTGACGCCTTCTTTCCATTGACCACCTCATTGGCATTGCAGTACACTTCAATTCTTTCCACATACGTGGTCCAGTCTTCTACCTCGTTGTCGAAAGCAGTGATACTGCCACTCTTTGGCATCTTGGGTGATTTTAAATGGCGCCTCCCGCACTTTTTCTTCTTCCCCAATGTAATAAAATGGCGCCTCCCGCGCTTTTCCTTCTTCCGCAATGGAATAAAATGGCGCCTCCCGCGCTTTTCCTTCTTCCCCTTGCTGCCATGCTGCTCCTAGCGTTCTACAGGGTAATGGCGGCGACCCGCGGCTTCGGCGCGTCTCACTTTTCCTTCCCCGTGTTCTATCCTCTCAACACTGCCCTGTTCTTGAGCACCGACCGCGCCCTGTGCGCTCCACCCTCTCTCTCTCTCTCTCTTCCTCCCGACGACGCTGCATGGCCCCTTTGTAGAGCTGCTCGATCGAGCCCGAGCCCGCCGCAGTCCGGATGGGTCAGTGCACTACCTGCTACCAGCACGACTTGCTGGAACACCTCGACTGGGGAGCCAGGCCCAGCTCTTCACAGCCTCCCTGCAACTCTCCGATGGATCCCTGGGCGGTTGCTTGCGGTGGACGCCCGCCGTTCTGACTTCGACCTCCAAGAAGCTTCTCTTCAGGGAAAAGATCCCCGTGAGGTGATGCAGTACTGCAGGTGAGTTCAAACCTGCCCGTCGCCAGTGTAATGTCTGAGGATCAATAATACTCAGACTGCAGGAGAACAATAAAACAGGTATTTACTGGACAGAGAGTAATTCAAGACTGAAATACAGAAGCCTGCTATGGCTTTATATACAGGGGTGGTCACTGCCGGTACTGCAGTATAGAATCAGTTCTTCTCTTAAAGGTACATACACAACAGGTTCACTGCCACCTTAAAGTCCCCACAGATGCGAACCTTCTTTGGTTCCCCAGGCGTATTACTCAACGACCTCTTCATTACAGGAACGATGGGTGTAACCCACTTGCTCCAGTTCACTTTGGACAGTACTCCTGAACGTTCCAAACCTTCCAGCTCTGCTTCGATGGCTGGGCGGATCACATAAGGTACTGGTCTGGCCTTAAAAAACTTTGGGCTTGCATTTTCCTCTATTTTGATCGTCACTGTTATGCCTTTTAGTGTTCCGAGTCCCTGCTGGAACACTTCTTGTGCGTCAGTTAGCATTTTTGACAGTCGTCCAGCTGTGACGTCGTCATCCGTTTTGGCATCTACAGTCAGTGCTTGTATGGAATGCCAATCTAGCTGTATCTTCCGGATCCATTCACATCCTAGTAGTGGTGGTCCTCCATCTGGCAATACATATAGGTCCATTTTTGGTGTTTCCTTGCCGTTATATATAACGTTCACCCTTATTTTTCCTTTGGGGTAGACTTTTTGCCCCGTGTACGTCTTCAAGACAATCTTTGTATCTCTCAAGGGTATATGTGAGAATAGCTGCTTGTAGTCCCTTCGGTTTATGACTGTTAGGGCTGATCCTGTGTCCAATTCCATTTTCACTTGGACTCCTGCTATCTTGAGCGTGACCCAGATAGTTTGGTGATCCTCCGTTTTGATCACATTATGTAGTTTCAGACAACCCAGCTCCTTGCTTCCAGAGTCTGTATCACTCTTCTGTTCGTCTGCACTACTCTCCGTCACCTTATGTACCTTCTTGTACTTCTCCTGTGGAGATTTCTTGCTGCTGGTTTTCTTTCCCGACCTGCAGACTCTTGCTATGTGTCCTACTTTTCCACACTGTCTGCACACTTTGTCCTTGAACCAGCAATCATTATGGTCGTGTGTTGTTCTGCCGCAGCGATAGCACTTCACTGTTCGGTATGACATTTCATTTGTGCCATATTCTTGCGGCCTTCGTTGTATCTCTGCAGCGCCCCGTGCTGCTGCTTTGTGTGATACTGCAATGCTGAAAGCCTTGTCCAGCGTAAGATCCTTTTCTGATAGAAGCCGTTTCTGGGTTCCTTCACTTTGAAGCCCACACACAAACTTGTCATTTAAAGTATCTGCTAGTCCCGTTCCAAACTGGCAGTGTTTCGAAAGCTTGCGCAGTTCCGTTAAATACTCAGCATTACTTTCATCTTTATGCTGGTTCCTTTTGTGAAACTTAAATCTTTCTGCTATCAGCAACGGTGTGGGGTTTAAGTGGTCCTGTAGGATTGACACTGGCCTAGAAATTGGGTTCTGGTCTTGCCAGGGCTGTAGCGCCAGAAAGTTTGCGCCAGCGGTAATGCGGCAGCGCCCGACGAAAATTCGGGTGCGCCGGGCCCAGACGGCGGCAGGCGCTAAAACCCTCCTTTAGCGCCTCAAAACGGGCGTCAACTTGGGTTTCCCGGCGCTAATCCCCCGCTGCGGCACCCGATGCGGTGCGGCAGGCGGGGGAACTGCAGGCCTCCTCCTCCTGTTAAGGAGAAGCTGCCTGCAGCCGACAACTGTCCGGCGGATTGACCCGACATCTGAGCCCGGCACCTCGGGGAAGTGCCGGGCTCGCATGAGACACTGATCAGGGCCGCGGGGGGGGAATGCAGGAGTCCGGGAAGGGAGGTGCGGGCAGGCGGCCGCCGGGAACGCGGCCGGCCGCCGCTCCACCTTTATGCGCCGGCGCACACTGGGGGAAGACTCTGTTGCCAGAGTCTTAGTTGCGCCTGCCACGGGCGAGGCGGGCGCAACTGAATTTCGGCTTGGGGCCGGGTTACCACGGCAACCGGGACGCTGCGCACACCGATGACGTCATCGGTGCCGGCGCAGCGCTACCGGTCTACCGCCGCGGAAGGGCCCCAGGCAATTTAGGAACCGGCGCCAATTGCAGTGCTAGGCCCTCTAGCGCCGCAAAATCGGTGCTAAGGGCACTGAATTTCTAGGCCACTATGTTTTCAAAATCCTTTTCTACTGGCTTCTCTGGGGTTACTAGGTTTCGTAGTAAGCCATACGTTTTTGCACCCATTGAATTCAACAATACCAGCGCTTTCTTGTCATCTGGCACTTCATTCGCCTTGCAGTATACTTCTATGCGTTCGACATATGTCGTCCAATCTTCGACTTCATTGTCGAACGCTGTGATACTGTCACTCTTCGGCATTTTTGGGTGTGGTTAGACTGGCTTAAAATGGCGTCTCCCGCGCTTTCCTTTCTTCCCCGCTGCGGCTTAAAATGGCGTCTCCTGCGCTGCTGCCAACGCCGCTCTCGGCGGTCCTCGTGGCAAATGGCGACGCCCTGTGGGTTTCGTGTGCTGCTCCTGCGCTGCTGCCAACGCTGCTCTCTGCGGTCCTCGTGGCAATGGCAGCGCCTCGCGTTTTCCTGCGTGCCTCTCTCCCCCATTGACGCTGCTCGGCCCTTGACCGGCTGCGCTCTGCGCTCTCTCCCCCGTTGACGCCGCTCGGTCCTGAACACCGGCTGCGCCCTGTGCGCTCTGCCCTCTCTCTCTCTCTCTCTCCCCCGTCGACACTGCTCGGCCTTTTTCTGTGCCGCTCGGTCGGGCTCTAGCCCGTCGCTGTCCGGGAAGGGTCTGCGCAGTACCTGTTGCCAGCCCGTTTCGCTGGACCACCGTGACTGGAAAGCCAAGCCTGGCTCTCGACAGTCTCCCCTGCGATGCTCAAATCTCCGCTGGATGACTGGGCGGTTGCCCGTGGTCGACGCCCGTGCTTCTGGACTCGAACTTCTTCCACTGTTCTCCAGGAGCGAATCCCTGGGAGGTGATGCAGAGTTGCAGGTAGGTTCGAACTTGCTCATCGCCACTGTTACGTCCGTGTAATAATAAGAAAAGGCCTGCAGAGAACGGTACAACAGGTGTTTACTCAACGTGGTTCAAATTGCAACTGAAACAACAGATTACTGCTCAGCGTTATATACAGGTGTGGTCACTGCCGGTACTACAGTATGCATGAGCTGTAGAAAGTAGTTCCCCCCTTAAAGGTACATACATTACACTTGGCTTTATTAATAGAGGAATAGTGTGCAAAAGCAAGGAAGTTATGCTAAATCTTTATAAAACACTGGTTAGGTCTCAGCTGGAGTATTGTGTTCAATTCTGAGCACCACACTTTAGGAAGGATGTCAAGGCCTTAGAGAGGGTGCAGAAGAGATTGACTAGAATGGTACCGTGGATGAGGGACTTCAGTTATGTGGAACGACTAGAGAAGCAGGGTTTGTTCTACATAGAGCAGAGAAGGTTAAGGTGAGATTTGTTAGAGGTGTGCAAAGTCATGAAGGGTTTTGATAGAGTAAATAAGGAGAAACTGTTTCCAGTGGCAGAAAGGGTCAGTAACCAGAGGACACAGATTTCAGGTAATTGGCAATTGGTGGCGCGCTCATGCTTGTTCAACATGGCAGTCGGGAGGCCTGAACCACTTTCAAGTGCAGGCCCCATTAGCATTTCTCAGTAAGTTGCAAGCGCCAAATGGTGTCCCTCTGCAGGTCGTGGGTCTGGTGAGGAGTAATATCGTCTGACTGTGTGCAGCTGGCTGACAGGTAACGCTGAAAGACCTGTTGGAGTGGAATCACCTGCCCATGGTGGGGGAGGAGGGGGGAAGGGGTGGGCAACTCCTGCTCCTTCTGGCCCCCCAAAAATCTTTAACATAAATCAAAAGACTTACCTTTTGGGAGAGGCCTCGAGTGGTCCCTTTATCAGCGATTAGGCCTCTCAGTGTCTGGAGAAAGTGGGACTGGCATTCTTCACCCATTTTTCTTTGAAAGTTGCAGTCAGGGTTCTACAACAGGTGTAGGACCCCTATTTACATATTTAAACAGCCTCCTGTCTGTTTTGGTTGCCAATTTAACAGCCTGCCTGATAATTGATTCAGGAGGGCAAATGGGTGCACAAGGTCCTCGCCAGATATTCAACCGCTGGTCGCCCGAATAACATTTTGTTTATGTCATGATTCCATAACAGTTTCATCATGATATCAGAAGTCAATTTAATGGTCTTTAGAATAAGTGTAATTGGAATTAACTCAAAACTGTGGTGTAAGCAGAATGTACAACACAAGACAGTGTAGGGCATTGAGTTTATTCTCCTTGTTAAGACCCATGTGTGACTTTCTCCCACTGTTACCCATTATACATGCGGTATCTTGTACTGTTCCCCATTGTGCATTCAGTTGATCTCATTGTTTAGTGTGAGCTGTCTATTTTTAACATGGGCAGTGGCTAATGCATACATGTGCCTTGTGATTTCAGGTGACGGGGCTGACCCATGCAAGTTTCAAGCCTGCAATAACTATTCTGAATGCCTAGTGAACCACTTGACAGGAGAGTCCGAATGTGTCTGTAATACTGGGTATCTGAGCGTGGATGACCTGCCCTGTCAAAGTATTTGTGATATAGACACAGAGTTCTGCCTTAATGATGGCAAATGTGATATAATTCCAGGCCAAGGAGCAATCTGCAGGTATATTATGGTTGATTTACTCAGTACAGCAAACTACCAATTATTATCTCATATTTGGGTAACCTGAGCCAGCACAATATTTAACTGCTCCTGTACAATTAAAGTAGCTTATGTCCTGTGATCCAAGATCTCCCGGACACACTGCCCGACAGCTATTCTCTCTTTATGGCTTCCAAAAAAGTTACCATGGGTCATTCCCTGTTTTCAATTATTCAAGTTTTCAATTGTCTGAATAAATTGGTAAGTACCATTGTCATTGACTTGCTAGCCATGTCTACTGAGCAAATCGCTTTTTTCAGAAAAGTTTATCTAATCAAAAGTTTATCGAGTTCCTGCATCTGTATTTTTTTTTGCTAATCTCCTGTTAAGTTAAGATGAGCTCAGATAAATAATTTGCATTATTCCTAGCAGCCCAGTAAATGTATTGGGTAAAGATTTAGGGCCCAACATTCCACTTTTTATCAGAAATGGGAGTAAAGCATGTTTATGGGAATACAGAGCTCAGTGCAGCAACATTGAGCACTGCCTTGTTGCACATGATATTGTATGGTAGTTTAGGTAGTGTGAAAAGAGTTTTAACAGCTGTATGTGCATCCACCTCCCATATGAGTTGTGTCACGGATCATCAAATGGGTCTTCACCCATGCAGGCCCCAGGCACAATAGGGGCATTTTGCCTGAATACTTCCACTGTTGCTTCGGCTGGCTTCAAAAGCCCATCATAATGGAGGGATTCTGAAGTCCCATAGAAGCCCACTGTTCTGCATTCAGACAGATCAGTGGCCTCCATGCAGCAGCTTTCGGTTGACAGTGTGCCACCATATGGCCCTGCACAAGTGGCAGCGGGCACTAATTCTGAAAGCCCTGAGTGCCCAGTAATTACAGCAACAGGGTCTATCATGGTTAGTTGCAGATACAGGCCTTTCGTATCTGTACAACTTGCCAGTTATTAATGCAGCCATCCACCAGGGCTACCCCGCAACTAGGGAAGCATTTAGTAGCACAGCACTTCCACCATCAACACAGGTAAGTTCATGACACAAAAGGGGCATCGATGGCAACATAACGCATCAAACACATACACCAGGGTGCTGCACAACTTAGAACGCTGTTTTACTTCTACCGTATCATGCAGGTTATTCAAAATTCGTTCATTGCACAGAATATAGCGTATCAGTTGTACAAAAGCCAAACAGAGACTGCTTCCTGAGATGTCCCTGCGTGTACTGGAAGGTCCCTGAGACATAAAAGCTGGGGGCATTGGAAACCATCACTGCCACTAGTAGTACAGTGCAGAGGGTTGACTGCCCCTTTGTGGACCTGCAGGTAATGCAGGAATCCCAAGTGCCTCTCACTCTCTAACTGATATTCAGTTCTAAACACTGGTGAGGGCGATGGTTCCTCTGGGGAGTACAGCCAGGGCCAAGTCCATGGCACACCACGGGTGGTTCAACAGGCAGTTAATTGGCACTAATCCCTTCCCGCCTCGGGTAGGCGGGTCCCAGTGCGGGGCGGGTGCCCGCCTCCTTTGAAACTGGCATGGAGGCGGGTTTGGGTGCGGGATGGGGTTGGGACCCCTGATTTCAGGATTTTAACCCCCCACACGCCTCCAATCCCGACTCCACGGCCCAATGAAAATCCTGCCCATAGAGTACAAAAGCAAGGACGTTACAATGAACCTTTATAAAACACTGGTTTGGCCACAACTGGAGTCTTGTGTCCAATTCTGGGCACCGCACTTTAGGAAGGATATGATGGCCTTAGAGAGGGTGCAGAAAAGATTTACGAGAATGGTTCCAGGGATGAGGGACTTCAGTTACGTGGATAGACTGGAGAATCTGGGGTGTTCTTCTTCGAGCAGAGAAGGTTGAGAGGAGATTTGATAGAGATGCTCAAAATCATGAGGGGTCTAGACAGAGTAGATAGAGAGAAACTGTTCCCATTGGCAGAAGGGTCGAGAACCAGAGGACACAGATTTAAGGTGATTGGCAGAAGAACCAAAGATGACATGAGGAAAAGCTTTTTTATGCAGCGAGTGGTTAAGATCTGGAACGCACTGCCTGATAGCGTGGTGGAGGCAGATTTGATCGTGGCTTTCAAAAGGGAATTGGATAAGTAGCTGAAGGAAAAAGACTTGCAGGGCTCCGGGGAAAGGGCGGGGGCGTGGGACTAGCTGAAGTGCTAGTGCAGAGAGCCGGGACGGGCTGAATGGCCTCCTCCTGTGCTGTAGGTGGGGGTTGGGCGAGTGGGGTATAATGATAAAAACCTGTTGGGAGCAGTTCCTCCTTTCAGAAATGAGCTCCTTTTGACTGATTATGAAGAAAAAATAGCAGCAGCCCATGGAAAAGAACCCAGTATTCTGTATGTCGTCTTCTCAGCTGAAAAACAAAAAACGATGGTCGGAGGTAGCCATTTGACCTAAAATTGGTATAACTAACTCATTCTCCATTATTTTTTAACAGGCTTAGAAAGTGTAGGATTTAACTGCGTGAGATTTGTATTATGATAAAATTCATTTCTTCAGCGAATGTTTGTTTCACATTTACAACAGTACGATAAATGAAACATCTTGGTATTATGATACCTACCCTGACCAAGCTCTGCGAGTGGCATTCTGGCAAAGAGAATTCTGTCCTCTTTTGAATGTATTCAGAGGAAATTTGCGTGCCACTAACAGGACAGATGAGTAATTAAATATTGACAGGATTGGTTACATCTGGATGAAATGATTCTCGTAACATTTGCCTCATATTTGTCTCCATCCACCTCCTTCCCCCAAAGACAGATACAGGAAACTTTGGTTTATCCGGAGGTTGTATGTCCGGAATACTCGATCTAACGGCAAAAATCAGGAGCCGTTTTTTTAGTTCTCGTTCTTTTTTTTCCCCTGTCAGGCACTGCAAGGTCTGTAGCTATAGCAACAGCTTCAGCTAGAGACGCTTGCAGCTGCAGCCAACTCTTTAGAAGCTGTTGCTAAGCAACAGTGTTTGTTGTCCGATACGGAGATGAAAACCTTCGTATGCTTCAACATTAACTTTGTATGTCCGGCAGTTTTGATAGCTCGGCAACATGCCGGTCCCGTCTGTGCCGGATATCACAAAGTTTCCTGTAGTAGAATTTTAAATAATGGAAACGTTAGCTGTGCTATAAATATTTGTGATAATACCTAGAATTGGAGATGATCTCTGTAAAATTTTCTTAGCACTGCCTATTTGTCACTTCCTCTGCAGCTACTCTGTTGCTCAAAAACAATCAATACATGAGATCATTGAATGACACTTCAAAGTCACTTCCAAGTACAGAATGTTAATCAGTGAAATGCTACAAGCTGGTTACCAATAACAAACACATTGTGCAGGCACAATCTACACTGTGCAGACACTGCCTATTTGGAAATGCATAGAATTAAAAAAAAAAAATTATTGTCGCATTGTGGGCAAGGTCGGCATTTATTGCCCATCCATGGTTGCGCTGAGAAGATGGTGGTGCGCCTCCTTCTTGACGGTTTCATACGACTGAGTGGCTTGCTGAGTGGATCCCACCCGCTAGGACTGCTGGATCCAGGAGGTAAGTACCTTTCCACTTACTTGCTGGATCCAGCGCCCTGCCTCACTCACCCTGTGCGATCAGACACCCCTCCCAACCCTTCCGATCTCCCCCCAACCTCCCACCTCGAGGTCTGCGATCTCACCTCGAGGTCTGCGATCTCACCCCGAGGCCTCCAATCACCCCCTGACCTCACTCCCGAGGCCTCCGATCACCTGTCTGACCTCCCCATTCTGGCCTCCGATCGCCTTCCCGGCCTCCCCCCTCTGGCTCCCAATCGCTTTTCCGGCCTCCCCCCCTCCGGCCCCAATCCTCCTCCAGTCCAGACTACCCCCCCCAATGCTCCTCCAGCCCTGATCTTCCTCCGGTCCCCCCGACCACCCCCGCATCCTCCTCCGGCCCTGATCCTCCTTCAGCCCCCAACCAACCGCCCCTGATCCTTCCATCCCTTCTCTCTGGCCTAGTGTCACAGGCCTACCCGCCTGACAGCCAACAATTCACTCCAGATTAAAATTCCGGCCATTGTCTTTGGTTTTCTAGTCCAGTAATGAAGCTACTACATTGCTCTTCCACTCAGTAGCTTGTCGAGATTGAAGGTGTGAAATTTTTCTGAATATATGCGATGTCAAGCTTTAACTAACTGAGTTAAGGACAGTTTTAGTTTCCTAACTAGCCAAACCCGTGACAGTTAGGCTCGTGACGATTTTGTAGAAGTTACTTATAACCCTGGCCTTGCTCCTTTTTTCTTCCATCATGCCCCCACGACCTTCTGTTTGGTTTTGCAGTTTATTTCGAATGAGTTATATGACAATGTTTTGTATAACCCTCAATGTGTATTCTTACTATCTCAATCCTCACTGTGTTGAAATCTGGACTCATTGCATTATAGAATCATAAAAATTTACAGCACAGAAGGAGCCCATTCGGCCCATTGTGTCTGTGCCAGACTTAAACTCATTCTTTCTCAGCAGCTCAACACCGTGGAATTACTTATCGCCCTTAGTCTTCTCTTGCAATCCACAGGTTTTTAAAACTCAGTTTGGCTTCAGCTAACCGCTACCTCTTGATTTCTCTTCTCTTCTCAACCTTGGTAATGTTCTGCACAATGGATCTTGGTTTTTCATTTAGACTTATCAATAAAAAAAAACTTGCCCATAAATGTGCTTCAGTCTTAGTGTCATTGGGCTGGATTTTGCTACGGGGGCGGGTTGGAGGTGGGAAACCCACATTCGGGCTTGTTGTCCCGCCTCCATGGAGATGTGGCCAACCCACTGGATTTTCCTCTGATTGACCTTGTTGAGCCCGCCCTGTGGGCTCAGCAGGCCAATTAAGGGCCACCCGGCAACAGGTGACGTCAGAGATTGACATTTCATCTGTCAAAAGCTTTTGGCAGATGAAATATCAGTGTTTAACAGCTGTTTGAAGCTGTCAAGCACTGAAAAACTGCTAATTCAGCCTCAGTCCTTTCTCAGGATAACTTTAAAATCATTTTGCTGCAGAAACCAAGAAGCTGATTTTTTTTTTTAAATCGGAGCTTCTGTGGTTCTTGCAGCCGACTCCCGACACCGGAATGCAGGACTCCTGTAAAGGTAAGTTAAACTTATTTAAACACTTGCAAAACACTTACCTTTGCACTCCTGCACCCCTCACTCACCTGAACACTGGGCATCTCGACCCCTCCAAGAGCTCAGACCCACGTCCCGCCTCGAAAACTTTTCGTGGTTTGGAGCTGTCGGGAAGCCCACAAACCAGCAATAAAAATCGTGAATAGGCAAAAAACTACCTGTTAACTACCTGTTAACAGGCAGTTTAATTGCCTTTAATCCCTTCCCACCTCTGGGAGTCGGGTTCCAGCACTTGTCGGCAACCCGACTCCTATGAAATTGACATGGAGGCGGGATGGGGTCGGGACCCCCGGATCTCCGATTTTTATCGCCCGCACACCTCCAACCCGACTCCAGGGGCTTAGGAAAATCCAGCCCCTTGTTTCAATTTCATGGAGTACCTGAGTCAAAATCTTAGCTGCCCATGCCCACAGCTGAACTCTCTGTATAACAGCCCGATCAATGCTTCATAGTATTGCTAAATGCCACTGCCATTTGACCAGTTGACCATACCATACATATCAAGGTCTTTAAAAAAAACACATCCCAATCAACATCTTTAGCTTTGAAATGTTATTTAATTGCTTTAAACTGTATAAAATGTTTAAAAATAATGGCATTTACATTTTTTTTGTAAACTTGTCAATGATTATTTATCAAGTTAATGCTTGATTGTCATGTGATCTTGACTGTCATGTGATACGGCCTGTTATGGTGCATGCTGGGTACCACAGGAGAAGAGTGCTCCCTGCTGCATCTCTGTGTCACGCACGGAATTTGTCAGCAGGACCTGGAACTCCCCAGGCCAGTTGAAGGATCCTTTTCTGCCTGGCTATCATGTGATGAGTTATAGTGGTGGGCTCTGAGTATTGTAGTTTCACAGGAAAAGGATGAAAGCTACAACTCCCGTAATGCGTCTATCTCCTACACAAAGAATCTGCCAACAGGGGTTATATCTTTCAGACTTGTTGAAGAATCAAACTGTGAGAACAGAGCAGATATCAAGTCCCAGTCCTCAGAGAGTGGGGCAGGACTATGCAACGAAAACTTCTTGGAAGTATTTCTTGCATGCTAGCTTTATGGATAAGTTTATTCAGAATTACATAATTTTTAATGTATTATGCTATAAATTTAATTTTTGTAGGTACAAGGGTGTGTGTGGAAACAGAATGGCTGATGAAAGGTTTACTTATGGCTGTTGGTGATTGATCGGTAGCTTGTTCTAACTAGGGAATGAAACGGATTTTTGACTGGTTTGCATTTAGTCAATCACGTATTTGAGCTAATTCTGTATTGTTAAGTTTACTTGAGGTGGTTATTTGAGTCAATCATGATTTTTGCCCTAGATGCCTCATGCTGTTGAAGTATGACATTATGAATGACATTTAATTATATAGAGTTTTGTTCAAACACTGACTGCAAATGACATCATCAGGGCAACTGGATTAAATTTGTTGGTGGTCGGGCCTTCTGTTGCCAAGGCTCTAAGCTGTGGAATTCCCTCCCTAAACCTCTCTGCCTCTCTTTCCTCCTTTTAAGATGCTCCTTAAAACCTACTTCTTTGACCAAGCTTTTGGTCACTTGTCCCAATATCTCCTTATGTGGCTCGGTGTCAAAGTTTGTCTGATCACTCTCCTGTGAAGCACCTTGGGATGTTTTACTACATTAAGGGCGCTATATAAATGCAAGTTGTAATTGTTAATTACTGGGTCTGATAATTTGAGAGAAGTGAATTAATATCAGTAGAAATGTAATTCATTAAATCAGGGCGATTTAGATTCAACTGTGTTAAGTCAGCTCTCTCGTATTGTCAGGGAGGTGACCTTGGAAGCCAATCACCCAGTGATTTCATCATCTTTGACAAAGGGCCTATGCCAAAACACCAATTTATCTTTTCTCCTTGCAGATGCTGAATGAGCTGCTGTGTATTTCTGCAGTTTCTATTTTTATTTCTAATTTCCAGCATTTAAAGATTTTAATCTTTTTATCCTTCTGAAAAGTGGTGGTCTGACCGTCGGCCACACCCAGCCAAACAGCAATCACTTTCACATCAGAGTATCACTTTCATACTGTATGGCATCGCTGTAATATTATCCGGACATAGGAGATATAGAAATGGTACTGAAATGTACATTTTCTCCAATATTGAACTGCAGTTTTAAACACATAAAGGGCAATTTTAACTTGGCCCGCTAGGCCGAAACCGGGCAGGCGGGCAGTTAAAATCGCTCCATGGGATTAACTCGCTGACATCCCGCAGGCTATGATTTTAACCTGCTCTTCTGAGCAGGCCAAACGGAACCCCGGCTGAGTCCATCTTTAAGCTCAGCAGCGACAATGTCATTGGGGCCCGATTGCTATTTTAACCTACGGTCCATGCGGGGAAACCGTTGTGGCTTTTCTGCCAAGTCAATTTAGCAGGACGAGGAGTCAAGGCCAGGAGATGCCCAATAAAGTATTATTTTTCTACTTTCCTTGCGGAGTCGGGAGGAGCAGCAGTGTTCCTCTGAGCCCGACAAAGAAAGTTTAGGCTTTACAGTCCTGGGTTCACACTGCCACACCCCTCTCACCCCTTCCTGGTCAGAGGCCCTCTGGAAACTCCTTCCTCACAATTTACTTGAATGTTGGGGACCATTCCTTCGGTTCCCGGCAGTGGCCTCCTACTTTCCCACAATGCGCTCCCGCCCAGCGACCTGCTCCCACTTCCTGCTGGCTTTCGACTGGGGCCATGGAAATGTGGCCAGCAGTTTAAATCTCCTGGACCTCACGGTGCCAAAGTCAGGACGGTTCACCACCCGCCTCAGCCACCGCCTTCCCAGCTCCTGTCCCGTCTTGAGATCGGGGCTCTAAATTTTGGACTATGTCACCAGAATGTCTTATGTACTGTAGACTTTGCCTGAACAATAAATTGTTGATATTTATGTATTCTTCCTCCTGGCAGGTGTCGTGTGGGTGAGAACTGGTGGTACAGAGGAGAGCACTGCGAGGAGTATGTCTCTGAAGCTCTTGTTGTGGGCATTGCCATCGCCTCAGTGGCCGGTTTCCTTTTGGTAGCTTCTGCTGTGATTTTCTTTGTAGCCAGAACTCTCCGAGCTCACTACGCCAAAACCGGCACTCAACAATCTACAGAGTGAGCACGAGAATAAACAAATGTATTAAAAATAAGCAGCAGGAATGCTCCTCCTGACTCCACAAAAATACTGCGGCCCACTGTTGACCCATGCTGGACCCCTTTAGGATCAGCTCCCCCTCATCCCCCCCCCTCCCCTCCACCCGGCCCAACCTGCCGGCTCAGCACAGGGTCCAGACGATTCCTCACAACCGGCGAGCTGCCAGTGGAGCACCTGTTGAGGACCCAATTTGGGTGGAAGTTTAAAATCCACCCGCATTGTTTCCTTGAGCAGTTTTCATTCCTTACCCCAGAAGACCCAATTAAGACTGGTTAATTTATCCTCTAGGGGAAAGACTGACAGTAAACATCAATTGAAATGACATAGAATGTACAACACAGAAACAAACCATTCGGCCAACTGGTCCATGCTCCACACAAGCCTTCTCCAACCATCCAATCAACACATCCTTCTATTCTTTTCTCCCTCATACGTTTATCCAACTTCCCTTTAAATGCATTTATGCTATTCGGCTCAACTACTCCTTGTGGTAGCAAGTTCCACATCTAATCACTCTTGGGTAAAGCAGTTTATCCTGATTTCCCTATTGGATTTATTAGTGACTATCTTATATTTATGCCCCTTAGTTCTGGTCTCGCCCACAAGTGGAAACATCTTCTCCATGTCTACCCTATCAAACCCTTTCATAATCTTAAAGACCTCGATCAGGTCAGCCCTCAGTCCTCTTTTCTAGAGAAAAGAGCCCCAGCAAGTCCAATCTTTCCTGATAGGATTTGACCGCTCTGATTTCTTTATATTTTAAATCTAACATGCTAATATTTAATCTCTGCAATTATCATTCAGATTCCAAATAACATTTTGTTGTATTTTCTCCAATAATGGCCTAAGATTATCTCTTGGTCCTCATTTGTTTCCTAACAAATAGATTTAACTGTACGAGACAAATCATCTTTCAATAATATGCTCACATTTTGCCCTTGATTGACAATATAACTCTCTAATGCTGCCCTTCTTATTCAGTTGGTCCACAAACACTTTAGAAAAATGTATTTGTAGCCTTAAGTATTATTTGCATTGTTTGTCATTACAGTCTAGTGTGCTAAAATATTGACAAAAACATGTCCCACTCCTCCCCTAGACATGGTGATAGCCTGCAATCAGTGGAGAATGGGACAACATATAATCCTATGTACGAAAGCGATGCCACAACTGGATATAGTCACTACAACAGACGTTACCCGCATAAATCCTCACACAGCTCAGGCAGTACAGAGGTATCTGCCAACTTCAGCAGCGATGAAATCCGACACCTCTATGAGCATAGTGAACTTAGCAAGAAGGTAGGAATTGAAGTAGGATGTAGAAAAATGAGAAAAGTCTGTTGTGTAATAGCTACTTATTTCACATTGCAATCACTGCAGACTTTAGTCCCAGGGCTTCATTTTATTTGAGCTGCTACATAGGCTCCCGGTTAAGCAACGCCTCGATTTAAAAATTCTCGTCCTTGTTTCCAAATCCCTCCATGGCCTCGCCCCTCCCCATCTCTGTAATCTCCTCCATCCCTATAACCCTCCGAGAGATATCTGCGCTCCTCCAATTCTGGCCTCTTGAGCATCCCTGATTTTAATCGCTCAACCATTGGTGGCCGTGCCTTCAGCTGCCAAGGCCCTAAGCTCTGGAATTCCCTCCCTAAATCTCTCTACCTCTCTTTCCTTCTTTAAGATGCTCCTTAAAACCTACCTCTTTGACTAAGCTTTTCGGCATCTGCCCTAATATCTCCTTACGTGTCTCGGTGTCACATTTTGTTGATAACGCTCCTGTGAAGCACCTTGGGACATTTTACTCTGTGAAAGGCACTATATAAATACAAGTTGTTGTTGTTGTTATACCCTGAGGCATGCAATGGGGTACAAAAATTTAGGCTGACACTCCAGTGCATTACTGAGGGAGTGCTGCACTGTCGGAGGTGCCGTCTTTCGAATGAGACGTTAAACCGAGGTGCTTACTCAGGTGGACGTAAAAGATCCCATGGCACTATTTCGAAGAAGAGCAGGGGAGTTATCCCTGGTGTCCTGACCAATATTTATCCCTCAATCAACATCACTAAACAAAACAGATTATCTGGTCTGTGCGCAAATTGGTTGCCACATTCCCTACATTACAACAGTGACTTCAAAAAGTACTTCATTGGCTGTAAAACGCTTTGGGACGTCTAGTGGTCATGAAAGGTGCTATATAAATGCAAGTCTGCCTTCCTTCCTTCCTTCCTCTTCCCTTCCCATCCCACCCCATCCCATGTTTTTGTTTGTAAGCATACATCATTTAAATGTAATCTTTAATCTATATTACAAATCAAAGTACAGCCATTGTGGGAGCTGTCATTCTACAATTGTAAGCTCAGTGCAAGTTATAAAATTCAGGTATGATTCTCTATAATTAAGTTCTTCACTAAAAACAACAAAAGAGTGCCAGATAAATCTGGTCAAGCTTTATTTTTCTGCAATGGAGTTACATTTTTGGGGACTTTACTCCAGATATTTTTCTTGGTCAATTATTCACAGGATAAACTTGTTGGGCTATCAGGTGAGCGTTCTCTAAACTTTAATGCTTGGTACCCTTGCAATCAAGTAGTCTGACAGAATTAGTTTTAACCATTAAAGTTAAAATACAGCAGGAGCATATAGTCATAAATATAGCTCAACAATCATAAAATTCCTCCCATATTTGTGCCCATTTGTAGCAATGTATTGGGAACTGAGATCAACTCATTGATTAAGTCCCTCTCTGTGTCTTTGCTGTTGGTATTTTAGGAAATTCAAGACAGACTACGGATAATAGATCTATGCACTAAGGATCGGCAGTTTGCAGAGTTTGTGCGACAACATCACGTGTAAGTCACGTAGACTGTGTTCATCTTCAAAAGTTTTACAATCAAATGCTACAAATTCGATGTGTCTCAGGGTTAAGGGATCCCTGGCTGAACTTTACCAAACTCTACACTGGTGGAGGAATCAAGAATTAGCAGACATAATCTTAAAATTAAAGCTAGGCCATTTAGGAGGGAAATCTCAAAGCATTTTTTCACAACAAAGTGTTGTAGAAATCTAAAATTCACTCCCTCAAAAGGCTGTGGATGCTGGCACAATTGAAGCTTTCAAGATTGAGATTGATAGATTTTTGTTAGGTAAGGGCATCAAGGGATATGGAGCAAAGGCGGGTAAATAGATTTGAGGTACAGATCAGCCAAGATCTAATTGAATGGTGGAGCAGGCTGGAGGGGCTGAATGGCCTACTCCTGTTTCCTGCATTCCTATGAATTTTTTTTATTAGCAATGCTTTAGCTAGGATCTAGTTTTTTAGTGAAGTAAAAACTGCTCACAAAGTGCCATTAGTGGCATTTTACTTGTTAGGATACTGTAAGCCTCAAAAAGACTATGCAGCACAGACCACAACCTATTTACTGATGTAGCTGCCACAATCCTAGCTATAGGCAGCGCTGATGCCCTCCATATATCACCAGCAGATCAACTATAAGCAAACTGGTTGGTCACTGTAAGTTGTGGACCGGTGATGAGCAAAACAGATGAGACACTGTTAGAATAAAAACAACCTAAATTTGAATAATCTCCAGTGCTTATATATATTCTAAACTCTATGCACCTAACCTTAATCCAACATACCTGACCAACACTATAGATCTTGAGGAGCCCCTCCAGTCCAATAGAGTCAACTCAACCTCTGATTATAGATATCAGATTGCCATCTTCCCCATGAATTTCTAGATTAAATTTCTCCTCATATCTTTTGTATCCAGATAACTTGCAAAATGCTTCAGTAAGCATTACTTCCCCAATTGCTTTCTATACCAGTCCTCCCTTATATTACAGTTTCATAGCAAAGCCATTTTCTTCAGACCAAGCATCTCCCCTCATCCAGAACAACTTCTGTGACCAGGATCTCCCTGATATTGGATTCCCCAGTGGTTTTTCCAACTAATCATAATTTTCTACTGAATTTGTATCATCTTATGTGATAAGCAAAGTCCTGAGATTGCCAGTAAAAACAACCAAATCGTATACAGTGGCCCGAAATTTGCAGTGGGTAATGACGGAGAACTGGCAGCATTTGCCATCATTACCCCTGTGAAACTGACCGCAACTTCAAGATGTAGCGCATGCACATATAAACACGGAAATCCTGAAGTTGCGGTCAGTCATTCACTGTTCTGACACTGGCTGCGCTGTGGACCCCCCCCCGCCCCCCCCCCCCCCCCCATAGCCGGCAATCAATATAATCAGTGAAACTGCCAAAAACTTGGGCTTTTCTGCGGTAATATCTCTGTTAAATACCCGATTAAATGTTAAGCCTTGTTGCAATAGGTGTGACTGAGGCTTTAACAGTGTATTGACTGGTAAACAAATGTTCAGGCCCTGAAAAACTAATTTTTATATTTGTGGAGTGTCAAATTTCTCAATTATGATAAAAATTACAATTTAAAAAAAAAAAAAAAAATCTTTTTTTGAGGTTTGTTCCTGATATTTCAGCTTCCACCTTATCCCCATGTGAGAGTCCCAGGGGGAGAAATTTGGTGGCGCCCACTTTGGGGCGCTATGTGCAACAGCGCCACGCGTGTCGGCACATAGCGCCACGTAACTGCAGACCTCCCTCCCCTGATTAAAGGGGAGGGGCCTAGTGCTGTGTGCACTGGGGCCCTGCTGGACCACCGGGGAGTGGGGTGCCGGGAAAACAGCTCGGCATTCAAGAGGAGTGCCAGCCTGAGCAATCGCAGCCGGCACCCCCAAAAAAAGGGGAAGGGGGCAGATGCTGGCAGTCGGCCAAAAAAAAATGGCCGCCCGACAACTGTCCTTTAAGTAGTGCCGCCGCGGCTGCAAAAACACCACCCTGACCCTGTCGGACATATTGGCCCCAATTTTCTCCCAGCCGTCGGGCGGGTTTTCAGGCGGGCGGGGGCCGAAAATCGCAGAAATAGGGGGTCGTGACCCCCCCGCCCGATTCCCCGCCCCGCCCGACTTTCGCCCCCATGTTTCAGCGGGACCCGAATCAGTCCCGTCCGCCGCAGGCAGGAATGATCGGCGGGAGCCTAATGATCAATTATTAGCATGTTTAATCCTATTTTCAAGGGCCCTTGCAATTTTCTGGCTTTCTCCACGTAAAACACGCCTGGCGGGAACACCGCTGATGAAACCTGGCGTGAACAAAGTTGGCTTGCTTGCTTTCAGCTGCAGGTCAATCAGGACTGAAGAGATTTAAACAGGCAGCATTTGCAGGCTGCAGGACCTTGTTGCTGAAGGCTTGGGGCAACTTTTTGAAGGCTTAGGCACAGCTGTGGAAGGTTGGAGCCTCACACACTTCTCCAGTGTGAGCTCCTGGGAAGCCCCTCTCACCACCCTAACTCAGCGCCTCCTCAACGGAGGCATCTGCCAGAAGCATGGGAGGCCTTTTGTTCCTTCCCTTCCTGGCATTAGAGGATCTCCAACAGCAGAGGAGACTGGAGCAACTCCAGCAACAGCATCACCAGCAACAGCAGCACCAGCAGGAGCGGCAGGCTGCGGCTCAGCGACCTGGGGCAGCACAGGCCAGAAGGGGCCAGCGCATGGAAGGCCGTTGGCACAGGAGATACCCCCCAAACAGGGTCTACAGACACAGAGTCAGCTACCTCAACATGACTGAGCAGCAGTGCCAGAAGCGGCTCCGACTTTCACGAGAGGTTGTGACTGACATCTGCGCAATGCTGCAGCAAGACCTGGAGCCCAGAGCACCAGGTCCACACTACTTACCAGTGGCCATCAAAGTCACCACCACACTCAACTTTTATGCCTCAGGCTCCTTCCAGGGATCAGCAGCAGACATCAGCGGCATCTCCCAGGCGGCCGCACACACTTGCATCACGCAGGTAACAGATGCCCTCTTTGCCCTCGCGCACAATCACATCCATTTCACCAGGGATCGCGCAAGTGTGACGGCGCGAGCGCTTGGATTAGGTCAGCTGGCAGACTTTCCAAGGGTGCAGGGCGTCATTGACTGCACACATGTGGCCCTTAGGGCACCCCACCGCAATCCAGGAGTTTTTGTCAACCGCAAGGGCTTCCACTCCCTTAACATTCAGCTGGTGTGTGACCACAAGGAGGTGATTTTGCATGTCTGTGCCAGGTTCCCTGGCAGCTGCCATGACTCCTTCATACTGCGCCAGTCTACTGTGTCTCCGCTATTCAGTCCGCCAAGCGAACTTCAAGGATGGCTACTTGGAGACAAGGGATATCCCCTGCGCTCTTGGCTAATGACGCCGTTGAGGAGACCAGCCAGCGAAGCTGAGGAGCGCTACAACTCCAGCCACATTACCACCAGATGCATTTTCGAGCAAACCATCGGATTGCTGAAGATGCGCTTCAGATGCCTCGATAGATCAGGTGGAGCCCTACAGTACTCATCAGCCAGGGTCTCCAAAATCGTCGTGGTATGCTGTGTGCTTCACAACATGGCACAGCGTCGTGGCTTGCCAATTCCGCAGAACCAAGAGGCTCCTCACAGAGCCGCCTCGGATGAGGATGATGCTGAGGAGGAGGAGGACGGAAACGAGCATCCTGCAGAGGCTCGCCAACCAGTGACACCAGTGCGCGAGAACATTGCTGGGCGGAATGCAAGGAACGCACTCATCCTGGGCAGATATGCGTAGCCTGATACATCAAACACTGCAGCCTCACTGCTTCTTAACTGACCATGGACAGTGGCTCATGCCTACACTTTCTTACCTATTTGACCAGCTTGCTGACATCTGCAAGTTATCCTAAGGCCTCTATGTGATATCCCCATTCGCCAAATGACAGACGCCATAACTGCAGCAGCTGCCACCAGATTTTTTATGTACAGGAAAATGATGGCATTAAAACTATTTACAAGACTGGATGGTGGAATAGTTATGTGAATGTGAGCATAGAGAGAAACGGAATGGGTAAGGGTGCATGGATGTGACTGTGAAGTGGGATGTGGAGGGAGAGATTGCTGAAGCCAAGTGCTGTTGGGGAAAGGCAATGGGGATCAGGTTGAGGGTGATGGAAACTTCGTACTTGCTTTCCCTGTGCGGTGAAGGCCATGGAAGCGCTTCCTGCACTGCATCCAGGTGAGATGGGTGACTCCCAGAGAGTTTACCTCTGCTGCCACCTCCATCCAGGCAGCCCTGGACTCTTTGGGAGGCCTCTTCCTCCCTGAGCGAGGGTAGAGGACCTCCCCGTGGGCCCTAACCCCATCCACCAAGGTCTGCAGTGACGTCTCGTTGAATTTGGAGGCAGCTCGGGGTCTGGCACTGGCCACAGCTGCTGCAGGCTCCTCTGCCATCTGTATGGTTCGTTTGGAAGCCAACAGAAGAAGCAATGCTTGCTGTGGACCTTGAAAGCACCACGAATGATGACATCATACTGTGGGGCTTTCTGACTGGAAATGGACAATTAGCAAGGCTGCCCACACGTTGGAACTTAATTGGCCACTTGAGGGAAAATTGCGTGCAGCTGGCTGACCCATTTTTTTTTGGGTCGGAACCCCACATTCGGGGAACCTGCACATTTCCCGCACGATCCAGAAAATCAGGCCCAATGTCTAGCAATAGGTTAGGGGGAGCAGCCCAATGTTGCGGCCGGGGGCGCAAGCAGGGCGATGCACATGTCGATAACGTCATCGCCGGGGGAGCTAACGGGAGGCGCAAAGCAACCCAATTTTTCCTCTTTATTTTGCTCTCTGTAACATTTTTTAAATGTCTGTATAAAAGCAACTTCTCACTTCCTGGTTTCCTATCTGTGAGAATTCTGCAATGTGATTGGCTGCTTAGACAGCTTGTTGAGGTCACAGCAGCATCGCACTAGGAATCCCCACTACAGAGTGCTGCAATCAATTGAATGTCGAAAAAGACTAACTTCTCGCCACAGAGATTGCGAGATCTCTGTGGGCAGCTTTCTGCAGGGTCAGCGGCGAGCGCCTTTGCTTTGCTGCTGACCGCAAATTACGGGCCAATGTTAATTTAAAGAAAAATAATTGAGTTGTTAAAGCAAACGCCTTAGAAGATTCATTTTCAAATAGGTCCAGATACAACTAATACTGTAGAACAAGCTCAGGTTTATTGTGGAGCTTTTGCATGAATAGTCAGCATGGCTAAACAATAGTGCCACATTGCTGTTACTTGTTTTATTGACACTTTTGCATAAATTCTTTCTCCACTAGGGCCATGGATAATACCAAAACAAATCCTACAAGCTAGTCTCTCAGAAGAAGTAGAAGAAAACCATGAAGGGGTAATAATTCCAGCTTTTATATTTTGTGAATATTTTATTAACATATTTATGCTCATGTTCTCCGTGGAAAATAAGTGTTTAAAAGCAATAGGGGAACAGAGGGATCTGGGGGTACAGATACACAAATCACTAAAAGTAGTGACGCTGGTTGATAAAGCCATAAAAAAAAAGCAAACAAAGCACTGGGGTTCATTTCTAGAGGGATAGAATTGAAAAGCAGAGAAATTATGTTAAACTTGTATAGAACCTTGGTTATACCACACTTGGAGTACTGTGAACAGTTCTGGTCTCCATATTATAAAAAAGGGTATAGGGGCACTGGAGAAGGTGCAAAGAAGATTTACCAGAACTATAACTATCAGGAAAGATTGAACAAACTGGGGCTCTTTTCTCTAGAAAAGAGAAGTCAGAGGGCTGACCTGATAGAGGTCTTTAAGATTATGAAAGGGTTTGATAGGGTCGAGGTAGAGAAGATGTTTCCACTTGCGGGCGAGACCAGAACTAGGGGCCATAAATATAAGGAAGTCACTAATAAATCCAATGGGGAATTTAGATGAAACATCTTTACCCAGAGAGTGGTTAGAAGGTGGAACTCGCTACCACAAGGAGTAGTTGAAGTGAATAGCATAGAGGCATTTAAGCTAGATAAACACATGAGGGAGAAAGGAATAGAAGGATGTGTTGATAGGGTAAGATGAAGAAGGGTGGGAGAAGGTTTGTGTGGAGCATAAACACAAGCATGGACCAGTTTTGCCGAATGGCCTGTTTCTGTGCTGTAAGTACTATATAATACTGTATAAAGGTATCTCTTTTTATGTTATTTCAAGTTTTAAAGTCAGAAAATGCTGGAAATTATGCAGCATCTGAAACAGATTATAGCTTATGATATCACATGGAACTCTTCATCAAAATTTATTCGGCTAATTTTCTTTCCTCCCACTCCTGCCCCTGCCCCCGCATCTGAAGCAAGCAGGCGCAACATACCCAAATTGTCCCTTGCCAGCCCCTTCCACCTGGGTGCGGGGGAGGAAAGTCAACCGCTGCTGTAGGCCTAATAGATAATGACATCCATCTTTGGGACTTTTTGGCCGTTGTCCAGAAACACCAGCCAGAAGGCTCTCTGCTACATGTGCAGGACAAAATAAACAAAATTTTGGCCTCCATCTGCTTTCTGCCTGCCATTCTCATCCTCCAATCTGAGTGGGCTGGGAAAAAACCTTAATGCCTACTTTCTGTGGGTGAACCTCAGTTGGGGTTTCGGCCAAAGAGTGACCTAGGAAAATGAAATGTGAGGTGTCTTGACTTCATTCCTGCTTTCCTGCTTAATTTCAATATTTAAGCCTGTTGTACACACCAGTATTCTGCTTTCCCCTCAGAGGAACCCCTAGAAATACTGGTGCAATTTAAATGGGGTAGAGACCCAGCTTCTGCCTCTGCCCTTTTTTACTCTGCTTTGCAGCAGGAAATAATGACTTGAATAAGGATGTGAAGAGGTGAAGCAGTTTAGGAAGGGATTCCAGAGCATGGGGCCTAGATGGCTGAAGGCACCAATGGTTGTGGTGAAGGATGGAGGATGCACAAGAGGCTGCAGTCAGTGAAACAGAAACATTGTGGGTTGGGCTGTAGTGCTGAAGGAGGTTACAGAGAGAGGGAGGGGCAAGCCTACAGAGGAATTTAAAAGTAGGATAAGATTTTAAATCTGAGGACCAGGAGCCAATATAGGACCATAGGCGGACCATGAGCCAACGGAAGGTGTTGTGGTTTAGGATATGGATACCAGAGTTTTGGATGAGTTATAGTTTATGCCGGGTAGAGGATGGGATGTCGGCCAGGAAGGCATTCAAATAGTTGCGCCTGGAGGTGACAAAGGCATGGATGTGAGTCTCAGCAGCAGATGGGCTGAAGTAGAGATGGAGGTGGGCAGTGTTATGAAGGTGAAAGTAGGTGGTATTCACGGTGGAGAGGATACGGTTTGGAAGCTCGGCTTGGATTTGAATAGAACTGTGAGGTTGCGAACAGTTTTGACCAGCCTGAGACAGTGACCAGGGAGGAGGATGGAGTTGGTTGCAATGGTACAAATTTGTGGTGGAGGCTGAAAATGATGGCTTTGGTCTTCTTAGTATTTAACTGCAGTAAATTGCGGCTCATCCAAGACTGGATGTCAGACATGCAATCTGACAGCACAGAGACAGCAGAGGGGTCAAGACAGGTGGTGGAGAGCTGGAGCTGGTGTGGTCAGTGTACATGTGGAAGCAGAGTCCATGTCTGCGGAAAATGTTGCCAAGGGGATGCAGATAAGGAAGAGGAGGAGGCCAAGGATGGATAGGGATGAGCAGCAAAGCCACTGGTACAGATGCTCTGGCTACGATTGGATAGGTAAGAGTGGAACCAAAACTGTTGGTAAACTATTTTTTGTACTTTGCAATAGTGACTATGCTTCAAAAGTACTTAAATGGCTGTAAAGCACTTTGGGATGTCCTGAGGTTGTGAAAGATGCTAGATAAATGCAAGTTTTTCTTTCTTTTAGACTTACTCCACCTGACTTAGCTCCCCACAATCAAACTGTAAAATGGTGGCCCTGTCTGAAGTGCTTTCCTATAGGCCACCAATGGCATAGAATTAAAAGAAACCTCTTAGCCTGTTCCACAAAAGCTATGGCCGGGATTTTACTAACCTCGGTGGATCCATGACAGGCGATGTCAGTGGCGGGTCCCGACCCCACGGCTGCCTCCATCCTGCTCTGTAAAATGAAATTCCCCTGATAGGGCTTGTTAAGCCCGCCTAGCACGTCTCCCGGCCAATTAGAGGAAGCGGGTGTGGTGATGTCATTTGATGACGTGTCATTAGCCGGTTTCCTTAAAGGGACCATGGCCAAATTTATTTTGACATTTGTGCTGTCAGTGTTCTACAGCATTGAGGTGCTGCAGACACTGACCAGCACTGCACATAGACACCCAGGCTCTCCCATGACTCCCTCCGTATGCTTATGGAGGGAGTCACAGCACGCAGGAAGGTTCTCTTCCCTTCCCATGGGCGGAAGAGACCTCCCCAGGAGATCAACACAGCCTGGTTGCTCATTGCAGAAGAGGACACAAGCAGGGATGTGGTCAGGAGGACCTGGGTGCAGTGCCGCAAACATTTAAATGATCTCAGTAGATCACGAAACGTTAGTACAAAGCCACACTCAGCCTCATCCTGCTGCGCCTCTCATCACATCCCCATCACTCTGCCTTCCCTACCCTACTCCTGCACATCCTTACTCACACCAACTTACCTTGCACCTCCACCCATCCCTCTCTATCTATATTATCACATACCTATCTCACTAGCCACCCCTCACACTCACCCTCATCCTAGTGCAATCATGCCAACTAACAACACACAAGGGTAGGCACTTGGGTTTTTGAAGCAATGTTCATGTAAAGTTTCTGTTAATGTGGTGTCAAGCATTGAAACCTTTATTTTCAACACTTTGCTTTCTTGGACAGATTTGTATGCACCTTTGGAAGTGGCTCAGTGAGTTGCAGTGAATGGTGAGACATAACGGTACTGCCCGCAATGGTGATGAGTGTGAAAGGAATGGCTTGGCCATTGTAGGGATGCTTTATGGCGTTGGTGTGGGGTGGTACCAACCTGGTGTATCATGTGGTAGCCAGGGTGTACAGCATCAAGTGAAGTAAATCTGGCCATGGTGAGGCCATCCCTGGCCTCCCAGGCAGCAATGTGCTCGGGTGCTGATGCTCTGTGTCCTGCGCAGCATCAGTTGATTGCAGAGAAGGTTGGTGGTGGTGTTGGTGCTTTTGGTGTGCCTGATGATAATGTTGGAGCTGATTGTGGTGGGATTCTGAGGACCAAGGTGAGAGAGTATAAAGGGCACCCATGCTGATGTAATAGATGGCAGGTGAAGTAGAGCTGACAAGCGATCTATCAACGGTGAGAGTGGTAATAAGGTCAGACTGGATGGAGACTTGTGTAAAGACTTGCAGCATGGTGAATCTATTGTGGAAATGCAGTGAGCAAGAGCTTGTGGCTGAGGGAAGATATCTCTGTAAGGTGGGAGCTTTTACTGTACATTTGAAGCTGTCAGCTCAACAGCTGATTCAATGGCCACTGAACTCCCGCCTCAGCTTGACAGATGTGGTCCACAACCAGCGTGGACCCCGTGGGCGAGCTGTCAAATGCAAAGAGTAAGCTGAAAATCATTTTTAAGTGGCTCTAAACAAATGACTAATTACCTGCATTTGGTTCCCCGCTACTGTGTGTTGGGTCTGTTCAGCGCTGACAGACCCGCCATCAGGAAAGGCACATGGCGGCGGGTTCACAACGGGGTCCTGACCCGCTGTGGGAAAAAAAAAACACTTTCCCACCCGAGCTGCCATCGATCACGCCCACTGACCCCCAGGAAAATTCCAATCTATAATTTTTTGCCAATTCAGCACTTTGGTATCTAAATCCGAACTATAACATTTTAATTTTTGAAAGTATCAATTATTCAGTTTTCATCTGATCTGTTCAAAAAAGAACTGGTATA
Organism: Somniosus microcephalus; assembly: GCF_052327205.1. Classification (NCBI taxonomy): domain Eukaryota; kingdom Metazoa; phylum Chordata; class Chondrichthyes; order Squaliformes; family Somniosidae; genus Somniosus; species Somniosus microcephalus. Next base: position 93,834,907 of record NC_141000.1, read on the forward strand.
ATAATTTGTTCACAGCATTGGTTATCTGCACAGTGTGGAATAGTAAAGATTAAATTGCACTGCATCGCTGAAAAATGAACGCCTTGTCTTTGTACAGATTGCTCAAATCTTCTATCAATCATACCTTCTACCAGTGACAGAAGAGGCAGAGAAGAAACATGAGAGTTCAGGTGCTCACATGATCATTGTTACTGTGGTAACAGGAACAAATCTGTAATTTTGAATAAAATTGTTCTGTAGTTGTATCATTTTATCAACTTTCTAAATGAATCTAACATCGATCAAGTGGTGCAATGACAGTTGCAGCATGAATGTATTATATTTTCATTGGCTTTGTGGGAAATGGAGGCTGAGTCTAAGGAAAATTTCTTACAGATATTTAGAGGCAATAAGATTCTGTGCATGGTGGCTTAGACATTCGAGTTGTGAATTTCTTGGGGATGCGGGGGGTGGGGGCGGGGGTTGCGAGGTGAGGTTGCAGAACATTAAGTTAGGTATTGGGTAGGCCTAAAGAAAGATTCTGAATGGTTAAGCAGCACTGTAAAATGATAGCTGTAGTTTTACTCAGTTGGATAGTGATCAGAAATGGAAACCATGGCCGATTTTCCCCTCCCGAACCCAGAGGTGCTGAGGCTAATTTTAGTAGTGCTATCTTGCCCCGTCAGAGACCAGCCAACTCAATTTAGATTGAGATCAAACCTAGGATCTTCTGGGCTTGACGGCTGTTAAAGCTAAGGTTTATAGGGATAATTAAATATAAGATCCTGCCATGAACTGTGATTATACTATTAGTGATACCTTTTTACGATTGTATTCAAAAGCAAGGTGACTGATTTTATACTTCACAAAATTACAAAGCTAATGGTTTCCCATATCTGAAAGCTAGAAAATGCATATATAATTAAAAATATATATTGCACAACCAATCATTTCAGAAAAATGCAGTATGCAATACAATTTTCTTCCACTGCTATAGTTTAAATACTGCTCTGATTTTTATTAAACTACACCTCTGTAGGATGCTTTATACATTTTAATAATGCATCTTAATATGTATGGTTATTATAGGGGGTTTATGAAGTGCTTGCATTGTGCCACATTTATAATCCATTCCATACACACGTCTAGAATATGCAATAGGCTTATTGCTTTCTAAAAAAAAAACTTCATCATGGACAAGTTATATTTGAAATACTTATACCTAATTAATGCAGTTTATTGCCTCGCTTATTTTAAATAAAGATGAGAAGCAGTATGGACAATATTAGCAGGGGGTGAATCTCTTGAGCTAAACTGTAACCTCTTGCATTTACAAATAATTCCTCCCCTCCATGAGAACTGACAATGCCTAAAACTGTCACCACTTGCTTATGTGCTTAAATTATACACATAACTGCTCAGAGTATTAAGAATATTAATGAATATGCATACAAAAGAAAAGTAGCAGAAAACTGAAATGATGGAAAAATAATAATGGGTTTAATGTAGTTAAGCATTAATATACTAGGATTATTCTGTATCAATGATAAATTAGCGCTAGCTTTATGGTAAAACCTATTTTGGTAATTCAATGGATAATTTAGGAATTGTAAATAAAAATATTGAATGTCATAAGTTTAGTTAATTGGATTAAAAGTAGGAAAGATTTAGATGTAATATATCTTTCCAAGAAAAATTTATTGACTTTTAATTTTTACTTCGGCATCTAATAAATCTATTACAATCATTCACCTCCAGGACATCAGTCACTGCACTCTAAAAGTAATTAATTGTGTGAAATGCTTTGAGATGTTTTGATGACTTGATAAGGCACTATATAAATGCAAATTTTTTCTTTTCAAGTGTAACTTTTTTTGTTCCACAAAATATAATAAATGCTTTGTAAAATACAGCTTCTACCTCACATCTGTATATAGGTCAACCCCCTCTGTTCATATACTTTATATGCAATAGCCTAGCGGTCACTCTCAGGTACCTACACACTTAGAGGGCTTTTAAAAAAAACCTACTGTAAGAATTGTAACTTCTGCATCAGATTTTGCTACCCCACGAAAGGAAACAAAATAAAACTTTTTGAGGGCTTTACATTTTTGTTTGTAGAGACAGTAAAATGATTATATTATTTTCACAAACATGTTTTAGTACTTTGTGAGGTAGAAAAAGAGGGTGTAAAATAAAACTGCAACAGTATAATTTGCAGAATGTGATCATTGCAGTACTGTGTTCCATACATACGTAAATAAAGTGATGCAATATATTAGAACTGAAAATAGAGCAAAAATGTGATGGGTCTGACCTGATTAATGCTGAACAAATCATTTCTGTAGCCAAATAAGGTCCAGTTCTACTGAAATATGTTGTTGTCCTTAACTGAATTACTTAACTGTGCATTTGGTGCACGCCATCTATTTTTGTTAAAATAAAATCTTCTTAATACCTGCTTCTTGTCTCATCAACGTAACACTTTGGTATTTTCAGTTATGGATAATTAAATCTATTCTGGTTTTCCTACAAACATTATCTGCATCATTCAAACCATGATTCAGGAGCCCCGTACAGGCTGTGAGCCCTGGCAATTAAGCCCACAAAGAGCAGGCAAATCATAGAAGCTCCCATAGAAAATCTCAAGGCTAGAAGAAACCATGGCCTGGATTTTCTGCTGCCGCATCCTTTGTGGCAGGACTTCCACTTGCTGCAAGGATTTGCCTCAACCCTGACCAGTTTTCCACAGGTCCTATGAATGTTTAGGCGGGCACCGCAGAGGTTGGCTGCAATATGCCTCTGTGTGGACAAGTGAAGATCGAAAAAAAATATGAAAATTGTTAAACCAACTCTTAAACATACGCAATTTTAAAAAGCCCCTCTGCCTCCTAAAGTAATGCTGGCCACCAGTGTTTCTTGCACTCAGCGTTGTTATGGTACAAATGACAGAAAAGTAATTGGATGATGTATTTCCCTTACTTGCATACTATTACAACATGCCTGCCCGAATATGGGTGAATATATTGTATGTTACCTGCCACTTCTGCTGGGAAATTTCATAACTGTAAAAACAGCGAAGACCTGACAAAATGGGTCCACAACACGTTTCCCGACCCAGTTCTGAAAATATTTGGCAGAGGAAAGGTGGAAAATCCAGGCTGGTAGGTCCATCTAGTCTACCTTCCTGCTGTCCTACCAGTTATAACCAATAATGTTTTTCTCTTGAAGATACTTGTAGAATTTGACCTTGAGCAGATCTATGCAAGTTACTTCTTCAACCTCTGTTGGTAAGCTATTCCAAACTTTATTTCTATTTCTGCTTATATTTATTACTTGCTGATTTGTCCTATTTGAATTGCATGTCATGGTGTCTTGGAAAGGGCTGCTTTTAGTGCTGCTGGCTCATTGATTGACAATTGTGCGTGGTCCCTTTAAGAAAACTGGCAGATGATGCGTCATCAAATGACGTCATCTGACTGGCTTCCTTTTAACTGGCCGGCAAGCCCGCAGGGTGGGTTTAACAAGGTCAATCAACGTAAACTCGCATCCGTGGGCCGGATGCAGTTGGGGGCGGGACTGGAAGCTGGAAACCACCTGACCCACTCCCAACCCGCGCCCATTTGTAAAATCGCGGCCCATATGCAGTGATTTAACTGGCTCTTAATTGGACCCCTCCGCTTTAGTGCATAGAATCTGACCCCCATTATTACTAACAAGGTGAATCGTAGCAGTTAGCAATCAGGAAATATGCACTAAACTGCACTCCTGAGATTTGCAGCTGCTTTTCTTCCAATTACTGCTGGGATTAATATTAATTTCTAGGATATAGGGTCTTATGTCATTGATAATTGTGACCAAGGGCACTTTAGTTAAAAAACGGAGTTATGAAGGATCTTGGTATTTGATGTAAGAAAACTACTAAGCACATGGTTTGAGTATAAAACAAGGCTTTAATCAACTGTTTCACAACCATGAGTTCTAGTTACATCACTAGTTCCTGGTTACAAAAACGTCCTGAGCAAGCTGGGTCCACGCCCGAGCATTTATACTTTCCTTGGACGGCGCCACCAGCTGGCTGCCCAGTGTTACCTCATGAGTCATTTCTACATGAATGGTAAGATTCATGACTATTATTTGTGGGTTATGAGCCAAGTTTACAGATAAAAATAGAAAATGTGACAAATACATAGCAGGTCAGTCAGCATCTGTAAAGAGAAAAGATAGGTTAATGCTTTGGGTGGGTTCTAAATATGTGGATTTACAACACCAGTGATTCTTTTACAATTTATCTGCAAGGCAGCTTGCTTAAGGTCTTCTGTACATCTATGTGGCTCAGAATATCTCTATAGACAAGATTATATTACTTTTGTCATTTAATCTCTCCGACCTTCCACCCTATCACAGGCGTTCCCTTTTGTTCTTTCCTCCCTTCCCATTTACCTGCCTCTGTACATGCTTAAAATCTATTACATCTCTAACTTTTTCCAGTCCTGCCAAAAGATCATCGATCTGACACATTGGGCAGAATTTTTCGAGGGGTCAGCGGGCGCGATTGGTGGCGGGTCGAGTGGGTAAATGTTTTTTTTTGACAGCGGGTCTGGAACCCGCTGCCACGTGCCTTTCCCAAATGTTGGGCCTGCTAGTGCTGCGTAGACCCGACACGCAGCGGCGGGGGAGGCAATTGAAATCATTAGTGACTAGTTTACAGCCACTTAACAATGCTTTTTTCCCAGCTTTTTTATTTTGACAGGTCACCCACCGGTTTCCCACTGTGCCTAGACCTCGTCTATGAAGCTGAGGCAGGAGGTCATCTGCCATTGTTTCAGCTGATGAGTTGACAGCTTCAAATGTCAAGTCAAAGGTCCCAGCTGATTGCAACATGTTCCCTTAGGCACTGGTTTCTCTAAACTGCATTCCCACTACAGATTAATAATGCTGCAAGTCTTTACACAAGTCTCCATCCAGTCTGACCTCATTACCTCTCCCACCATTGACAGATCGCTTCTGTCATCTCTACTTCACCTGCCATCTATTCCATCAGCATCAGTGCCCTGAAAACTATCACACCTTGGTCCTCAGAATCCCACCACGATCAGCCCCAACACCAGCAGTATCAGGTACACCAGCAGCACCAACAACAACACCAACCTTCTCCGCAATCAACTGATGCTACACAGGACAGAGGGAATCAACACCCAACCACATTGCTGCCTGGGACGCCAGGGATGGACTCACCATGTCCAGATTAACTTCACTTGACACTGCACACCCTGGCTGTCACATGATGCTACAGGTTGGCATCACCCCACACCAACACCGTAAAGCATCCCTACAATGCCCAAGCCCCTCCTTTCACACTCACCAGCATTGCGGGGGGTACCGTTATGTCTCACCATTAACTGCAACTCACCAGACCTGCTTCCTTCAGTTGGCCGGGAAACGTGCTGAGCGGGCTTTACAAGTCCAATCAGGGAAAAATCATTCTACACAGCGGGCTGGAGCCAGCAGCAAGGCCGGGACCCGCCACCGATGTCACCCCCCGCGGACCTGCCGAGATTGGTAAAGTCCAGCCCCTTAACTCTGTTTCTCTCTCCACAGATGCTGCCTTACCTGCTGAGTATTTCCAGCATTTTCTGTTTTTATTTCATATTTCCAGCATCTGCTTTTAAGGTTATATAACTGTCTATCTTCCTGGAGGAAGTAACTTTAGGTTTTATCTTTTATTGTTGATCTAGAAGTTAATGATAGGGTGAGTTAATACACTGTTCTTTCATTTCTAAGGCTTGGGTAATTCTAATCTAACTCGCCCAGTGAGAGATTCATGGGATCAAAATGGCCACCCGTTTTATATTCTGCCCAATTTTACTTCCTATTGACTTCAGCGTAAAGCGGGCAGCTGATCTGATCCTGTCAATTTCCCACCGAGCGGATTAGGTTCAAGTGACCCCCTTTGGGTTGGATTCCAGACTCGATTGTGTAAGATCAAAATTCCCTTTTTCTGCTGCTGTAAGGGTCTTGCATGAAATGAACTGGGCAGGTTTCACATGTTACCCAGTGGGTGGGAGTACTGACTTTAATGGGACATTGGACAGCTGCTGTGGGACATGAGAAAATTGCATTACTACAGTAGGAAGAACTCTTTCAAGGTTGAGTAACAGCACAAATTGGAGCCAAGTAAGTTACAGGTATGAACTAATTGAACTGATGCAAACTCCTATGTGATAAACATAACCAGACTTCATGTGATCAAGTCCAGACCCCTGCATGACCTCCTGCATGCACAGTGCAGTTTATTTGCAGCAGGTAAAGCCGGATGTTCCGATTAGTGTTACTTTAATACTGGCGGTAATCCTGGGGTGACAATAACACTGGCTGGAAAGTCTAGACTGAAATGTCTACTGGAAGTCAGTAACCTAAATGGGGTCGGTTCATTTTCCTTTCAGCATGGAACAGATTATTCTAACATGTGTAATTCTTCTTGGTAGCTGAGATTTGATTATTATTTCATTGGTAATTACGTATACACCAAGATTTAGAGATCAGAACCTAGAAATTTCTGCCAGTATAAAGCATTACGCCGATGGCAAGCTAAGATACCGGCTAACAATTCCAGGGCTTCTGACGTTCACTCACTTTCTGCCCACTGGTCATCTGTCATAAAATTATTGCAGTGCTTTTAAGCAAGCAGTTCATTTAGCATTACCTGACAGGCAAATTGGGGAATTATAGGGTGCCCACAAAATTGCCGTCTTCATGCATCGCACGTTTAATGTGCTAATTTTGCACATATCAAATATGTGTTCGAATTCAGACCGGCTTTGGCAAGTCAACAGTCAGAAACTAAGTGCAGAAATGCTAGTCAGTTTTTACAGGCAGACAGGCAGCTTTGAGGATTGCTTTCAGTGCTCCATTGTCACTTGATTTAGTAGAGGCAGGGAAGGATTGCCTGGGATGTCACCAGAGGGCCACACCTGCCGATATGCTACCCAATGTATCTACAAGCTGAGGGAACAATAATGCTAAATACATTCCTTTCCAGACCGCCAGGCCCACAGTCTTAAAATAAAAAAACTGTAAACGCAAATACAGTTGAGTTGTCTGGGTTTCGAGGGCCGGATTTACAGGGTTCATGGGCTGCATGTGGCCCGATGGCTTTAACATGGATATACCTGCATTATGTTATGGTGCCCCAGGGTCTCCAAGATCATTGCCTGTTGCATGCACTAGAATTTTGCTGTACAAAAAGACCCTAAACATGGAGGAGGAGGCCAATTTAGAATCAAGCCTAGGGCAGAACACTGACCAAGTGCGTGTAGTTGTAGAAACAACAGGGTAGTCTGGAATCAGATGCTTATCCAAGATCCATTCAGCTAAATGTTTGAGTTTCTCCTTTAAAGAACTCTACTGTCCAAGGATTCAAGAAAGTGGCTGAAAGCACCTTTTGCAATTCTATTCCCTGCACTACCATCAATGGCCATTGTTTGCTGTGTTGCTATCTCACTGTACATAATCAGAAACAAACTCTCTGGACTAAGCTCAAGTACGGTGCACCCAAATTATTACCTTACTTTGAGTTATCTGCGAGTCTTACCATTGAGTTTTACCAAGGTGCTTCTCCTTCGTGCTGTGTTTTACACATTATTTAATCCCTAAATGGTGAATTCTTCTAAATGATTCCTCTTGAGTAAGTGTGCTGGCTGGCTGCAGGGAGCTGGTTGGGATTTAGGTGGCCCTCTATCTGGTTCCAGATATGTCCCTGCAACTGATTCAGCCACATTCCCTGCTGCTGTGGGATTGGCTGGTCTTTACCACTTTCTGACACTGACACTGCCACTAGAACAGGAATCCTGAATGGGCATCAGAATCCACAAACTCTTCTGTGCCTACTCCAGCCATAATCCTGCTGCTGGTCACTCTGCAAGAATGTCCACTGATCTGCATGGAAGTAGAAATAAGCTCTCTGAATTCCTACCTCAATCTGATCCCCAGTATGCTGGAGCTGGACAAGCAAGCCTCTTTTTTTTTATTGGAGCCCAAGGCCTCTATAGCAACAGTCTGGGCATTCATAAGAGATACTCCAACTGGGCTCAGGACCTGTGCCACGGGGCACTGTGCTACAGATTTCCCTGGCATTCCAAACGTGCTCCATAGTAGAGCATGCAGTGCAGACAACCATTCATCCTCTAATGCACAGATGTTGCTAGCAGACTTGTTCACTCTCCAAATCCGACTTTGCAAGGTATTTTACATGGACTCAAGTGACTCCTGCAGATAATCCTGCTCAGACAGGAATCACCTTTTATAAGCAAATTCTATAAGGTCAGAATCACTAGGCCTTGCAACTAAGGAAGGAACCTTCAGGCATCATCTGTTTGCTCCTCATCTGCCAATACCACTTGCTCTTCCTGGCCCGTGCACTGTGACTCACCCGATGTTTCTCCTCAAGCTCATCATCTATATCCTTCGGGGTGTGTGCAGCTGTGCGGTGCTTGCCAGTGTTTGTGGGAGTGATGCTGCATGCTGTGAGGTTCTGGATAGCTTAGGGATACTGGCAGTGCTCTGTTCTTCTGGACCTACAAAACAGAAGAGGAACATTTGTCAATGTTGACTCCCAGAAGCATCTTTAAAGAGTGCTTGCATTGCAATATATTACGTGTCATTGAGTGTGAGTGAGCAGGTGGACTAACCAAAACCAGATTATGACGGTACTGGTTTTGACCTTGGGGGAGGCCTCTACCTTATCCTCCCCTACTTTGTGGATTCCTAATGATGTCAAATGCAGTCGAAGGTTTCTATTTCCTCAGGCTTCCTCTATATGAGCCATCGTGTCCTGCAAGCAGTAGTCTTTAGATTTTAAACATAAAAAATAGGAGCAGGAATAGCCCACTTGGCCCCTCGAGCCTGCTCTGCCATTCAATAAGATCATGGCTGATCTTGGGCTCAAAGCCACTTCCCACCCGCTCCCCATAACCCTTCACTCCCTTATCTTGCAAAAATGTATCTATCTCCACCTTAAATGTATTTAATGACCCAGCCTCCACGGCTCGCTGGGGCAGAGAATTCCACAGATTTACGACCCTCTGAGAGAAGAACTTCCTCCTCATCTCAGTTCTAAAAGGGCGACCTTTTATCCTAAAACTGTGCCCCCGCGTTCTAGATTTCTCCATGAGGGGAAACACCCTCTCTGCATCTACTTTGTCGGCCCCCTCAGTATCTCATATTTTCCAATAAGATCACCTCACATTCTTCTAAATTCCAAGGAGTATAGGCCCAGCCTGCTCAACCTTTCCTCATCAGTCAACCCCCTCATCTCTGGAACTAACCTAGTGAATCGTCTCTGAACTGCCTCCAATGCAAGTATATCCTTAAATAAGGAGACAAAAACTGTATGCAGTACTCAAGGCGTGGTCTCATCAATACCCTGTACAGTTGTAGCAGAACTTCCCTGCTTTTATACTCCAACCCCTTTGAAATAAAGGCCAGCATTCCATTTGCCTTTTTTGATTACTTTCTGTAGCTGCATGCTAACTTTTTGTGTTTCATGCACAAGGACACCCAGGTCCCTCTGAACTGTAGCATTTTGTAATGTCTCTCCATTTAAATAATAATTTGCTTTGTTATTTTTCCTGCCAATGTGTATAACCTCACACTTTCCCACATTATACTCCATCTGCCAAATGTTTGCCCACTCACTTAGCCTGTCTATATCCCTTTGCAGGTTCTTTGAGTCCTCTGCACAACTTGTTTTCCCACCCATCTTTGTATCATCTGCAAACTTGGCTACATTACACTCGGTCCCTTCATTCAAGTCATTAATGTAGATTGTAAATAGTTGAGGCCCCAGCACCGATCCCTGTGGCACCCCACTAGTTACCGTTTGCCAACCGGAAAATGACCCATTTATCCCGACTCTCTGCTTTCTGTTAGTTAGCCAATTCTCTATCCATGCTAATATATTACCCCCAATTCCGTGAGCTCTTATCTTATGCAGTAACCTTTTATGTGGCACCTTATCGAATGCTTTCTGGAAATCCAAATACACCACATCCACTGGTTCACCCTTGTCCACCCTGCCCGTTACCTCCTCAAAGAACTCCAGCAAGTTTGTTAAACATGATTTCCCTTTCATAAAACCATGCTGACTCTGCTTGACTGCATTATGATTTTCCAAATGCCCTGTTACTGCTTCCTTAATGAAGGACTCCTGCATTTTCCCAACGACAGATGTTCGGCTAACTGGTCTATAGTTTCCTGCTTTCTGTCTCCCTCCTTTCTTAAATAGGGGTGTTACATTTGCAGTTTTCCAATCTGCTGGGACCTCTCCAGAGTCCAGGGAATTTTGGTATATTGCAACCAATGCATCCACTATCTCTGCAGCCACTTCTTTTAAGACCCTGGGCTGCAGGCCATCTGGTCCAGGGGCTTGTCATCTTTTAGTCCCATTATTTTACCAAGTAATATTTCCTTAGTGATAGTGATTGTCTTTAGTTCCCCCTCCCTGTGGCCCCTTGATTATCCATTATTGGGATGTTGTTAGTGTCTTCTACCATGAAGACCAATAAAAAATATTTGTTCAGAGTCTCTGCCATTTCCCCGTTCCACATTATTAATTCCCCAGTCTCATCCTATAAGGGACCAACGTTTACTTTAGCTACCCTCTTCCTTTTTATATACCTGTAGAAGCTCTTACTATCTGTTTTAATGTTTCTTGCCAGTTTACTCTCATAATTCATCTCTCTCATTTTTTTAGTCATCCTTGTAGTGTATGTAACTGTTCTACCTTTAAGAGAACTATTGTATGTAACCGTCCACCTTTAAGAGAACTATTTTAGGTGTGGCACTACTTTATCTTGGCTGCTGTATACTGTAATACCGACGGTGACCACACCGGTATATAAGTGCTGTGTCAGGATTTATTGGGCAGATTCGCCCTGACCTTCGAATAGTAAAGTCCTGTTAAAGTTACTCTAGGAGTCTGTGTATTAATTCGCCATAATACCTACAGACTTTACAATCCTTTGCTGGTTTTTAAAAGTTTCCCAATCCTCTGGTCTCCCACCAATCTTGGCAACATTATATGTCTTTGTTTTTAATTTGTTACCATCCTTTACTTCCTTAGTTAGCCACGGATGGTGCTCCCTTCTCTTAAAATCTTTCTTTCTCACTGGAATATATTTTTGTTGAGAGTTATGAAATATCTCCTTAAATGTCTGCCACTGCATTTCAACCGTCTTACCCTTTAATTTATTTTTCCAGTCCACTTTAGCCAGTTCTGCCCTCATGCCACTCTAATTGCCTTTGTTTAAGATCAGGACACTGGTTTGAGATACAACTTTCTCACCCTCCAACTGAATTTGAAATTCAACCATGCTATGATCACTCTTTCCTAGAGGATCCTTTACTATGAGGTCATTTATTAATTCTGTCTCATTACATAGTACCAGATCCAAGATAGCCTGCTCCCTGGTTGGTTCTATTACATACTGTTCTAGGAAACCATCCCGGATGAACTCCTCCTCAAGTCTACCATGGCCAATTTGATTTGTCCAATCAATATGGAGATAAAAATCACCCATGATTATTACTGTACCTTTTTTACAGGCCTCCATTATTTGTTGATTTATACTCTGTCCAACAGTATTGCTACTATTCGGAGGCCTTTAGACTACGCCCAACAGAGACTTTTTCCCTTTATTATTTTTTTATCTCCACCCAAACCGATTCTGCATCTTGACCTTCTGAGCCAATATCACTTCTCACCAGTGCTCTGATCCGAACCTTACCAACAAAGCCACCCCACCTCCCTTGCCTTTCTATCTATCCTTCTGAATTGTCAAATACCCTGGAATATTCAGTTCCCAGCCCTGATCACCTTGCAACCACGTCTCTGTAATGGCGATCAGATCATACCCATTTGTATCTATTTGTGCCGTCAACTCATCTATCTTGTTACGAATGCTGCGTGCATTCAGATATAGAGCTTTTAACTTTGTCTTTTTACCATTTCTCCTTGTTTTGGCCCCATTTTCTGTTGCACTCTTATTTTTAAACCTTCTGTCCCTTCCTGTCACACTCTGGTTATTATTTCCCCCATCTCTATCCTGCTCTATTGCTTTCTCATTTCTCATTGACTTTTTGAATTCCCGCTCACCTGGATCCTCCCCCCTACTATTTAGTTTAAAGCCCTCTCTACAGCCCCAGTTATTCGATTTGCCAGGACTCTAGCCCCAGCATGGTTCAAGTGAAGCCCATCCAAACGGAACAGCTCCCTCTTATCCCAGTACTGGTGCCGGTGCCCCACAAATCGAAACCCATTTCTCCCACACCAGTCTTTGAGCCACTCGTTCATTTCTGTGATCTTATTTACCCTATGCAAATTCGCTCATGGCTCAGGTAGTAATCCAGAGATTATTACCTTTGTGGTTCTGCTTTTTAATTTAGCCCCTAGCTGCTCATACTCTCTTAGCAGAACCTCTTTCTTTGTCCTACCTATGTCATTGGGGCCTACGTGGACCATGACAACTGGATCCTCCCCCTCCCACTCCAAGTTTCTCTCCAGCCCAGAGGAGATGTCCTTAACCCTGGCACCGGGCAGGCAACACAGCCTTCGGGACTCATGCTCTCGGCTGCAGAGAACAGTGTCTATCCCCCTAACTATACTATCCCCTATCACCATTTCTTTTTACTCCCCCCACTTGAATGGCTCTCTGTACCACGGTGCTGTGATCAGATTGCTCATCCTCCCTGCAGTCCCTGCCCTCATCCACACAGGTAGCAAGAATCTCGTACCTGTTTGACAAGGCCAAGGGCTGAGGCTCCTCCAGCACTACCTCCTGGATCCCAATACCTGCCTCGCTTGTAGTCACACCCTCCTGTCCCTGACCATGGGCCAAATTGGAAGTAATTACTTTAGTGGGTGTGACTGCCTCCTGGAACTTAGTGTCCAGGTACCGCTCCCCCTCCCTGATGTGTCGCAGTGTCTGAATCTCGGACTCCAGCTCATCAACTCTGACCCGAAGTTCCTCGAGCAGCCAACATTTGCTGCAGATATGGTCGCCTTGGACCTCAATGGTGTCCACCAGCTCCCACATGCAACAACAACAACACATTGCCTGGTCTCCCATCTCAATTAATTAATTAATTCGTTTTAAAATTTGGAACACGTATATCTTTTAATTTACACCAAGGCACTTAAATTTAGATGCCCAAGTTTGGGAAAAAAAGGCGAGAAATATAGAAATACTCACCAACCAATCACTTACCTGCTTTCTGGTGATGTCACACTTCGATAACTTTTTACTTTTTTACACTCACCAGTCTGTTGTAGCTCTTGCTGTTTTAGTAGCTCCGAACTCTCGCTCTCTTGGGCTCCCGCTGATTTAGTAGCTCTGAACTCTCACTCTCCTGGGCTCCTGCTGTTTTTGTAACTCCGAACTCTCGCTCTCCTGGGCTCCCGCTGTTTTTGTAGCTCCGAACTCTCGCTCTCCTGGGCTCCCGCTGTTTTTGTAGCTCCGAACTCTCGCTCTCCTGGGCTCCCGCTGTTTTTGTAGCTCCGAACTCGCGCTCTCCTGGGCTCCGCTGTTTTTGTAGCTCCGAACTCTCGCTCTCCTGGGCTCCCGCTGTTTTTGTAGCTCCGAACTCTCGCTCTCCTGGGCTCCCGCTGTTTTTGTAGCTCTGAACTCTCGCTCTCCTGGGCTCCCGCTGTTTTTGTAACTCCGAACTCTCGCTCTCCTGGGCTCCCGCTGTTTTTGTAACTCCGAACTCTCGCTCTCCTGGGCTCCCGCTGTTTTTGTAACTCCGAACTCTCACTCTCCTGGGCTCCCGCTGTTTTTGTAGCTCCGAACAGTGCATGTTTATGGAACATGTACAGTTATTTACATGTGCCCATCCTACAGCCCTTCTTGTGTGAATTGTGCAAATTGAATATGCAGCTAGGTTGGTTGTCAGTAATTTTCAAACCGCTTTGAAACACTTTGCACTTTGACAATGGGCCTGAATTTGCAGTCGGAAGCATCCCGTGGGCGGTGCCTCTGAACCGCAATAAATCTACGAACCTACCTGATGGTCCTGGATCCACGGCGACTCTTGAGGTTCTGGGCCTGCAGGCGTACACCTGCGTAAAGGCCCACGTATTCCAGGGCACACGAGGTTCGCAAGCCTCCCTGGGATCACGTGGGCCAGACTAACCTTCAGAAAGGGGATTCCTATTATGCTTATGGGAATTCCATTTATGTACGGAATCCCCATTAAGCTTAATAGGAATTACCCAAAAAACACATGTACACAATCTTGAAATAAAAAAAATCATTACATGTTTAAAATTAATTAAAATACAATTTCATTAAACATTTAAAACAAAAATTTTATTTTTTGAAAAATAAACGTAAACATTTTTTAAGGAGCCAAAAATAACAGACTTATTTTTGAATGTTAAAATGATTTAAAAATGTTTATTTTAATATTTATTTTCACCCTTACATTGGTAAAAGAAGGCCTTGCGCCTGCTTTTACCAGACGCAAGAGTTTCATGGGCATTCGCTGGGCAAATAACCCAACAATCCGCCAGCGGGTGTCCATTTCCTGGGGATGCAGATTGTCAAGAAGATCCTTGACGGATCGCAAGTTCCGGGTTTTCGCGCATACGCAGCCCATGCGTAAACCCGGCACCTGCGAGGCACTTATGGCCGTGTATGCACTGCACATGCAGTCATAGGCTATGGAAAATCTGGGCCATAGTTTCTAAGCTCCAGCTTATTTTTTGTGCCATGCTGCAGTATGGCCATGCATCATAGTAAGCATTCAGTGGGCTGACTCTCTCCTGCCGGGATAGCACAAGATTAGGCTTGTCTAAATACCTAGGATGTAGAAGCAAAAATGAGTTACAGATTATGAAGAAGCACTTTGTGGCATGCATACTTAGGATAGGTACTTGGCATAATAAGCTGTCCTATACTCCTTGTAGCCATTTTCTTCAGGTCAGCCATCTTCCCTCTACCCCGTATCCAGGTCCGCCGGGTCTTAAAGATAGCATTGTCTTTGTCAGCTGCCTCCTACCAATCGCTATAGCAACTGCTTTTGAGGCTAATGCCCTGTAAGGGGCTTTCCTTGAGAGATGTCCCTGAGGTTTCTCTCTCTCGAGGCCTCTCTTGCACAGTAAAACCTTGAGTGGTTCGACCCACTCGCCCCTTAGATTCTATACTCTGGACTTTGGGGCAGGAACTACAATGTAGAGAAAACTCTTGTAGACCAAGTTTGATGAAACAAAATGAAATTTTATTGCATAAGGAAAAATATCAAATCAAATGCAAGCAGATAAGAGAGTACATGGGAGGGAAAAACACAAAACAAATCATAACGACACAGTACTAAGGCAAATACAGGCATCTTATACTCTACAAAGATCATCATGAAATAAGGAAACGCACGGAACATCGAGGGACAACAACTCGTTAATTGTACCCTTAAATCCACCCCCTTATTAAACCTATCTAGATCTGATTGTGAAGGGCCAGAAACATGCTCACCAATCCCACTAGGAAGTGCAAGGTTTTGAAATCAAGTCTGTGTTTTGATCCCTTCGGGCGCTCCGTCTCCTCATGGATCGTGGAACCCCTGCGAGCTGCGCCACACCTCTCTCCTGAGGTGGGGGTCGGGGTGGCTGGACATCGGCGGGCCTGGATGTCGGCGGGGTTGAGGATTGTCGGCTCGACCCTAGTCAGAGGAGCCTTGGGCTGGCTCCCATAGATTTCCTTAGTTCGTTAATGTCTCTTTTCGAGCCGGAGTGGCTGGAAGGTTTCTTCTCTTGGGGTTTTTTGTTTTTTTGTTTCCTCTCCCAAGTTGGGTCGATGGCCTCTCCTTTCGGCAACGGCCCGGGGATGGTCGATCAACTCCCGATGTGTTTCCCCGGGGCGGGACGCCAGCCTCGAACGGCCTTCTTGGTGTTGGCTTAATTCTTCTTCCTCCTCCGGTGGTGGAGAGGAGTTTGCTGATCTTCTCCCGAAGCGACTCCTCTTCACCCACTGCTGTCTCCAACTACAACTCCGGTGTCTCCTTCAGAGTTTCCCCAGTGTCTGCATGAGTGTCTGTACAACTCCAATTCCTCCAGTTATACTTTTCCCCCAGAAGCTTCCACTTCCCGCCCAAAATCAGGTTAGTCTTTGTTTAACTTTTGGCGGGCTGGCAGCACAGCAGGGTAGTTATTATATTTTAAAATATTTTAAATGGCTGGTAAAGGCCCATCTCTGGTCTGGAATGACCTTCATTGTTTTTAATGTCCTGCTGATCTCGTTATCTAGTCCTTGGTGTTGTTCTCATGAATATGAAATTGTCCCCTTTTGTCTGGGTCAACATTTAGATGGCCTCTGTCTCCAGGCCGATCTTGACTGGATCTGCATCTAATCCATATGTATATGTGTGGGTCTGGTTTCGTTCTCTCAGAAACAGCTTCCAGAACTTGCTGTAGGTTGAATCCACAAAGCTGTCTGAGGATTCGCAGGAACCATTTTAAAGTGTCCCAATAAGCCGGTCACATGGTATGGTGGCCATTTTGTATGCCCCTTTTTCTGGGCTTTTTTTAAAAACAGTCTTTAAAATCATGGCCTCTTCTGCCATTTGAACCTTATTAATACAAAGTCCAATTTTGCGAATCCTACACTTCCCCCCTGATGATACTGTAACTTGCTTGAAGTATCATAATTCTGGGTGAGCAAAATGTTCTGACTTTCCACAATCAAACCATCCCCAGTATTTACCTATCTATGACCCCACGACACATGCATTTCCCATTTCAGAAAAATCTAGTGTACATTAAGCATCTATAGATGGCAATACCTTGGAGTTAAAATCTGACAACTTACTTCCAGGCGTGGAGGGGGCCTTATACCCCTACATCACCTAGTGCATACACATTACCCTTTTAATAATAACATCACATCTAATAAAACTTCAATGATAAGATAAAATACACACGAAAATCACAATGCACATGAATACATATCAAAAATAATAGAGGAGGGAAAACTTTAACTTTATACAAAGCAGCAAAATCTAAACAGGTGTCTTCTTCTACCCGCACATAATGCTCCCTCCATTCCCCTCGATTCTCGTACTTTTGTGAATGTTTGACCTTTTTACAGTGTACAAACAGTAAATAAACTACAATGATAACCTGGCACACTACAAGAATGTGGGAGGCTATCCTAATCCAGGAAGGGACTTCTATATTAGTGAACAGGTCCCACCACGGTGGGGTCACTATATCCAATATGTCTGCCCCTATCTCTAAAGTCTTCTGCTCCAGTGTGTAGAAGTGTTTCTGTGAAACAACAACGGCTTTTAATATCTTGGTGAGGTGTTCAGGGAGAGGGGGAATGATATATCCAAAATGTGTAACGAATTGCTACAGATCGGTGAAATTCTCTTTCACAGTGATGTGAACAGTGGAAGGTTCAGGAATGGGGACAATTTGCTCTTGGGCCACTTGAACTTCTGCCTTGGGCTTGAAACAGAAGCTGCTGTCACTAACCGGACACCAACCGTGCTGTCCATGCTGGTAGTGGGGCGCTGCAGTGGTGACACAGTATGTCCCACCTATATATGCCACCTGGGTACATGGCCTTGTGCCATTGCCTCCATGGTGCAATTGATAGGCTTCGCGCCAGCAGTTCTGAACCCGCACTATGGTTTTGAATGGGCATTCAAGTGCTCCCCAGCTCCGGCACCCCGAGAGGTTGGTACCCATCATTGCATGCGCCCATCGAATGACGTAAGGTGGGACCCCTGTGTAGCGAATGTGCGTACCCCCCTGAATGACTCCAATGTTCTCCACCCTGTATACCGGGGCGGGTTTTGCTGTCTTTCCCATCACCGGCATTCTTACCACTACACCCATAATGGTATGATTAGACCGTCCACAGTCCACTGGGACTGGGTAGGCCTCTGAAGCTAGTCTGAGCTGGCACAGACTCAATGTATTCTCAAAAGGGTGGAGGGCTGCGAGGTGCTTGTTGCTGATCCAGGAGGGGACTAAACCTTGCTTTAAATCCTCCAGATTACTGCGGCCCTCGCCCAGTAACCACGCCCCGTATAGCACACAAGCTTCGTTCTGCGCAGCCTGATCGGACGCATTCCGATCCTCCCTGATGAGAGCATTTACTGTTCTGGCGTGTTTCTCCAGCTCAGCTATAATTTCTTTTAAGTGTAGTGTCATGGCCTGGTCCTCGTGTAACTCAGAACCCACTACCTTATTCTCATCAGTCAGTATCTTTCTTAACTGTGTTTTTAAACCATTGATCTGGGTTTGCAGTTCCATATCATCCAGTGTGTTGATGACGGAAGTTCCTGTATTAAAAGCTGTGAAAATATCATTTACTGCACCCCTTCTTTGCCTCCCTATTCTGTCCAAGACCTCGTGTGGTGTGGTGTACAATTCGGCTCTGTCGACATCGGCAAAGTCGAATTCGTAAAACTGTTTAAACATGTTTGCTAACAGGACCTGGTATAATTGCTCCGTTTCCTTGGGGCACCACGCTGGCAATCTTACCTCGGTGAGTTTAAAATCACCGAAGCCACCGCGTAGTGGACCCCTTGGTACAGTACCTGACCTGTGGGTACCAATACCAATCCGTTCCCGGGTCCCTTTGTCGTGGTGGGGCACCCTTCCTTGAGGGCTTTAGCTACTGGAATTGTGGGCAGGGGCTTGCGGGGTCGGGTGATGAGCTCAGTGGCATTTACTGGGATCTGAGAGTGTGGGACTCCGCACGCCCATGTGCTGACGTCCCACCTCATTCCTTGTCCAGCATCCTGCCACTGTCTTTGGAAAAAGATGGAGACGCCTGTGGGGCAAGTGCGTTCGGAACCCCACATACAGATGTAGATCCCCTCATCTGGTTCCCACCATTTGTCCCAACAGACACTCAACCCCCCCGTGAGTTCCCGTAATTGTTCGATGGGTGTTATTACCCAGTCTCTCCCACTCCACAGTGGAGTTCTTCATGGTGCTGCTCAACTTGCGCAGCCTCCACCAACGGTCCAAAGGTACATGTCCCAGACAGTTCAAGCAAATCTTCTTGCCCACGGTGACGCTGATCCTGGGTGCAATGATCCGCACCCTGGGGCACATCAGAGACGTTTCTCTGTACGCAAACCCCGTCTGGCTGGAGTATTCAGTAGAGTTCGACCCCAGCCAGCCTGGCCATCTTCCTTCATGGAAGTAGGCAGCAGTCTCTTCAGCGTCCCGTGAGCCAGTTCCATCAGTCGTGATGGGGCCTCTGTTACCAGAGCACCCGTAGATGGTAGAGTCCTTAGTGCGGCCCCGATAGGCCCAGCTCCACCCGATCGTCACGAACGCGACGAGGATCCCTCTCATCTTTCTCCTGGTTCCTGCAACAAATCACATAATATAGCCAGGCTCCCGAGAGATTCTGGCTTAGGTGACGGCATGATTGGGTCTTTCGACCTCGATCCAAAAACACACACATACTGGGCAGATTTAAAACTACTTAAATTCTAATCCCCATAATATTTACAGAGCTTAAACTTAAACCTAACTTATGTACAGCGCTGCCCATCCCCGGGCAGCTTGCCTAATCCCTGATTGGACTGCAGCTCGCCGCTCCCTGTGGCGGGGCTGCAGTGACCTGTGGCTCGGGTTCCCCGCAGCCTTTTGCTGTTAATCGGGGACTGTGTTTTTTCATGGATTTCTGAAGTCGGCGTTTACTGAGAACGGGGGACTCGGGTTAAGGTTTTACTGGCTGAGGCGTACGAGTCGACCTGCGAAAAGGTACTTCGGGCGTGGCTCCCTTAGCGAGTGGACCTTCGGGTGGGACCTTAGATCTCACAGCCCGTGGCTCTTCCACAACTGTGGGCTTCGGCTCCCTTCCCTCAGGCTCCGTCCCTTTGGGATTCGGGCAGGCTCCCTTGGCGAGTGG
Source organism: Somniosus microcephalus (assembly GCF_052327205.1). Taxonomy (NCBI): domain Eukaryota; kingdom Metazoa; phylum Chordata; class Chondrichthyes; order Squaliformes; family Somniosidae; genus Somniosus; species Somniosus microcephalus. Next base: position 93,854,817 of record NC_141000.1, read on the forward strand.
ACCTTCGGGTGGGACTTTAGCTCTCACAGCCCGTGGCTCTTCCACGACTGTGGGCTTCGGCTCCCTCCCCTCAGGCTCCGCCCCTTCGGGATTTAGGCCTGTGGCAGACGGCTCCTCCTCACCTGTCCCTACAATTGGAGAATCTCTGCCCCCAATTTCTACCTCCCCCACGCTCGAGTCGAGGGCGGGATCTCCGTCCTCCGACTCCACCTCCTCCAGAATCGTGTCGAGGGCGGGACCTTGTTGTTCGGGCCCCTCCTCGTCCGAGTCCCTGGCCATCGGGGAAAGCTCCCCCCAGGTGGGCGGGACCTCTTCTCCTTCCAAGCAGGCTACAACGCCAGCTTGTGTGGTCTGTGACTCATCGCGCGCCTCAGGCTGAGGATCTTTACCCTCAGACCTGGCTTCGGTTGCTGATGCTCTTGCACCCAGTTTAAACAGTTTGCACTGATTGATGTGAAACCATTTAGTGCGCCGGGGCAACTTCACTGCATATACCATGGGGCTGGCCTTGCCTACAATCTTGTAGGGTCCCCTGTACAGTGGTTCTGAACTCCCCACTCGGGCAGAGTCTCCTACCATGACCTTATCTCCTACTTCCCACTCCTGGGCTCCGGTGGTGGGGATCGATAGATCTTGTACCGATTCCCGTCTGGCCTTATCTATGGCTCTCTCACCGGCGCGGATGGTCAGACCCAGGAATTTCACTTCCTGCTGACCGATCCGTGCCTTCTTTGGGTTTACTTTGAAACCCTTCCTACCTAACAGCTCCAATAACTCGGCCAATAATGGGCCATGCTCCTCTCTCTCGTCTGTGAACAGGAGCAGGTCGTCCACATACTGCACCAGCTGATTGGGCTGGCTGAACTCTTTTAAACTCCCTGCCATGCATTGATGGAAAATGCTGGGACTGTTGTGGAAACCCTGGGGCAAGCAGTTCCAGGTGTACTGTTGACCTTTAAATGTAAAGGCAAACTCGTACTGATCCTCCCTTCTTAAAGGGATGCACCAAAACCCATTAGAAATATGCAGCACCGTGAACGTGGTCGCGAAGGCTGGAATACTTCCTATCAGGTCGGCAACTGCTGCTACTGTCGGCGCGCAGGCTGGGATGTTGCTATTGAGGACTCTAGTCCACCGTGGCTCTCCAGGAATCGTCCGGCTTCCTCACCGGCCATAACGGAGAGTTCACATGGGTGACTATCGGTCTCAACACGCCCTGCTGCACCAGTGAAGATATTGTTGTCTCCATGTCGGGCTCCGCTTCCTGGGGGAAGTTGTACTGTTTTTGGGGTCAGGCCATGGGGTCCCCGTCTATGCTGACCTCGAACCCGGTGACCCTCCCGCAATCGTGCTTGTGAGTGGCAAACATCATCAGGTGGTCGCACACGAATGCCTGCAAATCTTGTGGGACGCCCGCGACCATGAGCTCGAGGTCATAGCCCTCTTTTGGCTTCACGGTACACAGGGTCCCTCTTTCTCCTTCCCCTGGGATGATGACTACCTTGCCCGGCTCACCCTTACCCGCTCCCCAAAGACAATGGTTTCTTAGGTCCACGAGGATCCCGTGTTTGACCAAGAAATCGGACCCGAGGATCCCTTTCCCATTCTCCACCTCCCACTTCATCAGTATACACCTCCACTTGGTGCGGAGTGGTCCTAAATGAATAGAGAGGGGAATGGAATGTGTGCCAGCCTGTTCCTTGCCTGTGAAGCCCGACAGAATATATGGAACCCCGGGGGACAGAGGCAAGGCGGTGGGGTTATCTGTGTGGATCACAGTGCACGATGCCTCCCGTATCCAACAAATAGGTCCCTTTTACCTCCTGCACTTCCATCTCCACAAGGGGTTGCCTCCATATATCATATCGCAGCGCACACAAGTAAACGGGCTGCGCCGGCTCTAGTCATTTGGGCACAGCGGTCGGGGTTTCGGGAGCGACAAGACCGGTGGTGACAGCTATCTTCCCCTGTGAAATCATCAGAGACCGCATTGTCTCTATGATCGATTCAATCGCAGCAGGATCCATAACTGCACCAGCTCCTTGTGCTGGGGCAGGAGCTACGGCTTAAGTTTGGGCTGGTGCTGGGGCGGCGGTCTGGGCTTGGGCTGCGGGAAATTTCCCTTTATTATCCTTCCACGGATTTCTACAGTCCTTGCGCCAATGTCCATCCTTCCCACACCCGTAGCAATTGAGCTTGGCTTGGACAGGGCGATTCCCCTCTTGACGCCACTCCTTCTTGCTTGGGGCTGTGGGTTTTGCCTCATGCACCTTTCCCTTCTGGGGAGGTGTTTCCTGACCATTATAATTCTTGTACGCCACATTGAGCTGACGGAGCACCATCTCCTCCATGACACCGGGACCTTGGGGATCAAACCAAGATCTGGCTAGGGCCCGTATCTCTGGCAAGCTGTTGGTAACCAAGCAACGGAGCCAATGAACCCGCTGTTCGTCGCTCATTACAGCCCGTTCAGGCATGCCCGGACAGCTGCGTCGATACACTGGCCACAGTCTTTCTGCGAAAACCCGTGGGGGTTCTCCAGATAGCTGCACGGTCCCTTCCACGCGGTCGAACGGACTACCGTCGTCCACTCCCATTACTTCTAAAACTTCCTCCCTGAGATCCGCATACCCTTTCCGTCCCCTCTTACTATCCTCTGAGAGGCACTGAAGGATTGTGCAATCCAGGGAGAAAAGCAACAGTTTCACCTGTTCCTGATCATCACAGTCATTAATGGCTGCTGTTTCCTCTATCTCCCTGAAATGAAGCGAGGGATCTCCCTTTACTGTGAGTCGTGCGAGGTGGCTCACCATGGACCTTAATTGTGGGCCAGCGTAGGACACCATGAGCTGGTTCTGGTGGGGTCCGATACTGCCATCGGCAGCGTTGGGACCGAACCTCTGGCGCCGAGTGGGTCGAACCACTCAAGGTTTTACTGTGCAAGAGAGAGGCCTCTAGAGAGAGAAACCTCAGGGACATCGCTCAAGGAAAACCCCTTACAGAAAATGGTGACCGCGGCAGGACTCTGGCAGCAGGATTGCAATGTAGTAGATCCAAGTTTGAATGGTCGAAATGCAATGGATCGAAATACATTGGTGCCGGTCCTGGCTTTGCGACCAGTGGTTCTTCCTCACACTCCACCTCGGCTACCTCCACTTTCACTACCCCCTCCTTTTCCGGCCAAGTCTCACTATAGCTCGGCGGTGCTGAGGGCTCGGTGGCTGGTACCACAATTACCTCAGCTGGAATCGGCTGTTTTGATTCCTTTAAAAAGTCCATGTGACTGGCTTTCGGGCTGACGAGACACACCATGCCTTTTGCCTTTACCAGGGCCGTTCTTAGGTCCTCTATGGTCTTCTGGCAGGGGCCGTGGTCTGTGCTCTCAAACCCGTGCTCGAGGGCCAGCTTGTAAGCTGCCTTAACCTCCACTACTCTCTCCTCCTGCGCTCTTAGCTGTTGTGCGAGGCGGGCGTTTTTCTCCCGTATCCTCGTTTCATTAATCTTTGCCTCAGTAACCTGGCACTCCAGGTACTCTATCCTAGCCTGATGTTGACTAGCTATCACTTGGCATTCCTGATTCAGCGCGTGAAGCGCTGTGATGAGTTATTCCCCACCCATGGCCTTTTCCTCTCTCTCTGCTGCATGGGTTGTGATCCTGGCTGCCTGTGCTGCAACGACTCGGTCCAAGATCTGGACCTGCTTCTTGTAACACATCAGCCACACTGCCTTCTCGACTGACTTCTTATGCTCTTTGCTCTCTGTCTACCTGATGGCTGCGTCCACCGGACGCCCATCCAGCAAGAGATCGGAAATCCACTGTTTAGTGAGATTTACCTTGCCAAAGACATAATCCGCTATCCTCTCATCCATTGCATTTCGACCATTCAAACTTGGATCTACTACATTGCAATCCTGCTGCCAGAGTCCTGCCGCGGTCACCATTTTCTGTAAGGGGTTTTCCTTGAGAGATGTCCCTGAGGTTTCTCTCTCTCGAGGCCTCTCTTGCACAGTAAAACCTTGAGTGGTTCGACCCACTCGCCCCTTAGATTCTATACTCTGGAGTTTGGGGCAGGAACTACAATGTAGAGAAAACTCTTGTAGACCAAGTTTGATGAAACAAAATGAAATTTTATTGCATAAGGAAAAATATCAAATCAAATGCAAGCAGACAAGAGAGTACATGGGAGGGAAAAACACAAACAAATCATAACGACACAGTACTAACTAAGGCAAATACAGGCATCTTATACTCTACAAAGATCATCATGAAATAAGGAAACGCACGGAACATCGAGGGACAACAACTCATGTTAATTGTACCCTTAAATCCACCCCCTTATTAAACCTATCTAGATCTGATTGTGAAGGGCCAGAAACATGCTCACCAATCCCACTAGGAAGTGCAAGGTTTTGAAATCAAGTCTGTGTTTTGATCCCTTCGGGCGCTCCGTCTCCTCATGGATCGTGGAACCCCTGCGAGCTGCGCCACACCTCTCTCCTGAGGTGGGGGTTGGGGCGGCTGGACATCGGCGGGCCTGGATGTCGGCGGGGTCGAGGATCGTCGGCTCGACCCTGGTCAGAGGAGCCTTGGGCTGGCTCCCATAGATTTCCTTAGTTCGTTAATGTCTCTTTTCGAGCCGGAGTGGCTAGAAGGTTTCTTCTCTTGGGGTTTTTAATTTTTTTGTTTCTTCTCCCAAGTTGGGTCGATGGCCTCTCCTTTCGGCAATGGGCCGGGATGGTCGATGATCTCCCGATGTGTTTCCCCGGGGCGGGACGCCGGCCTCGAATGGCCTTCTTGGTGTTGGCTTAATTCTTCTCCTCCGGTGGTGGAGAGGAGTTTGCTGATCTTCTCCCGAAGCGACTCCTCTTCACCCACTGCTGTCTCCAACTACAACTCCGGTGGCTCCTTCAGAGTTTCCCCAGTGTCTGCCTGAGTGTCTGTACAACTCCAACTCCTCCAGTTATACTTTTCCCCCAGAAGCTTCCACTTCCCGCCCAAAATCAGGTTAGTCTTTGTTTAACTTTTGGTGGGCTGGCAGCACAGCGGGGTAGTTATTATATTTTAAAATATTTTAAACGGCCGGTAAAGGCCCATCTCTGGTCTGGAATGACCTTCATTGTTTTTAATGTCCTGCTGATCTCATTATCTAGTCCTTGGTGCTGTTCTCGTGAATATGAAATTGTCCCCTTTTGTCTGGGTCAACATTTAGATGGCCTCTGTCTCCAGGCCGATCTTGACTGGATCTGCATCTAATCCATATGTATATGTGTGGGTCTGGTTTCGTTCTCTCAGAAACGGCTTCCAGAACTTGCTGTGGGTTGAATCCACAAAGCTGTCTGAGGATTCACAGGAACCATTTTAAAGTGTCCCAATAAGCCAGTCACATGGTATGGTGGCCATTTTGTATGCCCCTTTTTCTGGGCTTTTTAAAAACAGTCTTTAAAATCATGGCCTCTTCTGCCATTTGACCCTTATTAATACAAAGTCCAATTTTGCGAATCCTACAGCCCTCCTTTCTGACACTTCCGTGTCAGGAGTTTTAGTGCTGCGTTGTCGAAGCAAATGGTTCGTGCTTCAGTTGCCTTCATTTTCCAAGAATTTTGGAATGCTTGCCCGCCTCATTTAAATGCAATGATTTAATTGGCTGGCCAACCCATTTAAAAGTTGCTGCGCTGCAGATACAGAATTTGCACTGTCCATCCCACTGTGTGCTGGAGTTCGCACAGTTTACTCATGATGGAAAGAACAGTAATATCAGCAGTTAATTGGCAGGTGATCATTCACTCCAAAACCACGGATTAGTGCGAATACAAAAATTTCCGCGCTTAGAAACCTTTCCCAATTATAATGAACGGGAGATAGCTGTCTGCTTGGGCCTGGCTTTTGGTGAAGCAGCCAAACCTCAGGCTCTTGAGCCTTGTTTACGTTATCAGATTATATTTAGTTCAGGATTCTGACCAGAAAGATTGGCACTAAATGTGCTTTTGCTGTGTGTTTATGTTAGGCTTCACTTCAATTTAGTTAATGTGCTCAGTGGTATTAAACTATTGGCCTTTGACGCATGCACTTGTCTTTTCTTTGCAGTGGGAAATGACAGGAGATTTGTATTAAGCTATTTATACCAGCCTGATGTAAGTCTCTTTGATTCTCCATAGCTAGAGGTGATAGCAGTGGTACAGAGAGAGGGTACACTCTGAGCTAAAGCTATGCTTGTATGGTGACCTAGTACTATAATCCCAATTGTACTATCCATAGAGGTAAACTTTTTTTCCCCTTAAATAATCAGGGCAGTAGGTAAAGGCAGGTGCAATGAGCAAGAGGTGGTTTGCAATATGAGGATGGTTGGCATTGGGCACAGCGAGGAGACGTCAAGAGGAGTAATGAGGATGATTCAGCCCAGAGACATTTTGGCGAACACTGGCATGCATCTAAAACTAGTCCCTGAGGGTGGTACTGTTTACATTGGGACTGATTCAAAGTAGAAATTATGCTGTAGATCTTAAATAATAAAGCTCAATAAATGAGTAGTTATGGTGCAGGTTACATTCAAATGTGGATTGTTTCCATAAAATATGGTACATTTTATTCCAGCAGATTATAAATTAAATAATTCTTTTATCTATGAAATTTCAGCAGCAGTACAATATTGGACTGGATGTGTAAGAACTGCAGACAGGTGATTAAGTAAAGTAGATTAGCAGTGGGATTTCACATTGCCCTTCAAGGGAGACTTACATAAACTGGTAGTTAACTTACGTTCACTTCAATGACCATTAATGGACTGTAATCTTGTATCCAGTAATTGGCTGTTTTGAGTTACTTGCTGAAAGATTAATATCATACTAAACTACCAACTCAGATATCAGGAGCAGGTTTATTACTATTAATCACTTATGATTAAAATACTTAAACATTTTAAATAAGAATGTAACATTTCAAACACATTGACCTTGAAATTATACTGTTCAATACTAGCATCTGTCTGCTCTCAGCTATTTTTAGCAAAGGTGTTAACGAGTTCAAAATAAACACTCTGCTAAAATAGCAGAGTGATAGTTTGCTTCTTAATGGGGCAATCCAAGTCATAATGCATCTTATACCTACACATTCATGGCGTACCCTCTTATGTCACTTATCATAATTTGTATCTCATGCTGGCTGTCAATTTGAAATATATATTACTGTATATATATATATATATATATATATTCTACCTGCTACCACTGAGTCATTGCTTGTTTCAGTCATCATCCTGTCATAACAATGGACTTAAGGATCTTAGTTAGTAAGGATGAACTCTAAATCAGATAGCTTGGAATCAGTTTGAAATGTGCCAATTTGGGTATAGTTACAACAATCTAAATCTTGGGGGGAATTTTAACCTAAAAAAACGGGTGCATTGGGGTAGTTAAATTGGATCTGGGATTCCCGACCTGAACACGCCTCCACATCCGATTTTAACGGAGGTGGGCAGTCAACCCATTCCCAGGAGGCGGGATGCCAATTTAAATATTATAATGAGGCTGGAAGCCTCTTTTTTAACCTCCATTTTGTTTTTAACTGCATGTGGACGGGTTTTGCACAATTCGTAAAACCCGGCAGTTACAGCAAGATGGGGACTGCTGGATCCAGGAGGGTAAACTAAGACAAGAGTATATATAAACAAGGCGAAAATATATTTATAAACTCAGGGATATACCTGTTTATACACTGTATGAATGGAACCGCGTTTATGTGTTCAACCATAAATGTATTTTGATGCTTTGGCAACATAAGATGTACCTTATCATGCCAATAAAGCGATTTGTATTGTATTGTATTGTATTGTATTGAGTATTGTATTGAGTGCCTTTATACCTACCTCCTGGATGCAGGGTCCTGGCCTTACCCAGCCCCCCCCCCCCCCGCGATCGGAGACCCCCCTCACGAGGCCTCCGATAACCCCCCCCCCCCCATGATGCTGAGGCCGGCCACGATCCTCCGGTTGCCAGCCACGATCTTCCCTTCGCCACCCCGATCATCTTGCCCCGATTCCCCCCTCCCAACCCTGATCATCTTGCTCGACTCCCACCCCCCCCCAATCATTTTAATGGCACAGTCCAATCCCTGGCTCGACTCTCTTTTCCCCCCCCCCCCCCGATCCTGTTAACGGCCCGGCCTGACCCCTCCCCCCTCTGTGCGGCCTAGTGCCACAGGCCTACCCGCCTGTAGCCAGCCAGCTTCTCAATCTGACTGGCTGCAGACAGGAAACCGAGGCCTCGTATGCAAATCAGGCCCTGCCTTTAAAGTTGGCAGGGCCTGCAGGAAACCTGGCCTCCCGGGTTTTCCGACCCCCCCCCCCCTCCTCCTTAAAATCCAGCCCAAGGAGGAACCATATGCATCTATCTCAATAAGAAAATAGCTTCTGCAAATCTGCCAAAGAGACATGTAATGGCTAAAATGATCTCATATGAATAACAGAAAGGACACCCATTTTCAAATAGAGGTTGATTTAGAACAAGAACAAAGAAACCTGATTACTGTAGTGTTAAGCTTTGACAGAGTTCCTCTTTCCAAGGCCAAGCCAGTTTAAAAGATTGGCAGATTTACAAGTGATAAATATATGTGATCCAGATGATGTCACCAAAGCAGGACAGGAAGGAATGTCTGCAAATAGCTCAGTGTGAGATAGCACCCAGTTCCTATAAAAGTGAAAATCTTTGATAATCTTCCAACCAATTTGAGGATGTGTTGGAACATTATAAATTTAATAGGCTGATGAAAGCAATTGCTTTTTCTTTTCCCTTTTGTCTCTGTACATGCTGCTCACCCCATGCATCCTTCTCCAGCGTGGTAAGTGGGAGGGCGAGGCCGGTGACCTCCCCACATCTGTAATTAACGCTGCTCTTTAATGATCCGTTAAAAGGTTCAGTTCAAGTGGGATAAGAATATTTTCACTCCAGTTGTTCAAAATACACCAAAAGCCCACTATAATATATTAGCCAATGGAAAATACCTGTTCCAACTTGTGTACCTATTAACCTATTTATTCAGTAATTAAATAAAAATAAGCCTAGAAATTGCCGATGGCAAAATTAGCAGACAAACACTGAGCATGTTCAGATGGAATTCCTCTATCCATTTATTTTAAGTGGCCTACCTCCTCCATTAAAAGAGCAGACAGAGGAATGTCATATAGCACTGTACGTTCATCCACGAATAGCGCCAAGAGCAACGTCTAGGCTATAACTTCAATTAAATTCGCCAGTAGATTGCTTGGAGTAGGCACAACGGAAGGTAAATATTCCAGATGGGAAATTATGTCACATGCTGGATAGGGTTAGCTATCTTTTTTTTCCCCTCTTCTCCACCCTAGGTGAAGCACCTTGATTCTGTGCCAAGCTCCGTTAAATGGCTTGGCCAAGAACTGACATAGTGCTCATCGAGTGGAAATAGATAAAGTGACAGGCAGCAGTGGGATCCAGTCCAGCATCATTCCTTATTCTACTGCTTGCACAAAAGAAAGCCCAGCCATATAATGAGCGCACAGTCTGAATTTTAATAATTGTGCTAAACAATATATTGCTAGTGAGTCAATCATAATCAAAAAATCCAACGGTGCAGGCTTATTTTGAATTTAGACACAGAGAAAGTCCTTTCAAAATAAAACAAATTCCGACATCCCAATTTACTTAACCGTGTAACTAAATTGAATGACATTCCCTTTAGTGTGAAGTTTCTACCTTCTTACTGTTAGAATCTGGTGTACTGATATTTACTTATTTAAATGAATTCTGAAGCCAGGATTTTCCCTTTAGCTGAAACTGGATGTAAAGTCAGTGAGGCAGTCTCTATTGTCTTCTCACTTGAAGGATATACTTGCATTGGAGGCAATTCAGAGAAGGTTCACGATGTTGATTCCGGAGATGAAGGGGTTGTCTTATGAAGAAAGGTTGAGCAGGTTGGGTCCATACTCATTGGAGTTTAGAAGAATGAGAGGGGACCTTATTGAAACATAAAATTCAATTGTTTGCGCCCAACGTTAGCGCTTTAAGAGGGCACCAATTGGGGCGCAAAGCAACTAGAGGCCGGGCACGGCGATGTTTGTGCCGCTCGCAAAATTAACTAGACATTTTGTGGCGGCACTAAACACTACCGCCATGATCTCCTGCGCCGGCAGATTGTGACGTCTGTCGAGTGCGCAACGCCCCGTTAGCGCCCCGGACCGGATATTGAGTGGCGCCCCCTGCCTTACCGCCTGCCGCTAGCAACGACAGGTTGAGGGGAGCGTTATGCTGTCAGAAAGGGATTAGGGGAGCGCTATCTAAAGGCGGCCGCTTCCTGCCTTTTTTTGTCGGTGACATTTTTGCACCACGCATTCTGAGAGAGAGAGAGAGAGACTTCTGGAGAGATTCAACGCTGTGTGAAGGAGTTTTGAGTACTGAGCAGCACTTTGCAGGTTCATTTTGATTTGCCCTTCCTTTCTTCGCCAGCGCTCTGAGGTAGCACCTCGCTCCTCGCCCTTTACGCCTTAAGACAGGTGTGAAGCGCTTGATTTAGCGCTCCAATCACCTCCAGGGGCGATAAAAGCTAAGTTTGCTGTCGGAGGCGATAATTAGCGCCAGGCGCTAAACTTTGTGTACCGCCAATAATGGCGCCCCAAATGGGGCGATACCGAATTTTTCCCCCATAAGATTCTGAAGGGGCTTGACAGAGTAGATGCAGAGAGGATGTTTCCCCTCATGGTGAAATCTAGAACTAGGGGGCATAATTTCAGAATAAGGGGGCAGCAGTTTAAAACAGAAAGGAGGAGGAATTTCTTTTCTCAGAGGGTCGTGTACCTTTGGAATTCTCTTCCCCAGAGAGTTGTGGAGGCTGGGTCATTGAATATATTTAAGGTGGAGATAGACAGATTTTTGAACGGTAAGGGAGTCAAGGGTTATGAGGAGCGGGCAGGGAAGTGGAGTTGAGGCCAAGATCAGATCAGCCATGATCTTATTGAATGGTGGAGCAGGCTCGGGGGGCCAAATGACCTACTCCTACTCCTACGTCTTATTGGGCCAGTAATTCCTGTCCCAACGCGTGAGTACGGTCGGGGTACTCACGTGTCTGGCCGGAGGAAATGCCGGTTTTCAGCATGCACAGCGCATGTGGGGAAAACCGGCATTTCCTGTCCTCTGAACGAAGGGGTTCAGAGGCAGAACGCGCGCGACTGCACAGGCAGCGCATGCGCAGTAAAATTCCTTTTTTTTTCAAAGTTGCGCGCGTGTAAAGGCCTCCAGTCTTTACGCGTGGAAAAACAAGACGTAAGTATTTAGTTTTTCAGGTAAGTGGGCTTTTAGTACAATGTAGAATTTTTTTTCCCACAGGTTTGTTATTTTTAAAGAATTTACAGGATGGTAAGTTTAGTTTTGCATCAGGGAGCCCACCTCTGAGCAAATAGAACATTTGCTGCTGCAAACCTAAGGAGCCTGCAGCAGTGGAATGTGCCTCTGGGGCAATGGAAGAAAAATCTATATTAACATTTTTAAATTTCCCAGGCAGAGAGAGAGATAATCGATCATAAATAAGAAGAGAAAATGCTGGAAATACTCAGCAGGTCAGGCAGCTTCTGTGGAGAGAGAAACAGAATAATTCAGTGATTGGTGATGGGAAATATGTTGAATGATGTGTTCCAGTCATTAACGTGGCATTTGAATGCGCTCACCCATTTTAGGACAGACATATTAAACTGCTATCACTTCCAGTAAGGAATGGCCTAAGTGGCAGTGGACCACTGGGAGATGACAGAGCAGCTTCCCACTGCATCTTCAGCCCCAGCTGCTAAAATTTTATTGGGAAATTTCAGTAGAAAATCTCCTTATGATTCCCACTCTCATTGTAACTTATAGCAGGAAAAGCCATTTTTTAAAATACATTTTTATGCGATGTGGGCATCACTGGCAATGCCAGCATTTATTGCCCATCCCTAGTTGCCCTTGAGAAGGTGGTGGTGAGCTGCCGCCTTGAACTGCTGCAGTCCGTGTGGTGAAGTTACTCCCACAGTGCTGTTAGGGAGGGAGTTCCAGGATTTTGACCCAGCGACGATGAAGGATAGGCGATATACTTCTAAGTCAGGATGGTGTGTGACTTGGAGGTGAACCTGGAGGTGGTGGTGTTCCCATGCGCCTGCTGCCCTTGTCCTTCTAGGTGGAAGAGGTCGCGGGTTTGGGAGGTGCTGCTGAAGAAGCCTTGGCGAGTTGCTGCAGTGCATCATTAGTAATACCAGCATTAGATAGAATATTTAAATATAATGTATACTCTGAGTCTACTGGCAGTTTAACAATAACACATTAACTAAGCACCATGCTAATTTTCATGTCACTACTGTAGTGTATGTAACCTGAAGAAGGAACTATATTCTGCAGCCCTTGTATACTGCAGTACCAGTAGTGACCACCCCTGTATATAAGCCTGTGCAGTAACCTTGCATAGTAGTTCCAGTTTTGTCTCCGTTCAGTAAACACCTGTTATAACCAACTTCTGCAGTCCGTGTCTCAATTACACACGGACATTACATTGGCGACGAACAGATCCGAACTTACCTACAGTTCTGCACCACCTCACGGGGATCCACCCCTGAAGCGAAGTTATTGGAGGTCGAGGCCAGAAGGAAGAAATCCAAAAAGAAAAAAAAACAAACAGCAGAAACGGGCATCGACCGTGGACAACCGCCCTCTGATTCATCGAATTAGAAGATTTGCAGGAGAGGCTGTCGAGAGCGGGGCTTGGTTATCCAGTCTATGGTGTTCCAGCTAACCGGGCTGGTGGCAGGTAGTACACTGATCCTTTCTGGGCTGCAGCGGGCTAGAGCTCGATCGGGTGGCTTTTCAACGGGGCCGAGCAGCGTTGTCGGGAAGAGGAGAGAGAGAGAGAGAGAGAGAGAGGGTGGAGCACACAGGGCGCGGCCGGTGCTACGAAGCCGGGCAGCGTACAGACCCGAGAAGAGGGAGGGAAGTGTCCCATAGGGTCTGCTCTGACGACGGGAACAGTAATTAAAATAGAAATTTGAAGCGCAGAAAGCTGCGAGGAGCTGCAGTTTGCCACGGGGACCGCGGAGAGCGGCGTTGGCAGCAGCGCGGGGGGAAGCGCGCGAAGACCATAGGGCGTCGCCATCAAGGCATAAAAACGCCAGCAACAGCGCGAGCAGCAGCGGGAAGGCAAAGCGTGGGAGGCGCATTTTGTTCAATCGGGGAAGAAGGCAAAGTGCGGGAGGCGCCATCTTAAATCTCCAAGATGCCGAAGACTGGCAATATCACTGCCTTCGATAATGCAATAGAAGACTGGACCACGTATGTGGAAAGAGTCGAAGTATATTGCGAGGCAAATGAAGTAGCCGATGAGAAAAAGGCATCGGTACTACTAAACTTAATGGGCGCAAGAACGTACGGCCTATTGCGGAACCTGATCACTCCAGTCAAACCGATGGAGAAGAGTTTTAACGAAATTGTTGATATCCTACATGTGGTGTATGTGCCTTTAAGAGCCCCCTGTGTACTGTAATGCCGGTGATGGCCACTCGGGCTATATAAGCCTGTATAGTGTCTTGTATCTATTAGTTCACCTCCAGACTTTGTTCAGTAAACACCTGTGAAACCAACTCCTGCATTCTGTGTCTCCATTAACACATGAATACAATAGTGGAGACGAATTGGAAACGGACTTACCTGCAATTCGGCAGCACCTCAAGGAGATCGATTCCTCAGACGAAAGTCAAAGAAAAACAAGAAAGAAAAAAAAAAACTGTGGTTTCACCAGCTAGCCGAGCTGGTGGCAGGTACTGCAATAATCCTTCCTGGGCGGCGGGCTGGGGCTCCATCGGCTGGCTCTGCAGCGGGGCCGAGCAGCGAAGGCGGAGGCAAACAGAGACAGAGGGTGGAGCACTCGGGAGACGGCCGGCGCTGCAAAGCAGGTCGGCGTTCGGACCAAGCAGAGGGAGGGAAAAGTCCCAGAGAGTCCGGCGGGAACGAGTCTCCACCTATTAAAAATATCTATGTAAATAAAAACCGCGGAGAACAGCAGCGGCGGGAAAGCGCGGGAGGCGCCATTTTTTTTTCTGCGGGGAAGAAAGGAAAGCGCGGGAGGCGCCATTTCTTTTCAAGATGCCTAAGACTGGCAATATTACTGCTTTCGATAGCGATATAGAGGATTGGACCACATATGTGGAAAGAATGGAGGTATATTGCACAGCAAATGAAATAGAGGATGATAAGGCATCAGTACTTCTAAATCTAATGGGCACAATGACATACGGGCTGTTACAAAACTTAATCAATCCAGCCAAACCGAAGGACAAGAATTTTAAGGAGATTGTTGTTACCCTAGAGGAGCACTTAAACCCAACACCGCTGCTGATAGCGGAACGATTGAAATTCTTCAGGAGGAATCAGCACAAGAATGAAAGTAACACTGATTACCTCACCGAATTAAGGAAGCTGTCAAAGCACTGCCAATTCGGGGCAGGACTGGCATATTCTCTTCGAGACAAATTCGTCTGCGGTCTCCTAAGTGAAGGAACACAGAAAAGGCTACTTTCTGAGAAAGATTTGACACTGGACAAGGCTTTCAATGTGGCTGTATCATATGAAGCAGCCGCAAGAGGAGCTGCAGAGATACAGCAAAAGCCACAGGACTTCGGCACCCATGAAATGACACAGGGTTTCGAGAGATGTTATCGCTGCGGCAGATCCACCCATGACCAGAGGGACTGCTGGTTCAAGGACAAAGCATGCAGGCAATGCGGAAAGATTGGACACATTGCACATGTATGCCGATCTGGAAACAAAAAATCCACGGACAGGAAAAAATCAATAAGGAAAAGCACAGAAAGGTACAAATGATGACGGACAGTAGCTCCGAAGACCAGAAGAGCGACAGCGACTCCGGAAACAAGAGACTAAGCTGTCTCAAATTACATAATGTAATTGCCAAAGAAGATTACCAGACCATTTGGGTTACCCTCACGATAGCGGGGTCCCCAGTTAAAATGGAGCTAGATACAGGATCAGCTCTGACCGTCATAAGTCGACAGGATTACGAGCGGCTATTTCCGCATATACCTTTGAAAGACACATCCATTATCTTGAAGACATATACGGGGCAGAAAGTATACCCCAAAGGGAAAATAAGGGTGCCTGTTGTATACAACGGCAAGGAAATACAGAAGTTGTATTTATACGTTCTGCAAGATGGTGGTCCACCGCTGTTGGGGCGTGAATGGATCAGGAAGATACATTTAGACTGGCACTCCATTCAGACACTGACGGTGACCAGTAAGGAAAAAAATGATGATGACGTCATACCTGAACGATTAAAAGACATCTTGGCCAACGCCAAGGAAGTGTTTCAACAGGAACTAGGAACCTTGAAAGGCGTCACCACCTCAATAAAAGTGGAAGATGCGGCAATTCCCAAGTTTTTTAAGGCAAGGCCGGTGCCATACGCAATTCGTCCAGCAGTCGAGGCAGAGCTGGAGAATTTGGAAAAGGCAGGCGTATTATCCAAGATAGATTGGAGCGAGTGGGCAACACCCATCATCCTGGTCATGAAGAAAACGTTGAATAATGATAAACCTGAAGAACAGAGAAAAATTCGCATCTGTGGGGACTTCAAGGTGACTGTAAACCCGGTCCTTCACACGGTACAGTATCCTCTTCCGAGGATAGAAGATATTTTTGCCTCACTATCCGGAGGGAAACGTTTCACCAAAATTGACTTGGCACAGGCATATCTACAGATGGAGGTTGAAGAGGCCTCTAAAAAGTATCTCACGATAAACACACACAAAGGCCTGTACCAGTACAATCGACTGGTTTTCGGAGTAGCATCAGCTCCAGCTATCTGGCAAAGAGCTATGGAGCAAGTCCTCCAAGGGATTCCGGGGACTCAATGCTACCTAGACAACATCCTTGTAACAGGAGAAAATGACAACGAGCACCTTGCCAATTTGGAGCAGGTGCTCACTAGGCTGAGAGAATGGGGCCTACGAGCAAATCGCCCCAAGTGCGAATTTTTCCAGAAACAAATATATTGTGGCCACATAATTAACGAGGAAGGGTTGCATAAGTCACCTGAAAAAATTGAAGCGGTCATAAAAGCCCCAGCACCTGCAAATGTCTCACAATTAAGGTCATTCCTGGGATTGATAAATTACTAACATAAATTTTTACCGAACTTGTCAACTCTTCTGCACCCTCTTAATGAACTGCTACAAACGGGAGTAATTTGGAAATGGAGCGAAGACTGTAAACGTGCCTTCCATAAATGCAAAGGCTTGATCACGTCCAAGGAAGTTTTGGCTCATTACAACCCATCACTGCCAATCAGACTGGCATGCGATGCATCCCCTTACGGCGTAGGAGCGGTATTATCGCATAGATTCCCTGATGGCTCGGAGCGGCCGATAGCTTTTGCGTCACGCTCATTGAACTCAGCTGAGCGTAACTATGCCCAAATCGACAGGGAAGCACTCAGCCTGGTATGGGGAGTGAAGAAATTCAACCATTACCTACACGGACAAAAATTTACCTTGTTGACTGACCATCAACCCCTCATCTCCATATTCAACCCTAAAAAGGGCGTTCCCATTATGACAGCGCAAAGGCTACAGAGGTGGTCCCTTTTCCTAGGGGCACACCAATATGACATAGAATACAAAGGATCAAAACAGCATGGGAATGCTGACGGTTTATCGCGCCTACCGTTGCCAACGGTAGAAGAGGCACCTACAGTGGACCCAGTGGAGATGTTCCACTCAACCATAGTGGAATATCTACCAGTAACAAATTCTGCCATTGAAAAGGAAACGAGAAATGACTCGACTCGCTCACGAGTCTACGATTTAACAGTGAAGGGATGGCCAGCACATGGCGAACCACTGTTGCCAGCATTCTCGCAAAGAAGAGAACAGCTGTCAGTGTGCCGAGGAACCTTGATGTGTGGATCCAGAGTGGTGATTCCACCCAAACTCCAGGATAAAGTGCTAAAGGAGCTTCACGAGGGGCATCTGGGTGGAGTGAAAATGAAGAACCTAGCCAGAGCATTTGTGTGGTGGCCAGGTATCGATGGAGACATAGAAGAAATGACCAAGAGCTGCCTAGGATGCCAGAAGGTCCAAAACGCCCCACCACAAGCCCCTCTATATCCATGGGAGTGGCCCTCATCTCCATGGCAAAGGGTACACATCGACTTTGCTGGTTCATTTATGGACTCAATGTTCTTAATCGCGGTTGATGCACACTCCAAGTGGCCGGAGGTAATAAAGATGTCCTCCACCACCACGGAAAAAACCATCACAGTATTAAGGACCATATTTGCCAGGAATGGGCTGCCTGAACAGATCTGTTCTGATAATGGACCGCAATTTGTGTCCGAAGAATTCAGGAAGTTCTTAAAAAAACAATGGGGTTAAGCACTACACGTCCGCCCCATACCATCCTGCCACCAATGGATTGGCTGAAAGGTTTGTCCAGACCTTCAAGAAGGCCATAAAGGCCATGGGTAATGAAGACATAAATCTACAGCATAAGGTAGATAACTACTTGTTTACATACAGGAATGCAACACGTGGTTACAAACAAAACTCCCGCCATGATTTTCTTCAATAGAAGCCTAAGATGCCGGCTGGATTTGATCAAGCCAAACATCAGAAGGGACGTGGAGAACCGGCAATTTCAAGGCATGAATGAAAGGCCAACTAGAACCTTCCAGATAGGTCAACAAGTTTTGGCCCGGGACTACCGTACCGAGAAATGGCAGCCTGGAACTATTTGCACACGACTAGGACCGCTGATGTATACCGTGGACATTGGAGAAAGCATAATAAGGCGCCATGCTGACCAGATCATAGAGTCATCCAAAAAGGGACAACCTACACCACAACTCTATACGCCTAATGAGGAAGCAGAGATACCCATAGTATCTACCTCCGATCCGGTGATACTGGAACCAGATGAACCCGACACTGGCATTCAAGTCGAATCGACCTTGCCAAAAGAACCTACTACACCACCAAAAACTACTACACCACCGAGGCGTTATCCGGACCGAGTCAGGAAGCCTCCAGAGAGACTGACTTATAATTGATTAACTGCAGCAAATGTGTAGATTATTGTTCTTGTAACATGTTAATTAATGATTACTTAAAATGTTATGTACTGGTTCTCTAAAAGGGGAGGAATTGTGGTGTATGTGCCTTTAAGAGCCCCCTGTGTACTGTAATGCCGGTGATGGCCACTCGGGCTATATAAGCCTGTATAGTGTCTTGTATCTGTTAGTTCACCTCCAGACTTTGTTCAGTAAACACCTGTGAAACCAACTCCTGCATTCTGTGTCTCCATTAACACACGGATACAACACTACAGGAACACCTAAATCCTACACCGCTGCTGATAGCAGAAAGATTTAAATTCCACAAGAGAAATCAGCATAAAGATGAGAGCAATGCTGATTACCTTACGGAACTACGCGGGCTATCGAAGCACTGCCAGCTCAGAGCAGGACTGGCAGATACCCTACGGGACAAATTTGTCTGTGGACTCCTGAGTGATGGAACCCAGAAGAGGTTACTCTTCGAGAAAGAGCTGACGCTAGATAAGGCTTTCAGCGTGGCAGTATCGTACAAAGCAGCAGCAAGGGGAGCTGCGGAAATACAGCAAAAGCCACAGGAATACGGCACCCATGAAATGACACGGGATTTGAAAAATGTTATCGCTGCGGCAGAACAACCCATGACCAGAAGGACTGCTGGTCCAAGGACAAAACATGCAGGCAATGCAGAAAGATGGGACACATTGCACGAGTTTGCAGGTCTGGGAAGAAGACTAATGACAACAAAAAGGCTACTAAGGAACAGTACAGGAAAGTACAAAAGATGATGGACAGTAGTTCCGAAGACCAGAAGAGCGATAGTGAATCCGGGAACAAGAGACTAAGTTGTCTCAAACTACACAACGTAATCGCAAAAGAGGATCACCGAACCATTTGGGTCACCCTCACAATAGCAGGGTCCCAAGTCAAAATGGAATTGGATACAGGATCAGCCCTGACCATCATGAATCGACGAGACTACGAGCGGCTATTCTCACACATACCCTTGAAAGACACATCCATTGTCTTGAAGATGTATACGGGGCAGAAAGTATACCCCAGAGGGAAAATAAGAGTGCCTGTCGAATACAACGGCAAGGAAATACAGAAATTGTATCTGTACATACTGCAAAATGATGGACCACCGTTATTGGGACGTGAATGGATCAGAAAGATAAGTTTAGACTGGCACTCCTTTCAGGCACTGACTGTGGCTGGTAAAAAGGATGACGACGTCACACCTGGACGATTGTCAAAAATCTTAGCTAACACTAAAGAGGTATTTCAACAAGGACTGGGAACTTTTAAAGGCGTAACCGCCTCGATAAAAATAGAAGAGAATGCAATTCCCAAGTTTTTCAAAGCAAGACCGGTACCGTATGCAATTCGCCCAGCCGTCGAGGCAGAGCTGGAGAATCTGGAGAATGCAGGCGTGTTATCTAAGGTAGACTGGAGCGAGTGGGCGACACCCATCGTTCCCATCATGAAGAAAACGTTAAACAATAAGTCTGAGGAGCCAAGGAAGGTTCGCATCTGTGGGGACTTCAAGGTGACTGTGAACCCAGTCCTTCACACAGTACAGTATCCTCTTCCGAGGATAGGAGATATTTTCGCCTCACTATCTGGAGGGAAGCGTTTTACAAAAATTGACCTAGCACAAGCATATTTACAGATGGAGGTTGAAGAATCCTCTAGGAAATATCTCACGATAAACACTCACAAAGGTCTTTACCAGTATAATCGACTGGTATTCGGAGTAGCATCAGCTCCGGCGATATGGCGATGGAACAAGTCCTGCAAGGGATTCCGTGGACTCAGTGTTACTTGGACGACATCCTAGTGACAGGTGAAAATGACAGTGAACACCTTGCCAACCTAGAGCAGGTGCTCACTAGACTAAGAGAACTTGGGCTACGAGCCAATCACCCCAAGTGCGAGTTTTTTAAGAAACAGATATTGTATTGTGGCCACGTGATTGATGAAGAGGGGTTACATAAGTCCCCTGACAAAATTGAAGCGGTAGTTAAGGCTCCAGCGCCTGAAAATGTGTCGCACCTGAGGTCATTCCTCGGATTGGTGAATTACTACCATAAGTTTTTGCCGAATTTGTCCACAATTCTGCACCCACTGAACGCCCTACTACAAACTGGAGTAGCATGGAAATGGAGCGATGAATGTAAGCGGGCCTTTCAGAAGTGTAAAGACCTGATCACTTCAAGAGAAGTATTGGCTCACTACAACCCATCACTGCCGATAAGACTGGCGTGTGATGCGCCTCCCTACGGCATTGGAGCAGTACTGTCACATAAATTCCTTGATGGTTCAGAGAGGCCGATAGCTTTTGCGTCACGCTCGTTAACTTCAGCCGAGCGTAACTACGCCCAGATTGACAGAGGCCCTCAGCCTGGTGTGGGGGGTGAAGAAGTTCAATCACTACCTGCACGGACAGAAATTTACTCTATGTAATGAAATCTGTTTGTCTTGATCCTGTATTCGTATTGCACTCATGTATATTACCCTCCCCCACTGTGTATAGTTTCACTTCCTCTTTCCCGACTAACCTGGGAGGTTCCAGGTCTTTGCTCTTGGCTCCGCCCCTGACTTCTCTTACATAAAGATCCCTGGATCTGTATGACTCATTCCTGTGAACCAGTCGGCGTGTTGAGATGTTAGCACTGATCTTAGTGATTAAAAGCCAACTTGTTTAAGTCTATAACTTCTAGTTTTGTGGTTATTGAAGGCCCATCAATTTTAATCACTAAAGAATACTAGGATGGATCGACTCCTAAAACCAGAGCGTCTGGACTTGGATCCACATTCTGCTGAAGCATCAAATCAATTTGGACACTGGCTCAAATGCTTCGAACTCTTCGCGGGGGCCTCATCCGCTAGCGAGGTAGATAAACTGAGTCTACTGACTACTCGCGTAAGTCATCGGATTTATTCGTTCATCCGGGATGCCACCTCTTACACGGAGGCCATCACTATCCTGAAGGCCCAATATCAGAGGCCGGTAAATGAAGTGTACGTCAGACATCTGCTGGCTACACGCAGGCAGCGACCAGAGGAATCAATGGACGATTTCTTACAGGGCCTAAAGGACCTGGTCCGGGACTGTAACTGCAAGGCAGTGACGGCCAACGCGTACTCTGATGAATTGGTCCGCGATTCCTTCATCACGGGCCTCAAATCGAATTATATCTGGCAGAGACTGCTGGAGAAGAAGGTCCTGGACTTAAAAAAGGCAGTGGCCACTGCGCGATCGCTGGACATGGCCCAGAAAAACTCTGACTCTTATTCTTCCGGCCATGTGGCCCTCACCGCCTTGTGCGTGCTGAGGGGGCAGCCATCTTGGAATCAGCCATCTTCCCCATCCAGGTCTCAGACCAGCTCTACGCCGCCGGAGTCCCCACACAGAAGTTCACCCAGGAGTCCTACTACAGCGGCAATGTCTCGAGGCCCGAAATGCTACTTCTGCGGCCAGGCCAAGCACCCCAGACAACGATGCCCAGCGAAGGACGCTACATGCTTCAAATGTAAGAAAAAGGGGCATTTTAGCAAAGTCTGCAGGGGGAATCCGATTTCCAACTCCGTCACCGCCTCGTGCGTGCCGTGCGGGCCGCCATCTTGGGATCGGTCATCTTTTCCCCACTCAACGGCCGCCCAGGGCTCAACAGTGGCTTCGATCACGGTGGATCAATCCAGGCCACACCCGTTGACAAAATCCATGATGGACGTACAGGTAAACGGGAATTTAACGAAATGTTTAATTGACTGTGGGAGTACCGAGAGTTTTATCCACCCTAGCCTGGTACGGCGGCACTCATTAACGGTAACCCCTACACGGAGCAGATTTGCTATGGCTGCTAAGCCCCACACTTCGGACATTTTGGGCTACTGTGTGGTAACACTGACTGTAAAAGGCATCGGACTACAAGGATTTTAAACTCCTCGTGATGCCAGAACTCTGTGTTAATGTAATCTTGGGCCTGGACTTCCAGTGCCACCACGAAAGTGTCACGCTAGCATATGGCGGGTCCCAGCCGCCACTCACAGTCTGTGGCCTATCAACCTTAAAAATCAGCCCGCCCTCTTTATTCGCTAATCTCGCTCCGAACTGTAGGCCCATAGCGACCAAAAGTAGATGGTACAGTCTGGAAGACAGACACTTTATCAAGGCGGAAGTGGACAGACTCCTGTGGGAAGGCATTATTGAATGCAGTACCAACCCGTGGCGTGCCCAAGTAGTCATAGTTAAAAATAGCGAAAAGAAACGGATGGTAATTGACTACAGCCAGCCTGTTAATATTTATACCCAGTTGGACGCCTACCCTTTACCCCGCATATCAGAAATGGTCAACCAGATTGCGCAATACCGAGTCTTCTCGACTATCGACCTCAAATCCGCGTATCACCAGCTCCCCATTAGAATGGAGGACCGCCCATACACCGCCTTTGAGGCGAACGGACGCCTCTACCATTTTCTCAGAGTGCCCTTCGGGGTAACAAATGGGGTCTCGGTCTTCCAACGTGAGATGGACCGCATGGTTGACTAGAATAAACTACAAGCTACCTACCCCTATCTGGACAATGTCACTATCTGCGGGCACAACCAGCAAGACCACGATCTAAATCTTGCGAGATTTTTAAAAACTGCCCTAAAGCTGAATCTAACCTACAACGAAGACAAATGTGTCTTCAACACAACCCGTCTCTGTATCCTCGGCTGTGTGGTGGAAGATGGGGTAATTGGACCGGACCCTGACCGATTACGCCCCCTAAAGGAACTGCCCCTGCCACACAATCCCAAAGCTTTAAAAAGGTGCCTGGGATTTTTTTCGTATTATGCCCAATGGGTGCCCAATTACTCTGATAAGGCCCGACCCCTCATTAAATCGACGACCTTCCCACTATCAGCTGAAGCTCGGGAGGCTTTCACCAGTATTAAACAGGACATTGAAAGGGCTGCAGTGTGTGCAGTGGATGAATGCATTCCCTTTCAAGTCGAAAGCGATGCGTCAGACTTTGCCTTAGCTGCGACCCTCAATCAGGCTGGGAGACCTGTGGCCTTCTTCTCCCGAACCCTTCAGGGACCTGAAATCAGGCACTCTTCTGTCGAGAAGGAGGCACAGGCTATAGTGGAGGCAGTGCGGCACTGGAGACACTACCTAGCCGGCAAACGTTTCACCCTGCTCACCGACCAGCGGTCGGTGGCTTTCATGTGTAATAACAAACAAAGGGGGAAAATCAAGAATGACAAAATACTCAGGTGGAGGATCGAACTATCCACGTTTGACTATGATATTATGTACAGGCCGGGAGCCCTTAATGAACCCCCAGATGCCCTATCGCGGGGAATGTGTGCCAGCATTCATACGGACAAATTACAGGGTCTCCACAACGACCTCTGTCACCCAGGGGTCACCCGACTATACCATTTTATAAAGCCCCGCAATTTGCCCCACTCCATCGAGGAGGTCAGGGCAATGACCAGAGCCTGCCGCATCTGTGCGGAATGCAAGCCTCGTTTCTACAGGCCTGACCGTGCACACCTTATCAAAGCCACACGGCCATTCGAGCGCCTAAGTCTGGACTTCAAGGGACCCCTTCCCTCTGCCGACCGTAACGTATACTTCCTCAATATCATTGATGAATATTCCCGCTTCCCCTTCGCCATTCCCTGCCCAGACTTGACCAGTGCCACGGTCATCAAGTGTCTCTGTAATCTATTCTGCATGTTTGGCATGCCAAACTACATACACAGCGATAGGGGGACGTCATTCATGAGTGACGAGCTGCGGCAGTTCTTGCTCTGGAAGGGGATAGCCACTAGCAGAACCACTAGCTACAACCCCCGGGGTAATGGGCAAGTGGAAAGGGAGAATACTACTGTTTGGAAGGCTGTCACGTTAGCCTTAAAGTCAAAATGCCTTCTGACCTCCCGCTGGCAGGAAGTCCTCCCAGACGTGCTCCACTCCATAAGGTCTCTGTTATGTACTGCCACTAACGCTACCCCTCATGAAAAGATGTTCGTTTCCCCCCGGAAATCCACCTCGGGCATATCTCTACCCGCGTGGCTGACGTCTCCGGGGACAGTACTATTGCGGAAGCATGTGAGAGGCCATAAAACGGACCCCCTTGTGGAAAAGATACAGCTCCTCCATGCAAACCATCAGTACGCCTATATCGAATACTCTGACGGGCGAGAGGACACTGTTTCCATAAAAGACGTCGCTCCCTCGGGGAGCGGAGAGAACGATGGGAGACTACCCGATGAAGACCTACACTACAAAGAGACAGGACGCCCAGAGGTATCAATACCCAACTTTAACCTGGAGGACACTGCAGATAACCTGGAAGACACTGCGGAGGCCCGGACAGCGGAGGAACCAGAATCCACTCCCCTAGAGGCACCCCAACCGGCTTTGCGCCGATCACTGAGAACTGCAAAACCTCCTGACAGACTCACTTATACCAACTTTTAAGAAACATCACCCCGATGGACTAAATCTATAGAAGGGGTGAATGTAATGAAATCGGTTTGTCTTGATCCTGTATTCGTTTTGCACTCATGTATATTACCCTCCCCCACTGTGTATAGTTTCACTTCCTCTTTCCCGACTAACCTGGGAGGTTCCAGGTCTTGGCTCTGGCTCCGCCCCTGACTTCTCTTACATAAAGATCCCAGGATCTGTATGACTCATTCCTGTGAACCAGTCGGCATGTTGAGATGTTAGCTCTGATCTTAGTGATTAAAAGCCAACTTGTTTAAGTCAATAACTTCTAGTTTTGTGGTTATTGAAGGCCCATCACTCTACTAACTGATCATCAACTTCTTGTCTCCATTTTCAACCCTCAGAAGGGCGTACCGATAATGACGGCACAACGGCTACAGAGGTGGTCCCTTTTCCTAGGGGCACACCAATATGACACCGAGTACAAAGGAACTAAACAGCGTGGGAATGCTGATGGATTGTCGCGCCTACCGTTGCCGACGGTAGAAGAAGCACCTGCAGTGGATCCTGTGGAGATATTCCACTCGATCATAGTCGAATGTCTACCTGTGACAAATGCAAACATAGAAAAGGAAACACGAAATGACCCGACACTCTCCAGGGTCTATGATTTAACGATGAAGGGATGGCCAGCACATGGCGAACCACTGTTGCCAGCATTCTCGGCGAGAAGAGAACAGCTGTCAGTGTGCCGAGGAACCTTGATGTGTGGATCCAGAGTAGTAATTCCACCCAAATTGAAGGATAGAGTGCTCAATGAGCTTCATGAGGGTCATCTGGGCGGGGTAAAAATGAAGAACTTAGCCAGAGCATTTGTGTGGTGGCCGGGAATCGATAGAGAAATCGAAGAGATGACCAAGAGCTGTACAGGATGCCAGAAGGTCCAAAACGCCCCACCACAAGCCCCTCTACACCCATGGGAGTGGCACTCATCTCCATGGCAAAGGGTGCACATTGATTTTGCTGGTCCATTTATGGACTCGATGTTTTTAATTGCGATGGATGCACATTCAAAGTGGCCAGAGGTAATAAAAATGTCCTCAACCATGACAGAAAAAACTATCACAGTCTTACGAACCATATTCGCCAGAAATGGGCTGCCTGAACAGATTTGCTCTGACAATGGGCCACAGTTTGTGTCTGAAGAGTTCCGGAGGTTTTTAAAGAACAATGGTGTTAAGCATTACACATCCGCCCCATATCATCCAGCCACCAATGGATTGGCTGAGAGGTTCGTTCAAACATTCAAGAAGGCTATCAAGGCAATGTGTAATGAAGACATACCCCTACAACACAAGGTGGATAACTTCTTGTTTGCCTACCGGAATGCGACACATGCGGTTACCAACCAAACTCCAGCCATGATGCTCTTCAATCGAAGACTAAGATGCCGATTGGATTTGGTTAAGCCAAACATCAGAAGAGATGTGGAGAACAGACTGTTTCAGAATATGAATGAAAGGCCAACCAGGAGTTTCAAGATAGGTCAACCAGTTTTGGCCCGGGACTACCGCACAGAGAAATGGCAGCCAGGAACGATCTGCACACGGCAAGGACCTCTAATGTATAACGTGGACGTTGGAGAGAGCATTGTAAGACGCCATGCTGACCAGATTCTAGAGTCACTGGAAAACGTCAAATCTACACTGCGATCCTATACACCTGGTGATGAAACCGAAGTACCAATTGCATCTACCTCAGAATCGGTGATATTGGAAGCAGACGAACCAAACAACGATGTTGATCCCGAATCAACTTTGCCAGAAGAACCTGATACCCCAAAGAGGCGTTATCCGGACAGAATCAGGAAGCCTCCTCAAAGACTGAATTTATAATTGATTAACTTCAGCTAATGTATATAGCAACTGTAATTGTAAATATGTTATTTAATTATTAATTGAATGTTATGTACTGTTTAGCTAAAAGGGGAGGAATTGTAGTGTATGTAACCTGAAGAAGGAACTATATTCTGCAGCCCCTGTATACTGCAGTACCAGTAGTGACCACCCCTGTATATAAGCCTGTGTAGTAACCTTGCATAGTAGTTCCAGTTTTGTCTCCGTTCAGTAAACACCTGTTATAACCAACTTCTGCAGTCTGTGTCTCAATTACACATGGACATTACAACTACGATCTAATTAAACTTTTAAAAGGTTCATTAGTTTCCTACATTACAACAGTGACTACACATCTAACGTATTTCATTGGCTGTAATGTGCTTTGGGACATCCTGAGATTGTGAAAGACACTATATAAATGCAAGTCTTTCTTTTATTCTCTTTTACAGTTGAGTGTTGCTACAGCATAGTCAGACTCAAACTGCAATCCCTTTGTAAATTATACTGTGGTTTTGAAGTGTTCACAGCTGAAGGCACGGGGAAAGCATCACAATCTCTGGATTAGAGAATCTGGAGTATTTTCTGACTCAATGAAGTCTTATTTCAGTTACCCTATTTAGAGGATGGCACTAGGTAAAGGAAAGCTATCTAAGCACATGAGGGAGAAAGGAATAGAAGGTTATTATGTTAGGGTTAGATGAAGAGGGGTGGGAGGAGGCTTGTGTGGATCATAAACACTGGCATGGACCAGTTGGGCCGACTGGTCTGTTTCTGTCCTGTACATTCTATGGGGGAAAAATTCAGTTGTTTGCGCCTCCCGTTACGCCTTAAGAGGGTGCTCGCAAAATTAACTAGACATTTTGCGGCGGCGCTAAACACTACCACCACGATCTCCTGCGCCAGCAGATTGTGACGTCAGTTGAGTGCGCAACGCCCCGGTAGCACCCCGGACCGGATATTGAGTGGCGCCACCTGCCGCTAGCAACGGCAGGTTGAGGGGAGCGTTTTTCAGTCAGAAAGGGACTGGGGGAGCGCTATTTAAAGGTGACCGCTTCCTGCCTTTTTTTGTTGGTGACATCTTTGCACCACGCATTCTGAGAGAGAGAGAGAGAGAGAGACTTCTGGAGAGATTCAACGCTGTGTGAGGGAGTTTTGGGTACTGAGCAGCACTTTGCAGGTTCATTTTGATTTGCCCTTCCTTGCTTTGCCAGCGCTCTAAGGTAGCGCCTCGCTCCTCGGCCTTTGCGCCTTAAGACAGGTGTGAAGCGCCTGATTTAGCACTCCAATCACCTCCGGGGGCGATAAAAGCCAAATTTGCCGTCGGAGGCGATAATTAGCGCCAGGCGCTAAACTTTGCGCCCGGCCGATAATGGCGCCCCAAAAGGGGCGATACTGAATTTTTCCCCCTATGTATTTCTATCTATAAGTCTTCATCTCAAATAACAACAGAAAACGCTGGAAAAACTCAGCAGGCCAGGCAACATCCGTGGAGAGAGAAATAGAGTTAACGTTTCGGGTCGAAACCCTTCTTCAGAACATTGGTTTCACTGAAGGCCCAAAATGTGCTCAGCCATACAAAAACCCTACATTCCAGCCCAATACGTCTGCCTTTCTAACTCTGGCCAATTATGCAATTCACAATTCACAATTCAAATCGCTTTATTGGCATGATAAGTTACATCTTATGTTGCCAAAGCATCAAAATACATTTATGGTTTAGCACATAAACGCAGTTCTATTCATACAGTGTATAAACAGGTATATCCCTGAGTGTATAAATATGCATCTACCCTTGCTTCACTCCATCAGTGGCAAGAGCTATCAGCTATCTCAGTTCACGGGTTGGGTATTTCCTTCCTTAATTACTTTGTCTGGCCACAACGTGCTAAAGTTAATGAGACATTTAGAAGCTTTCTTGAGTGCCAGCCACAAAGTTAACGCTGCATCAAGATGGACACTGACAGTGCAGGTGTGAAAGAAGTGAATGTTTGGGCCAGTGCTTATCATGTTCCTTTACTGACTCTTTACCAGTTAGGAGTACAGTGTTTGGGGCATCATTGTTGTGGCCATATACTTAATTAGAGATGGAAATTCTGGCTAACCTTACCTTTCAACTTGTCCTCAGTTCAGAGAACTTTTTGTCATCTGCTCCTACTACCTATGGATGTGGGAGACACCGTTGACTCAATCTGCCACCTCCTGCCATGTTTGCTGCACTGCTGCACGTTGGGGCATAGGAGAGCCCCCAAAATGGCTACCCTCTTCCGCTGTACCTCTTCAGCCTGTATTACTAAAGGGAACAGTTCTGCCCACGTTTCCTTGCCCACTTTCCATTTGCTGGCCTTGCAGCAGTCAAAAATCAGGCTTGCGTGAAGTTGGAGGATCAGCCCTTTAAGTGTTCTCCAGGTATCTTGTTCCCCCACCAATCATATAATTTTTCAGAAACACAGAGGCCTAGAAATTGAGTTGCCTTAGCGCCGCTTTTGCGGCGCTAGAGGGCCCAGCGCTGCAATTGGCGCCGGCGCCGAAATTGCCTGGGGCCCTTCCGCCGCGCTAGACCGGTAGCGCTGCGCCGGCACCGATGACGTCATCGGTGTGCGCAGCGTCCCGGTTGCCATGGCGACGGGCCCCAGCGCCGAAATTCAGTTGCGGCCGCCTCACCCGTGGCAGCCGCAACTAAGACTCTGGCAACAGAGTCTTACCTGACTTTGCGCCGGCGCATTAAAGGCCCCGCGGCGGCCGGCCGCTTTCCCGCTGGCCGCAGCTCCCTCCCCGGACTTCCCCCCCCCCCCCCCCCCCCCCCCCGGAACAGAAGCAAGCCCGGCACTTGTCCGAGGTGCCGGGCTCATTTTTAGAACGATTTTCGCGGGCCGCGGCCGGGTGCAGGCAGCTCCTCCTTAAGGGAAGGAGGAGGCCTGCACTTCCCGAACCTGCCGCACCGCAGCGGGCACCGCAGCGCCGGAATAGCGCCGATATTCAGCACGTAGCGCCAGTTTTCAGGCGCAAACACCTCTCAGCAGCGCTGGCAGCCGTTTGGGCGCAGAACTATTGAATTTTGGGCCCGACCAGCGCGACTTAGCTCCGGCACTAACTTCCGGCGCTAAAGCCCTGGCTGCGCCAAAACTCAATTTCTAGGCCAGAGAGTTTATTCCAATTATTTTCATTAGCTGCCTTCATTGAAGTAGCTGCCACCCTTGCTGCAGAAAGCCCCACGAGAGCACAATCCTGATGGTAGTTCAATTGAGATCACTTGTGCAGTCAAGTCCTGGAGTGGGGCTTGAACACGTTACTGTTTAACTCAGACGTGAGGGGGCTACCAGCTGAGCCAAGATGACACTGTTAAACACTTGACTAATGAGAAAAAACAAATTGAGATACAGAGTTGACAGTCACAACCTAGGCTCGAAAGTCACAACAGACAGACTAGACAAAAAAAAACCAAAGAAATTTCATTTAAGAAGTAATTATTTTCCCTTTTATTTGAAGATTTGTAAAATATATTTTCATGCCTTCTGCTGGCAACCATACCTTCAATGTATTTTGGCAGTTCTATTTCATATTAAAAGAATAAAATTGAGAACCGTAAATGATGATTCCCCCTCCAGTTGCATAACTTTCGGTTTCCATGGTGTCCTAGCACATGCTGCTCTTTTATGATCTGTTGGCTGATTTTTTTTTAAATTATGAGCGGTAGTGGCACTTTACTGGCAGCAGTAACATACCACAGTCAATAGCAAGGGAACGGTGACAAGAATGCACACCAGATGATCCAACAGTAGTTGCTGAGAGATAATAGAAGTGTACACAGGTAATCCAAGAGAATATGAGTAAATAAATCCTAACGACTCAAAAAGGAGAAAATAAATCTCTGGGGGGTAAAAATTGGGTAGCGCCCCGAAAAAGTTAGCACCCCGGCGGCTGATTTTCCCAGGTAGCGCCCTGAGAGGGAGGAGGGGCGCTGTGAGAGAACATTGCGGCGCTATGTGCCGCGGTACTGCAGGCCTTCCTCCCCTTATTAAAGGGGAGGGGCCTGGCGTAGCGCGTCCCGGCACCCAGCTGGGCCACCAGGGATCGGGAGTGTCGGCATACGAGCCCGGCACTCGAGAGGAGTGCTGGGCTCATGGAGAGCAGCCAGCACCAGCAATGGGGGGCAGGTGCTGGCAGGCGGCCAGCAACAAAAATGGTCGCCTGCCACCTCCCCTTTAACTAGCACTGCCCCGGCCGCAGGTAGTCCCCCCTGACCCCGGCGGACGTAGCGTACAACGGCAAGTCGGGGGGCGGCACCCAATATTACAGCCGGGGTGCGAGCGGAGTGCTGCGCACGGTGATGACGTCATCACCAGCGGCGCTAATGGTTAGCGCCGCCGCTAACCTCCCGCTGATTTTCGCGGGAGGTGTTAGCCGCGCCCAGGCGCTAGTTGATATGCGCCCCGTTAGCGCCAATCAACCGAATTTAGCCCCCTAGTTCCTTATCAGTAGAGGATATGGATCTGAATTGTCGGTGGGTTCACAAGTCATAGGTTAAAATGGAATTATTTACTTGCGGTAGTACTTCAGTTACATATTACACATTACTAGGGAAGTTGTGGTAGTCAGCATCCATCCCACTAGCCCCTACACAGTCATAAGAACATAAAAACATAAGAAATAGGAGCAGGAATAGGCCACTTGGCCCCTCGAGCCTGCTCCGTCTTTCAATAAGATCATGGCTGATCTTGGACTCAAAGCCACTTCCCTGCCAGCTCCCCATAACCCTTCACTCCCTTATCTTGCAAAAATCTATCTATCTCCACCTTAAATGTAATTAATGACACAGCCTCCAAAGCTCTCTCAGGAAGAGAATTCCACAGTTTTACGACCCTCTGAGAGAAGAAATTCCTCCTCATCTCAGTTCTAAAAGGGCGGCCCTTTATTCTGAAACTATGCCCCTGAGCTCTAGATTCCCCCATGAGGGGAAACATCCTCTCTGCATCTACCTTGTCGAGCCCCCTCAGTATCTTATATGTTTCAATAAGATCACCTCTCATTCTTCTAAATTCCAATGTGTAGGCCCAACCTGCTCAACCTTTCCTCATAAGTCAACACCCTCATCTCTGGAATTAACCTAGTGAATCGTCTCTGAACTGCCTCCAATGCAAGTATATCCTTCCTTAAATAAGGAGACCAAAACTGTACCCAGTACTCGAGGTGTGGTCTCACCAATACCCTGTACAGTTGTAGCAGGACTTCCCTGCTTTTATACTCCAACCACCTTGCAATAAAGGCCAATAATCCATTTGCCTTTTTGATTACTTGCTGTACCTGCATGCTAACCTTTTGTGTTTCATGCACAAGGACGCCCAGGTCCCTCTGAACTGTAGCATTTTGTAATCTCTCTCTATTTAAATAATAATTTGCTTTTTTATTTTTCCTGCCAAAGTGGATAACCTCGCACTTTCCCACATTATACACCATCTGCCAAATGTTTGCCCTCGCACTTTCCCACATTATACACCATCTGCCAAATGTTAGCCTGTCTACATCCCTTTGCAGATTCTTTGAGTCCTCTGCACAACTTGCTTTCCCACCCATCTTTGTATCATCTGCAAACTTGGTTAAATTACACTTGGTCCCTGCATCTGAGTCATTAATGTAGATTGTAAATAGTTGAGGCCCCAGCACCGATCCCTGTGGCACCCCACTAGTTACCATTTGCCAACTGGAAAATTACCCATTTATCCCGACTCTTTGCTTTCTGTTAGTTAGCCAATTCTCTATCCATGTTAATATATTACCCCCAAATCTGTGAGCTCTTATCTTATGCAGTAACCTTTTATGTGGCACCTTATCGAATGCCTTCTGGAAATCCAAATACACCACATCCACTGGCTCACCTTTGTCCACCCTGCTCGTTACATTCTCAAAGAACTCCAGCAAATTTGTCAAACATGATTTCCCTTTCATAAAACCATGCTTGACTGCATTATGATTTTCCAAATGCCCTGTTACTGCTTCCTTAATGAAGGACTCCAGCATTTTCCCAATGACAGATGTTAGGCTAACTGATCTATAGTTTCCTGCTTTCTGTCTCCCTCCTTTCTTAAATAGGGGGTGTTACATTTGTGGTTTTCCAGTCCGCTGGGACCTCTCCAGAGTCCAGGGAATTTTGGTATATTGCAACCAATGCATCCACTATCTCTGCAGCCACTTCTTTTAAGACCCTGGGATGCAGGCCATCTGGTCCAGGAGACTTGTCGTCTTTTAGTCCCATTATTTTACCAAGTACTTTTTTCTTAGTGATAGTGATTGTCTTTAGTTCCCCCCCTCCCTGTGGCCTCTCGATTATCCATTATTGGGATGTTGTTAGTGTCTTCTACTGTGAAGACAGATACAAAATATTTGTTGAGCGTCTCTGCCATTTCCCTGTTCCCCATTATTAATTCCCCAGTCTCATCCTCTAAGGGACCAACATTTACTTTAGCTACTCTCTTCCTTTTTATATACCTGTAGAAGCTCTTACTATCTGTTTTAATGTTTCTTGCCAGTTTACTCTCATAATTCATCTCTCTCTATCAATTTTTTAGTCATCCTTTGCTGGTTCTTAAAAATTTCCCAATCCTCTGGCCTCCCACCAATCTTGGCAACATTGTATGCCTTTGTTTTCAATTTGATACCATCCTTTACTTCCTTAGTTAGCCACGGATGGTGCTCCCTTCTCTTAAAATCTTTCTTTCTCACTAGTCTTCAACTCTTTCTCAAGTGATCGGTAGCAATCCATGCTGACACACTCTCTGCACCAGTCTCGATCACAATACCAGGTTTTGCTTCCAACTACTTTAAGAATCTTTCCATCCATGCTGCTGCAAATGCCTGACACCCCACTGCACGCACCTCATACTTCCAACTACATCTGTACTCGCACCCACTGACTCTGCATGTTTCAGCAGGGTTCTTTCATGCACCTCCTTTAGCTTTATCTCCTTAACAACAGTTGGTGTCATATTTAACATTTACAGTATTACAGTAACAAAGTCATACCTATACAGATTACCAAGGAAAAGTGCTCTTCCTACTTTCCTGAAGGATATTGGTTGTTTTGAAGGGATGAGCAAAATAGTGTAGATTTGACATGGTCTGTTAAAAAGCAATTGCAGAACTATAGATTTTTCACGCCAATTCTATCCCCTTATCTCTCCTCTCCTGGAGCCACTGATTTATGCTGAGTGCCACAGTCCTCTGATACATCATCCAAATGGCCATTCCTCATAAGAAATAGGAGCAGGAGTAGGCCATTCATGTGTGAGTTCAAACCGTGTGCCTTGGTAGACTATTCAATTGCGGGGAGCACCAGATCTGAGGGATTGCTGCATTGTTGGAGGTGGCACCTTTCAGGTGAGATGTTAAACCAAGCCCTGTCTGTCTGTTCCGTTAGCTATAAAAGATCCCATGACTCTTCGGAGAAGAGGCTAGATTTCTTTCTGGTCTCCTGGCCAACAGTCCTCCCTCAACCAATAGTACCAAAAATGGATTAAGTGATCATTCACCTAATTTTCTGTTTGTGAAATCTTGCTGTGAGCAAATTAGCAGCCACCTTTGCCTGGATAACAACAGTGACTATACTTCAAAAGTAATTTACAATTACCTTTGTTCTGTATGATGCAGCTGGTGGGGGTGGGGTGAGGGCAGCCACTTTGATCATTGGAAAAGGTTTAGTTTGTGGCTGGTTACATGCAGCATTCGCTGCCACTTGCTGAATCAGGGTTTCTGGAGCATACATCAGGAGAATGTGAAATCTGTTGGCCACTTCTCCAGTTCATTCTGTGCTTCCAGCAATCACCAGACTCAAATTCATGAGACATTTGCCTGTATGAAAATTGTGCACATAGTTGTCAAGCCAACTAACATACGGAGAAAAGACAGCCCCATCTGCAGTATTAGGTGCACTCCAAAAGCACATTAAAGAAGATATTGGAATGAGACTATAAGGGGGAAAAATTCGGTATTGCCCATTTTGGGGCGCTAATATCGTCCGGGTGCAAAGTTTAGAGCCCGGCGCTAATTATTGTCTCCGACTGCATAATTCACCTCTATCACCCCTGGAGGTGATTTGAGCGCTAAATCAGGCGCTACACACCTCGCTTAAGGCGCAAACGTCGAGGAGCGAGGCACTACCTCAGAAGCCAGACAGACTGGTGCCATCTAGTTCTTAAAAGGGAGGGGCCATCTTGCTGGCCTGCCACTCCCTGCTCATTGCAGCCTTGAATCTCAGTCTGGAGAGACCTCTAAAGCAATTGTGTTGGAAGCACTAATGGATAGGCCCAGGGAAAGAGCTCGGCGCTTAGGAACCTCAAAAGTGGTGCTGAGGGCCAAAACTCCTTAGGACAGCGTTAAAACCAAAAATTTTGCCGACAAGAAATGGCAGGAAGCGCCCACCTTTAAATAGCACTCCCCCAGCCCTTTCCTGACTTGAAGACGTTCCCCTCTACCTGTCGTTCCTAGCGGCAGGTGCTAAGGCAGGGGGTGCGACTCAATACCCGGTATGGGGCGCTACCGGGGCGTTGCACGCTTGACTGATGTCACGATCTGCAGGCGCAGGAGATCGTGGCGGTAGTGTTTAGCGCCGCCGCAAAACGACTGTTCAATTTTGCGAGCGGCGCTAAAATCACCGCGCTCGGGCGCTAAGTTTCTAAAGGGAGGCGCTAACCAAATGAATTTTTCCCCGTAAATATTTATTTGCCTGTGTTAACCACTGTCAAATATAGTTGAATATAGTATAGACAGTATTCTAGCTGTCACTATGCATTTCCATTGATGTTACTGCCAAGAGCACATTCAAAATTTTGCCAACAGTGTCATCTCCGACATCAGACGGCATCATAAAGAAGCAAAATACTCTTTAGTATGTGCTTTAACAAACCATAATTAAAAGCAATTTGCAATACAGATAATGCTTGCTTACATGGCTAGGGTTTTAATCATAGTAAAATCACACACAAAATAATAGTGTCTGACTCGTTCCCAAAATGTTTCCACTGACTTATTCCGTCCAGACTTTCCAGTAAATCTCTAGTGGGTGACTCAAGGACTGTTATAAAATCAGAACTGTTTTCACGCAGGGTAGGTTGTAAAACAGTCCGCGATGAATTATTCACAGATTGTGTCTGAACAGTAAAGGCTTTGCCACTGGTGGGGGGTGAAAGTTAATGATGATCAGTGTTCACCAGGAGCAGAAGAAAATCAAAGAAAATAATATTTAAAGTGTCTTTTATTCTGACTTACTGAAAGATAAAGTTGAGTTAATTTATTATTGGGATGTTTTGGATATCATGCAGTATAATAAGAATTTTATATTTTAAACTCATATATAAAATCAATTTGCAAATTGAACGTACTTTTTTCTTTCTTTAGTTATTGTTTTAATATAGTGAGGAAAATTACATGAGAAAAATAGGTGGTGCAGTTTCAAAATTAATGATTCATTTTTTTGTACAATGTGCATAACATTTTTACAACATAAATGTATTGGTAATAAGGGATTTTGGATTCAGAACTTGTCTACTTACATCTGACTTTATATAGTAACTGCGAGAATAAGAAAGCTCAGTGTCATTAACCTAATACCAACTGGGGGACAACTAAATTGAAGTCAAAGCAATTTTGACTTGGTGTATAATTTACCCTTTACAGTGCGAATAGTCCACTGCTAAATGAAACCAATCATTACTGTATCGAAGGTACCCACAGCTATCACTTAGTGTGTAAGTGCATAGTGTTGTCGAGCTACAGTACAAAGAAAATATCGCAACTAGAAGCTTACTGACAGAACATAGCTTGAGAAGGAACTTTAAAACGGACAAGAGATTGAGAGAAGAAAGACTTGCATTTATATAGCGCCTTTCACGACCTCAGGACATCCCAAAGCGCTTTACAGCTAATGAAGTACTTTTGAAGTGCAGTCACTGTTGTAAAGGTGGATTTATAGTGTTTGTTCGAATTTGTTCCTCATCATGGGTGGCAGTTTGGTGCTGGGAAATTACTAGAACGAATGTTTTTATACAAGAGTCTGCCTACTGTGCTCTCTGGTTTAAAGGATGGGGAAATATTTTTGCAGTGAAAACAAAAGGAATTTCTTTTGTGTTAGGTCTTCTCTCCAGGTAGAAGTGGTGTGACAGCTGAATATAGGACTTGTGGATCTTTGTCAGTGCAGAGACACCCTCAAAAATGGGGCAATCTTTATTTTAATAGGATCAAATAAGAATGGAATAAAAGGTTCTCTTAGTTGTTTTAATTTGGCATTCTGAATTGTCCTTGCTGAAAAGAAAACAATTTCTTTTTTTGTGTAACACATTATTTCCTGGCAGCAGGTATTCACCAACACAAAACCTGTTTCCGGGAAGCTAAGATGTTGCGTCAGGTCATAAAGTTCAACTGCTGTCAATTCCAATCAGTGCAGATCAGTCACAGGAGGTGAAAGATTATTATGTAAAATACTGTGGCAGAGCCACTGGGGGACTCTGAACAACTGTACATAATTCCCTTTAACGAGGTGTTAGCTGCAGACTAAATCTGTACCATTGTATATACTGTTTGCATGTACAGTGCGCGGTCCCTTTAAGAGCGCGGGCAAATGCGATGACGTCATGCTGCTAATCACGTGATCACCCAAACGCGGGAAAAACGTGATGACATCATGACGCCATCCACGGGACCGCCCTGGCAGTCCTCGTGGAGCCTCCGACCTGTTAAGACCTGTATTCATAGTTCTTTTGCATCCATCTGTTTAAACTCATTAGTTTGACATTAAAAACCTTTTTGATTGATTGCCTGCGTCGAACTCAATCTCTAGATAGGAATTTGACCATTCCTACATTGGTGACCCCGACTTTTGTGAACGGATTTCGCAAAAGGAACACAGCATGGAAGCAAACGCCATTTCGTTGAAGCTGCCGCAGTTCTGGGAGCAACAAGCGACCTCGTGGTTCATCCAAGTTGAAGCCCAGTTCGCCCTGAGAGGCATCGTTGAGGATCAGACCCGATATTTATACGTGGTCTCCGCACTCGACGGCTCTACTGCCTCGCAGATCGTCAGTCTTCTCGAGAACCCCCCATCGGACCGCAAGTATGAGACTCTCAAGTCGCGGTCGCTACAGGTTTTCGGGCTCATGAAATCGGAGCGCGCCCGTCGGCTGCTCACTATGCCCGGGATCGGGGACTCCAAACCTTCCGAGCTGATGAGCCAAATGCTCACACTCCTCGGCTCCGAACCGGAATGCTTTCTCTTCAGAGAGTTATTCCTCAGCCAATTACCGGAGCAAGTGCAAGCGGCCTTGGCGAGATCCGAGGTCGAAGACTGCGCAGCGCTCGCTGCCGAGGCAGACAAAATATTCGCAGTTACGCAACAGTACTGCGCTGTCACGAGGCGCCCATCCCCCACAGACGCCGCCCCAGCTCCTCAGCCCGCGGGGCTGTGCTTCTACCACGCGCGGTTTGGCGCGAAGGCGAGATGTTGCCGCCCTCCCTGCAGCTTCTCTCAAAAAAAATTAAAAACAACAACTCCGTCCAATGAAGAACAGGTCTAACGGGTGCCCCACGGCCGCGATGGCAATCGGCAATGCAGGCAAGTTGCTCTTCATCACAGATACCCTCCCTAGTCATCTGTTCCTGTGTGACACCGGAGCGCAGTGCAGCATTCTACCCGCGTCAGCTCTTGATGTACAGGCTGGGAGGCACGGCCTCCCCCTCAAAGCAGCTAATGGTGGAGCTTTTCGGACCTTCGGCAGACGGCAGGTCCAGGTGTGCTTCGGCGGCCAGCGGTTTTTCTGGGAATTCGTTAAGGCCAAGGTTTCGCAAGCCATTCTTGGTGCAGATTTCCTGTGCGCCAACGGCCTCCTGGTCGATGTAAGGAACCGGCAGCTGATCAACACGGCCACGTTTCACTCTATCCCTTGCCACCATAGTAACACCATGTCTCGCACTGTCTCCTGCGCTTTCCCAACTCCGAATGAGTTTGCTCACCTGCTAGGCGAATTTCCAGACCTGACCAGGCCCACGTTCTCCTCCATGGCCACGAAACATGGTGTGGAACACCACATCACCACCACCGGCCCCCCGGTCCATGCACGGGCCCGGCGCCTCGAACCTGGCAAGCTAGCGGTCGCGAAGGCGGAGTTCGCAACAATGGAACGCTTAGGGATTATTCGCAGGTCAAATAGTCCCTGGTCTTCGCCTCTTCACATCGTACCGAAACCTGGCGGCGGATGGCGGCCCTGCGGCGACTAGCGGCGCCTAAACGACGCCACCACTCCTGACCGATACCCGATCCCCCACATCCAGGATTTCTCTGCCCATTTGGCAGGAAACACCGTTTTTTCCAAGGTTGACCTTGTCCGAGGCTACCACCAGGTCCCGGTGCACCCGCAAGACGTCCCGAAGACCGCAGTCATCACCCCTTTCGGTCTCTTCAAATTTTTAAGGATGCCGTTTGGGTTGAAGAACGCCGCCCAGGCTTTCCAGCGCCTCATGGTCTCCGTGCTGCGGGACCTCAAGTTCCTTTTCGTCTACTTAGACGATATCCTCATCGCCAGTCCTAATAAGGAGGAACACATCTCTCACCTACGCACCCTCTTTCGACGCCTCAGCCAATACGGCCTGATTATCAACCCAGCCAAGTGTCAATTTGGTCTGCACCAAATTGATTTCCTGGGACATCGCATTACCTCGGAGGGAGCGGTTCCTTTGCAAGCGAAGGTAGAGGCGGTGACAGCCTTTCCACGCCCGCAGAACATAAAGGCCCTGCAGGAGTTCCTTGGCATGGTAAATTTTTACCACCGTTTCGTGCCTAAGGCAGCACTGCTCATGCAGCCCCTGTACAAGGCCCTCAAGGAAGTCTGGCAAAGATCCGGTAGGCTGGACGGTTGACATGGACCAGGCATTCACCGACACCGAGCGCCTTAGCCAACGCGACCATGCTGACGCACCCGCTACCAGGAGCCACCATCGCCCTCACCACCGACACGTCAGATTACGCAATCGGTGCCGTTCAAGAGCAGTGGGTAAACGGGACATGGCAGCCGTTGGCATTCTTCAACCGTCAACTGCGGCATAACGAGCGGGCGTATAGTACTTTCGACAGGGAGTTACTAGCACTTTTTCTGGCTATCTGCCATTTCCGGTTCTTGTTGGAAGGACGTCCTTTCACCGCCTTCGTCGACCATAAGCCACTGACCTTTGCCATGGCCAAGACCGCCAAACCGTGGTCATCTCGACAACAACGTCAGCTGACATACATCTCCGAATTTACCACAGATATTCAGCATGTGGCCGGTAAAGACAACCTGGTGGCAGATTGCCTCTCCCGCGCGACCGTGCATGCGGTCCAGCTGGGCATCGACTACGCCTTCATGGCAGCAGACCAAGTCTCAGACCCAGAAGTGCAGACTTACCGCACCAACACCACTAGCCTCCAGTTGGCCGACGTCAGGTTCGATTCCGCTGGTACCACGTTGCTGTGTGACGTCTCCGTTCG
Source organism: Somniosus microcephalus (assembly GCF_052327205.1). Taxonomy (NCBI): domain Eukaryota; kingdom Metazoa; phylum Chordata; class Chondrichthyes; order Squaliformes; family Somniosidae; genus Somniosus; species Somniosus microcephalus. The sequence goes on from NC_141000.1 coordinate 93,894,780, forward strand.
GGACCCTCGCCCTATTGTGCCGGTCGCCTGGCGCCGCAAGGCGTTTGACGCCATACATGGGTTGTCACACCCAGGAATGAAGGCTTCTCAGAAGCTAATGTCATCTAAGTTCGTTTGGTGGAGCATGCATAAAGATGTCCGCGACTGCGTGGTCTGCCAAAAGGCCAAGGTACAGCGCCACATCAAGGCTCCATTGGCCACCTTTGCAGTTCCTGAGCATCGGTCTGACCACGTTAATGTGGACCTGGTAGGACCACTTCCACCTTCCCATGGTTTTACGCACATCCTGTCCATAGTAGATCGCACCACCAGATGGCCAGAGGCGGTTCCCCTGTCATCTACTACTTCGGCGGATGTGGCCAGGGCGTTCATCTCTTCATGGGTCACCCGTTTTGGAGTGCCTGCTGACATCTCTTCGGACCGGGGACCGCAGTTTTCCTCCGAGCTCTGGAATGCGGTGGCTCAAGGACTCGGTGTCAAATTACACCGCATCACAGCCTACCACCCACAAGCGAACGGTCTGTATGAACGTTTTCACAGATCGCTTAAGGCTGCACTGAGGGCCAGCCTCCAAGACGCTGGATGGGCAGACAAGCTGCCGTGGGTCATGTTGGGCCTTCACACGGCCCCCAAGGAAGATCTTCACTCTTCCGCGGCAGAGCTCGTTTATGGTCAGCCGCTGCGAGTGCCAGGGGATTTCCTGCCAACACCAACGGAGCCATGGTCCACCTCATGCCAGCTTAGCAGCCACCAGGAAGCAGCCAGATGTTTCGCGCCGGTTCCCACATCGCATCACGTGTTTCAGGGCTCTCATGTTCCGGCAGAGCTGAAACAAGCTGACTACGTGTTTATCCGCCATGATGCTCACCGGGATCCGCTCAAGGCCCCATACACTGGTCCTTTCCACGTGTTAGAGGCAGGAGACAAAACCTTCAAGGTGGATGTCGGTGGTAAACCGGACCACATTTCGGTCGACCGTTTGAAGCCGGCACACCTGGACCTTGACCGTCCCGTCGAGACCGCACAGCCACTGAGACGAGGTCGGCCACCCACCGTCGTCACGCCAGAACAAGTGCAACCACCTGTCAGGCCACCCGCCGTCCAACAGCTTCCGCTTCGGGAATACAGGAGTCGTTCTGACAGGCTTGTCAGACCCCCCTCACCGTTTGACTTTTTCCGTTAAAGACAATTCTGGGGGGGCGCATGTGGCAGAGCCACTGAGGGACTCTGAACAACTGTACATGATTCCCTTTAACGAGGTGTTAGCTGCAGACTAAATCTGTACCATTGTATATACTGTTTGCATGTACAGAGCGCGGGCAAATGCGATGACGTCATGCTGCTAATCACGTGATCACCCAAACGCGGAAAAAACGTGATGACATCATGACGCCATCCACGGGACCGCCCTGGCAGTCCTCGTGGAGCCTCCGACCTGTTAAGACCTGTATTCATAGTTCTCTTGCATCCATCTGTTTAAACTCGTTAGTTTGACATTAAAAACCTTTTTGATTGATTGCCTGCGTCGAACTCAATCTCTAGATAGGAATTTGACCATTCCTACAATACCACCATAGTTGGGTACTCCATCTGGAGGCTCAGAAGTGATAAAAGGCTCATCTGTTTCAGTAGCAAGTGGTCTTAAATGATTGGCAGATGTCCCTCAGACATAAATGACTAAAAGCCAGGCTGTCAATCATCTTGTTGATCTACTAATGCTCTAAATAATAAAACAGTCACCTCTAATTAACAACAGACGTCAAAAGACCCGGTAGTAAAGAATAAATTCTTTTAAATTAAAACCTGTTCTCTCTTTTTCCTTCATTCCCGCTTAAACTATTTTGGTGAATTTCTGTACCCCTGAACCTAAGGGATGTGAACAACGTGCAATACAGTATTTTTTCTCCCTCTCTAATTCAAAATCAGAATCAAGTTGTTCTTTGTTGTGCTTGTAATGGCTAGCTTCTCTAAAATGCTTTAAAAATGTGCCTTGACCCTTGCTGCAGAAAATATCTTCCTGCTTCTCCAGTGCAATCTCTCTCTACCTGCTCCGTGCACTTGTTGGGCTCACTGAATGAAACATTTCAACTCATGCTGAATTATGGATCATTTTGTATCATGGACTTGAATTTAATCAACTCTGAATTGGATTTGTCCAAACTCATTTCTTTTAGAACTGTTGATTGCTATTAGGGAAAGGATTGAAACATCGGATCCAAGAGTGAATGGACTTGAGAACACAATAAGCAGGGGAACGAGAAAAGGCTATTTCACGCACCAAACCCATTCGAACCTACTGTGTTACACAATCACATGTTTTTAATATAATTTGATGTGCACTGGATTCTGGCCCATTGTGTTCTTAAACTGGAGCCGATGTAGTTTTACTCGATTATTAGACTATTCGCTTGGTTGGATAGTTGCAGACCCAATGTTTGAGATTTTGCCACAATCTTCATGCCTAATCTAGCTATTGTAGCTATAGGGATAAATTTGAAGGGACTATTGTAACATAATGGAGACATTCGAAGAGGGACAAGGTTAATAGTCTTTAATTCTGATGGGCTTTGCTGTTCTGTTGTATTGTGTTGAATCTGTTGAAAGTGGCTATAGACTGAGCAATAGATAATAGCACCGGTTCAGTGTTCTTAAATGGGATTAACCCAAATTTAGATGCGCCACTGATTGTTATGTCTCATATTTTCTCTTAATCCCTGAACTCTATCCTTGAGCAGCCAATAGTTTTTAAGTGTGCGGTTAGTCATGTTGTAGCTATGTTGATCTGTATTTTCTAGGCTATTAACAGTTGTTAACTGAGATATTATTTTTAAAAACTGCTATGCAGACAAGCTAAAAATGTAAATCCAATTCAGAATGAATGGTCATAATTAGCAAAAAGGTGAGAGAGAAATTAGTTGATTAGATTCCATGGATTACAAGTTGTTTAGTGTGCACAATTCCCCAGTAAAACAATTACTCTCTCCCACCCTGGTTGCTCCCTTTGGTACGACCCCCGTCTTCACTTCCTTAGGTCCAAGGGATGCAGATTTGAACATTTATGGTGCACAACTGGTTTAGTCATTCGTTCCCAGATCTGGCTGAACCACATCAAGCACTATCGGGCCCTGCTCTCCTTTGCCAAGACTGCTCACTACTCCAGGATCATCCTGGAATGCAAAGCTAACCCCAGGCTTATTTTCTCCACTACAAACCATTTGCTTAAACTCCTCTACCCTGCCACCTCCACCCTCACCTCCGACAGCAAGTGCGAGAAGCTCCTTGACTTCTTTGTCACTAAGATTGAGACCATCCGTTCAGCTGCCTCTGCAGCAACCCTCCCATCCCCTAGCACACCAGGCCAAACTTTCCCTAAGGTTCCCTTCTGCCCTAGCCCTGAACTTGCATCTTTCTCTAGTTTCTCTCTTACCTCACCTCATGCCCTCCCTGAGACCCACCTCCTAGTCTCTCGATCCTATTCCCACTAAACTGCTGACCACCCAACTTCCCTTCCTGTCCCCCATGCTAGCTGATATTGTAAATAGTTCCTTCTCCTCAGGTCCCCCTCCCTTTCAAATCTGCCATCGTTACACCCCTCTCCTCAAAAAACACACCCTTTATCCCTCTGTCCTTGCAAACTACCACCCCATCTCCAACCTCCCTTTTCTCTCCAAAGTCCTTAAACATGTTGTCATCTCCCAAATCTGTGCCCATCTTTCCCGCAACTCCATGTTTGAATCTCTCCACAGGTCTCCACACCTGCCACCATCACTGAAACGGCCCCAATTAAAGTCACATATGATATCCACTGTGACTGTGGTTCACTATCCCTCCTCATCCTTCTCGACCTGTCTGCAGTTTTTAACATGGTGACGGCACCATCCTCCTCCAAAGACTTTCCTTCATTGTCCAGCTGAGTGAGGCTACACTCGCCTGGTTCCACTCTTATCCAGTTGTAGGCAGAAAATCTCCTGCCATGCCTTCTCTTCCCACCCCCATACTGTTATCTATGGAGACCCCCAAGGATCAATCCTTGGCCCCCTCCTATTCCTCATTTACATGCTGCTCCTCGACATCATCTGAAAGAAAGAAAGACTTGCATTTATATATTGCCTTTCATGACCTCAGGATGTCCCAAAGCACTTTACAGCCAATGGAGTACTTTTCGAAGTGTAGTCACTGTTGTAATGCAGGTAATGCGGTAGCCAATTTCCGCACAGCAAGCTCCCACAAACAGCAATGTGATAATGACCAGATAATCTGTTTTTGTGATGTTGATTGAGGGATAAATATTGGCCAGGACACCGGGGAGAACTCCCCTGCTCTTCTTCGAAATAGTGGCATGGGATCTTTTACGGCAGATGGGACCTCGTTTTAACGTCTCATCCGAAAGACGGCACCTCCGACAGTGCAGGACTCGCTCAGTACTGCACTGGAGTGTCAGCCTAGATTTTTGCGCTCCCTGGAGTGGGACTTGAACCCATAATCTTCTGACTCAGGCGGGAGTGCTACTAACTGAGCCCCGGCTGACACAATGTCAGGTTCCACATGTGCGCTGACGATACCCAGCTCTACCTCACCACCACCTCTCTTGACCCCTCCACTGTCTCTGTGTTGTCAGACTGCTTGATCGACATCAAGTCCTGGATGACCTGAAATTTCCTCCAATTAAACATTGGGAAGACCATTGTCTTCGGCCCCCGCCACAAACTCTATTCCTTGTCACCAATTCCATCCCTCTCCTCAAAGACTGTTCGCATCCTCTGCTTCCTATTTGACCCTGAACTGAGCTTCTGATCCCATATCCCCGTGTTTGCGTGGGTTTCCTCCGGGTGCTCCGGTTTCCTCCCACAATCCAAAGATGTGCGGGGTAGGTTGATTGGCTATGATAAAAAAATTGGCCCTTAGTGTTAGGGGGGATTAAATACGTGGGGTTACGGGGATAGGGCTTGGGTGGGATGGCTGTCGGTGTAGGGACCGGGTGCTAGGGTTTGGATGATCAGCCATGATCTCGTTGAATGGCGGAGCAGGCTCGAAGGGCCGAATGGCCTACTCCTGCTCCTATCTTCTATGTTTCTATGTTTCTATCCACTCCATTACCAACACCACGTATGTCCACCTCTGTAATATCACTCATCTCCGCCCCGCATCAGCCCATCTGCTGCTGAAACCCTCATTCAGGCTTTTGTTACCTCCAGACTTGATTAATCCAATACTCTCCTGGCCGGTCTCCCATCTTCCACCCTCCGTAAACTTAAGCTCATCCAAACTCTGCTGCCGGTATCCTAACTCGCACCGTCCTGTTCGCCAATCACGCCTGTGCTGCCTCACTTACGTTAGCTCCCAGTTGACCAATGCCTCAATTTTAAAATTCTTATCCTCATGCTCAAATCCCTCCATGGCCTCGCTCTTCCCTATCTCTGTAACCTCTACCAGCCCCACAACCAATATTCCCGTTAAGCCGCGTGACCGCGCAGTCATCTGCAAGGTCCCGCACAGGCCGCTCGCCATCTTTCACATTGCAGATACCGCGTATGCGCAAAAATTTGACTGGGCCGCGCAGTGGGGGAGGCAGGCCACGCAGGAGGCAGTGCGGCTTACGGGGGATGTTGCCCACAACCCTCCAAGAACTCTTCGTTCCTTCAATTCTAGCCTCTTGTCCATCCCTCACTTCCTTCAACCCTCCTTTGGCGGGTGTGCCTGCAGCCATCTAGCCCTTAAGCTCTGGAATTCCCTCCCTGAATCGCTCCGCCTCGGCACACCTCTCTCTCCTCCTTTAAGACGCTCCTTAAAACCTCCCTCTTTGACCAAGCTTTTGATCGTCTGTCCTAATCTCTCCTTCTTTGGCTCTGTTAATTTTTGTCTGATTACGTTCCTGCTAAGCACCTTGGGATGTTTTACTGTGTTAAAGAAACTATATAAATGCAAGTTGTTATTTCTTTATTTCGTTTTCATGTATTTATTTTGCATATTGTTTGGATGTTAAAACACTGTGGAAAATGTTCATAGGAAAGGCAGTGAGGGGAAAAAATGTAGGAATTAAATAAAGCGAGGTAATAAAATTTAGGAGGCGATATCCAGATTTTTCCTCATTTTCTGCATTTGCTCTTCATTCTTCTCCTGGAAGCTGGGATGATCCAGCTCACAAAAACTGTTGATGTCTTTGCTTGGTGGACCAACCAGAATCTGTAGCTAAGCAGTGCATTTCCTCAGCCTGGTCAAATTTTCTGTCATTACTAAATTACCCAATAAAATACTGTGAAACTCACCCTCTAAAGCAGCAATACCTCAGGGTGCTGGGTGGGGTGCTTCTCATAATAGCCCTAAATAGTAACTTCCTAAACATGGTACCCTGAGCAGTTTTCTGATAGTGAGCACTTGCCACGTCAGTTTGCTGTGGGTCGCATCTGGTAGAACTTTACTTCTGTATCTTGGCCTCGGGGCTGGCTTTCCTCAATAATTGGAAAGAGCATCAAGGGCCAGATGAGATGATTGAGTAGGCCTGATTTGGCCTGTGTGTCGTATGTTAGTTTTTGCGCTAGAGCAGCATTGCCCATCAGGATTCAAGCTTTGATTTGTAATTGGCTTGTTTAACTCTCTCATATTACAGCTATTGGAAAAACATTAGAAAAAGAATTAAACGATACCAGAGACCTGGCAGGTGAATGAATTATGTTTTTGACATAGAAACAAGTTATAGGTTTGAGTCCCAGAACTGCGGATCACTGAAACTGCAACTGAATTCAATTAATCGAAAAGTATATGCTGACAGGGTTAGCTGAAACAGGTTGGGAGGAGACTCATGTGGAGCATAAACATCGGCATGGAGCAGTTGGGCCAAATGGCCTGGTTCTGCGCTGTAAATTCTATGTAATACTTGGGTATATTTTTTTTAGATCTCAGCAGGGGTGTACATGGAGTGTTACCGCATGGAAGGGAAAAACTCACCCTGTTTGAATCATACCTACGACAGAGTGGCATTGACCATGGCGTGCACTGTCCCACCACCGCACAGCTCAAGTGGAGTGCTCGATCATAGGACAACAAACGATGAAAAATAAGGAGAATAAGTACAAAAACATCAAGTGATTTAACTTTCCACCAGTCTGGTAAAATATTGTAAAACTGTGAAAATATCAGTTGTAAAAATATTTTGCAAGTAGTCTCAAGGACGTGAAATGTTTTGACTGGGAATGTTTATGTTAATTCTGACCACAGCATTAACAACCTCTGCAAATAGTTTAAGGCAGGAATACTGAATTCCAGGAATTTTGGAAATGACAAACTTTTTAGCACAAATTGTTCTTAATTTTTCAGTCAATTACTTACTGGACACTTGATAGGGAGCAGTGTTGTATGGACGAGTGTTTTTTGAGTGCAAATGTTAATTTTGGTGCCTTCAGGATTGTTATTTTATTCAAGGGATGCCAAAGCTGAGTGCTCCTAAAACATATTATTTGTAAAATTGATAGTTTTGCAGCCTGTGGCTTTTAAATTTTCACATTTACTGCAACCTTCTTCAGTTACAACATGTCATACATTGTTTTCATCGTATATGGTGTAAATGGTAATCTGGCAGGGAGTGAGCCTTATGTAACAGCTTATGGGCAGCATTGGATGCTGGTTCCAATGAGCAGCAATGTTCCCTGTAATTTTTGTTGTTGCGTGGGCCCTTTAATTAACTGCGTGGCCCATTCAATTTTTTGCGCATGCGCGGTTATTTACATTGAATATGGGTTTGTACATGGTGCCCGGGGCGAACGAGGGAATGTTGTTGGCGTGCCACCTAGCCATTGGCGTTAGGTCTAGAATGGGAATCGCATTGTGGAGAATATCTCCTGCTGCCACCAGTCTGATGACTATTTTCAGACTGGGTTACTTGTCACAGCATCTCAACCCATGTTGATGAATGGGGACTGCTGCCTTAGTGGGATGCACTGTTGGGCTGCAGTTTGGGGAAATCCAGGGTCCTCCCTGTTAGATCCGTGATTCTGAGAGTATGATGTTTTTCAATAACCACACGGATGCTGTAACTTAACAATTAACAGGTATTTACTGGAGTAGGGTAGTCTCAAGACTGGGGTACAGAGGCATGCTCAAGGCTTATATACCGGTGTGGTCACTGCCGGTACTACAGTACACAGGAGCTGTAAAAGTAGTTCTCTCTTAAAGGTACATACACTACAATTCCTCCCCTTTTAGATTAGTAGTACCCATAATATTCAAATAACAATTAACACTTTAACATGTACATTAAACAACAATAGTCCATTTATAGATTCAGTCTTTGGGGCGGCTTCCTGATCCTTTCGGGATAGCGCCTTTCCTTAGGTTCTTGTTCTTGGTGCGGAGGCGATTCTGGCCCCTTTTCATCGGTTAGTTCATCGGGTTCCACTGCTACTGGTTCGGAGGTAGATGCTACCGGTATGTCGGGTTCATCCCCAGGTACACAAGACATGGGGTTGACTCGTTCCTGTGACGCTAAGATCTGATCAACGTGGCGTCTCACAATGTTCTCCCCGACATCCACTGTGTACATTAATGGCCCCTGCCTTGTGCATATCGTTCCGGGTTGCCATTTCTCTGTTCGGTAGTCACGGGCCAAGACTGGTTGTCCTACGTTGAAGCTACTTGTCGGCTTCTCATTGATGTGCTGGAATTGTTTATCCTCAACATTTCTTCGCACATTTGGTCTGAGCAAGTCCAGACGAGATCTCAACCTTCGGTTAAAGAACATCATGGCCGGAGTCTGGTTAGTAACTGCATGTGTCGCGTTTCGGTAGGCTAATAAGAAATTGTCCACCTTATGCTGTAGTGGAATTTCATCGTCGCACATGGCCTTTATCGCCTTCTTAAAGGTTTGTACGAACCTCTCAGCCAATCCATTTGTGGCTGGATGATACGGGGCAGATGTGTAATGCCTTACCCCATTCCTTCTCATAAATTTTCGAAACTCTTCGGACACAAACTGTGGTCCATTATCAGAGCAAATCTGCTCTGGCAAGCCGTTCCTGGCAAATATGGTCCGTAGGACTGCAATCGTTTTCTCTGTAGTGGTGGAGGACATTTTTATCACCTCAGGCCACTTCGAATGAGCATCCACTGCTATTAAGAACATTGAGTCCATGAATGGACCAGCGAAATCAATATGCACCCGTTGCCATGGAGAGGAGGGCCACTCCCATGGGTGTAGAGGGGCATGTGGTGGTGCATTTTGGACCTTCTGGCATCCTGAGCAGCTCTTGGTTAGGTCTTCGATTTGTTGATCGATCCCCGGCCACCACACATAAGCCCTAGCAAGGCTTTTCATTTTCACTCCCCCCAGATGACCTTCATGTAGCTCATTGAGCACTCTCTCCCTTAACTTGGGTGGAATCACCACTCTGGATCCACACATCACTGTCCCCTGGCATACTGACAGCTGTTCTCTTCTGGATGAGAATGCTGGCAACAGTGAGTCGCCATGTGTTGGCCATCCCCTCACCGTCAAATCATATACCCGAGACAGCGTAGGATCATTGCTGGTCTCCTTCTCTATATCCGCGTTCGTTACTGGCAATCGTTCAATTATTGACGAATAAAATATCTCGATAGGGTCCACTGCTGGTGTTTCCTCCACCGTAGGCAGTGGCAGGCGCGATAGCCCATCAGTGTTTCCATGCTGTTTCGTGCCTTTATATTCTATTTCATATTGATTCGCCCCTAGAAACAGGGACCATCTTTGTAACCGTTGTGCAGTCATCACTGGAACGCCCTTCTTAGGATTAAAGATGGAGACAAGTGGTTGGTGGTCAGTCAGCAAGGTGAACTTCTGCCCATGCAGATAGTGGTTGAATTTTTTTACTCCCCATACTAGGCTGAGGGCCTCCCTGTCAATCTGGGTGTAGTTGCGCTCGGCTGAGGCTAGTGACCGAGACGCAAAGGCTACTGGCCTCTCCAACCCGTCTGGGAATTTGTGCGACAGCACCGCTCCAATACCATAGGGTGATGCATCACATGCCAAACGAATTGGTAGTGCTGGGTTGAAATGGGCCAACACCTCTTTAGATGTGATCAATTCTTTACACTTCTGGAAAGCTCGTCTACGTTCGTCATTCCACTTCCATGGTACCCCTGTTTGCAGTAGGGTGTTCAGTGGGTGTAATACCGTGGACAAATTTGGTAAGAACTTATGGTAGTAGTTTACCAGCCCGAGGAACGACCTCAGTTGTGACACATTTTCCGGTGCTGGAGCCTTGACTACTGCCTCAATCTTTTCAGGGGACTTGTGTAACCCCTCTTCATCGATGACGTGGCCACAATACGAGATCTGCTTCTGGAAAAACTCGCACTTGTGGCGATTAGCTTGTAGCCCATATTCCTTTAATCTGGTGAGCACCTTCTCCAAGTTGGCGAGGTGATCACTGTCATTTTCGCCTGTGACCAGGATGTCGTCCAAATAACACTGGGTCCCTGGAATCCCTTGCAGGACTTGATCCATCGCCCTTTGCCAAATAGCCGGAGCCGATGCTACCCCGAACACCAGCCCGTTGTATTGATAGAGACCTTTATGAGTGTTAATCATAAGGTATTGTTTCGAGGCTTCTTCTACCTCCATTTGCAAGTACGCCTGGGCTAGATCAATTTTGGTGAAGCGTTTACCTCCAGATAGCGAGGCGAAAATATCCTCAATTCGTGGAAGCGGATATTGTACCGTGTGAAGGATTGGGTTCACTGTCACCTTAAAATCCCCACAGATGCGGACCTTCTTTGGTTCCCCAGGCGTATTACTCAACGACCTCTTCATTACAGGAATGATGGGTGTAGCCCACTCGCTCCAGTCTACTTTGGACAGTACTCCTGAACGTTCCAACCCTTCCAGCTCTGCTTTGACAGCTGGTCTGATCACATAAGGCACTGGTCTGGCCTTCAGAAACTTTGGACTTGCATTTTCCTCTATTTTAATCGTTGCTGTTATGCCTTTTAGTGTTCCGACTCCCTCCTGGAACACTTCTTTTGCGTCAGTTAGCATTTTTGACAGTCGTCCAGGTGTGATGTCGTCATCCTTTTTGGCCTCAACCTTCAGTGCCTGTATGGAATGCCAATCTAATTGTATCTTCCGGATCCATTCACGTCCTAGTAGTGGTGGTCCTCCATCTAGCAATACATATATGTCCATTTTAGGTATTTCCTGGCCTTTATATATCACTTTCACCCTTATTTTTCCTTTGGGGTAGACTTTTTGCCCCGTGTACGTCTTCAAGACAATCTCTGTAGCTTTCAAGGGTATATGTGAAAATAGCCGCTTGTAGTCCCTTTGGTTTATGACTGTTAGGGCTGATCCTGTGTCCAATTCCATTTTCACTTGGACTCCGTCTATCTTGAGTGTAACCCAGATAGTCTGGTGATCCTCCATTTTGGTTACCTTATGTAGTTTCAGACAACCCAGCTCCTTGCTTCCGGAGTCTGTGTCACTTTTCTGTTCGTCTGAACTACTGTCCATCACCTTGTGTACCTTTTTGTACTTCTCCTGTGGAGATTTCTTACTGTTGGTTTTCTTCCCAGACCTGCAGACTCTTGCTATGTCAAATCAAATCAAATCAAATCAATCAAATCAAATCAACTTTTATTGTCATTGTTAGTGCACAAGTGCAGTACAATGAAATGTAGGCTTGCGGCTCCCGAGAGTGTACATTTGGATTAAGACATTTAACCATTCAACATACATTTGGCTTGTAGTATATTAACATAACATAACCATAATAAAGTTTTGCTTTTCCAAACTGTCTGCACACTTGGTCCTTGAACCAACAATCCTTCTGGTCATGTGTTGTTCTGCCGCAGCGATAGCACTTCCCTGTCCCATAGGACATTTCATTGCTGCCATATTCTTGCGGTCTCCGTTGTATCTCTGCAGCGCCCCTTGCGGCTGCTTCGTGTGATACTGCCATACTGAAAGCCATGTCCAGCGTAAGATCCTTTTCTGATAGAAGCCGTTTCTGGGTTCCTTCACTTTGCAGCCCACACACAAACTTGTCCCTTAACGTATCTGCTAGTCCCGCTCCAAACTGGCAGTGTTTCGATAGCTTGCGCAGTTCCGTTAGGTACTCAGCATTGCTTTCGTCTTTGTGTTGGTTCCTTTTATGGAACTTAAATCGTTCTGCTATCAGCAGCGGTGTGGGGTTTAAGTGGTCCTGTAGGATTTCTACTATGCTTTCGAAATTCTTGTTCACAGGCGTCTCTGGGGTTATTCGGTTTCGCAGTAACCCATAAGTTTTTGCACCCATGGAATTTAACAAAACCAGTGCTTTCCTAGCATCTGGCACTTTATTCGCCCTGCAGTACACCTCAATACATTCCACATATGTCGCCCAATCTTCGACTTCATTGTCGAACGTAGAGATACTGCCACTCTTCGGCATCCCTGGGTGTGATTTAACTGTCAAAAATGGCGTCTCCCGCGCTTCCCCTTCTCCGCTGGCACAAAATAGCGTCTCCCGCGCTTTCCTTCCTTCCCGCGCTCGCCCTTCTTCTCCGCTGCGGCTTCTAAAAATGGCGTCTCCCGCACGCTTCCTTCTTCTCCGCGGCTCAATGGCGTCTCCCGCGCTCTCCCTTCTCCCCGTGGACACTGTTCAGCCCTTGAGCCCTGGGTGTGCTCTGCGCGTTCTTTTTTTGTTTGTGCGCCTTTCCCGTTTCCGCCGCTCGGTTCCTGAGCCCGGCTGCTGCTTTACCCTCTCTCTCCGTTTTGTTTTTCCTCGACGCCGCTCAGTTTTCAACCCCCGGCTGAGCCCTGTGCGCTTCACCCTCTGTCTTACCCCGTCGACGCTGCTCGGCTTTCTCTCCGCCGTCGGTCGGCTCCAGCCGCCACTGTCTGGGAAGGGTCTGCGCTGTACCTGTCGTCAGTCTATTGCTGATCGTCGTGGCTGGGGAACCAAGCCTGGCTCTCTACAGCCTCCCCTGCGATGTTCACTCTCTGCCGGACGACTGGGCGGTTGCTCGTGGTCGACGCCCGTGCTTTTGGCCTCGACTTTCTTCCACCGCCCTCCCAGAGCGAATCCTCGAAGGGAAATGCAGAGTTGCAGGTAGATTCGAATCGACACTCGTCGCCATTGTTCGATCCGTGATTCTGAGAGTATGATGTTTTTCAATAACCACACGGATGCTGTAACTTAACAATTAACAGGTATTTACTGGAGTAGGGTAGTCTCAAGACTGGGGTACAGAGGCATGCTCAAGGCTTATATACAGGTGTGGTCACTGCCGGTACGACAGTATACAGGAGCTGTAAAAGTAGTTCTCTCTTAAAGGTACATACACTACACTCCCAACCAACACCTCTCCAGCAATCTGCTGGTCCTGTGCTTTTAAATGTCATTGCTGTGATGGGTTTAATGGCCCTTGATTTGCTTTTGGCCTGGGAAGGGAGCTCCCTGGCTTGTTTGAAAATTAGGAAGCTGAGGAATCCCCAGAAGATAAAGGGATGCTGCAGCTCTAAGATGCCGTAAACTTGTCATAACTTGAAGAAAATCTAAAAAGTATAAATAACTAAGTGAAAGATGGCAAGGGACTGCACCTTTCATTTCATCGAAAATGATGGGAAACTAAACATCCTCTGCTGAGTGGAATGGAAATGTCCAGTTTGCAGACAAACCCTGACAATTCATTGGTACTTGGTACTGTGTAACTTAAACAGCTAAATCTATATATATAAATGGATACATCTGTCTGTCTGTCCTTCGGTGTGCGTCTGTCCGGCTGTACACTCGAAAGTTATAGAGCGTACCTACACATGCGTTACATTAAAAGAAAGCTTACCATTCCAAAACGGTCGTAAGCGTATTTACGTTTCGGCCGGACAAAATTGCACCCGCGGTATCCAAAAAACTTTCAAAATTCCGCTCATTAGCATCTCATTATCCGCTCATTAGCAATAGAGTGACCTCGAGGTCGACCAATAGTACGCCGGGTTCCTGGCGCATGCGGGCGGGCCCTCCTGCAGTCGAGTGACGGGACGATTGACTAATCCTACGCTTCAGTGACCTGACGGTCGACCAATCGGTGCGTGTGTGGGCAGGCCTTATCGTTCTGAACCGAGGTGAGTCGCCGCCATCTTGATTCCAAACTTTTCATTTCTTTTTCCCGCTTTCTGCGTGTTTCTTTTCAAATCTACATTTCCAGCAAAAAAAAAGTTGCTTTTAAAACACAAATTGTTTTTAAAAAAAGTTAATTAATTTGTAAATATTTTCTCTAACCTCTATAATTCTCCTACCTTTCACCGTTTTTCCAGGCCCGGGGCCTAGGCTTCTCCAACTGCCAGCAGTGCAACTCTAGACCCAGGCTCCCGGCCTAGACAGAGACAAACACTGGCAGAGGGGAGAGGGTGTGCTGCCTCAGCTCCATTCCCGGGGTCAATAGGTGGGGAGGCTTCATAAGCAACTGGGGTAGGTCGCAAGCCCCGAATAATAATCTGAAGATCCTGTGTTTGCAGCTGAGGAAATTTCTTCTGCTGACAGCCCCAGGTTAACAGCAGCCATCTTTGTCAAGGAGGGCGAAAAGTTTCAGTGCGACGCCATTTTGATTCAGTGTGTAACAGAGTGCATGCGCGGCCATCTTAGTACAGGAACATAGAGTGGGTGGGGCTTCTGTGCTCCAAATCGGGTCCTGGTGACCGAGACAGACAATCGACTGTGTGGGCGGGGCCTAATCTTTCCAACTGAAAAGCAAGCGGCGGCCATTGTTTGTGATACAACACACAGAGGTGAGGACCCCTTTTTTAATAAAAAGATTGGTGAGGTTGTAAAGTGTATGTTATAGAAAGATTTACCAAAAATGTTTTATAAGTACAGGAAACTTTGTGCTATCCGGAGGTGAGCTATCCGACAATCTGGAGCCACCGGCAAAAATCAGCAGCCGTTTCTTATTCTTCTTGGTTTTTTTTTGTTGCTTTGTTTGAACAGTCAAGCTGTGCAAGGTCTGTAGCTATAGCAACAGCTTTAGCTACAGATCTTGCAGGCCACACCTGAGTGTTTAGAAGCTGTTGCTAAGCAACAGTGTTTGTTGTCAAATACGGAGATAAGAATCTCCGTATCTCTCAACATTAACTCTGGAGAGTACGGCAGTTTTGAGGCAAGGCAGCAGCTCGGTCCGGTGGGCGCCGGATAGCACAAAGTTTCCTGTATTTTAAGTTTATCTCCCCCCCCCTCCCTTTCCACCCTCCACCCCCCCCACACCCCTCCTTCCCCTCCCCCCACCCCCTTCCCCACCCCTTCTCTCCCCCTTCCCGCCCTCCCCACCCCCCCTTCCCCCCAGTCGCTTGCTCTCTTCCCCCCCCAGTCGCTCGCTCTCTTCCCCCCCCCAGTCGCTCGCTCTCTTCCCCCCCAGTCACTCGCTCTCTTCCCCCCCAGTCGCTCGCTCTCTTCCCCCCCAGTCGCTCGCTCTCTTCCCCCCAGTCGCTCGCTCTCTTCCCCCCCAGTCTCTCGCTCTCTTCCCCCCCAGTCTCTCGCTCTCTTCCCCCCCAGTCGCTCGCTCTCTTCCCCCCCAGTCGCTCGCTCTCTTCCCCCCCAGTCGCTCGCTCTCTTCCCCCCCAGTCGCTCGCTCTCTTCCCCCCCAGTCGCTCGCTCTCTTCCCCCCCAGTCGCTCGCTCTCTTCCCCCCCAGTCGCTCGCTCTCTTCCCCCCCAGTCGCTCCCTCTCTTCCCCCCCCAGTCGCTCCCTCTCTTCCCCCCCCAGTCGCTCCCTCTCTTCCCCCCCAGTCGCTCCCTCTCTTCCCCCCCAGTCGCTCCCTCTCTTCCCCCCCAGTCGCTCCCTCTCTTCCCCCCCAGTCGCTCCCTCTCTTCCCCCCCAGTCGCTCCCTCTCTTCCCCCCCAGTCGCTCCCTCTCTTCCCCCCCAGTCGCTCCCTCTCTTCCCCCCCAGTCGCTCCCTCTCTTCCCCTCCAGTCGCTCCCTCTCTTCCCCCCCAGTCGCTCCCTCTCTTCCCCCCCAGTCGCTCGCTCTCTTCCCCCCCAGTCGCTCGCTCTCTTCCCCCCCAGTCGCTCGCTCTCTTCCCCCCCAGTCGCTCGCTCTCTTTCCCCCCCAGTCGCTCGCTCTCTTCCCCCCAGTCGCTCGCTCTCTTCCCCCCCAGTCGCTCGCTCTCTTCCCCCCCAGTCGCTCGCTCTCTTCCCCCCCAGTCGCTCGCTCTCTTCCCCCCCAGTCGCTCGCTCTCTTCCCCCCCAGTCGCTCGCTCTCTTCCCCCCCAGTCGCTCGCTCTCTTCCCCCCCAGTCGCTCGCTCTCTTCCCCCCCAGTCGCTCGCTCTCTTCCCCCCCAGTCGCTCGCTCTCTTCCCCCCCAGTCGCTCGCTCTCTTCCCCCCCAGTCGCTCGCTCTCTTCCCCCCCAGTCGCTCGCTCTCTTCCCCCCCAGTCGCTCGCTCTCTTCCCCCCCAGTCGCTCGCTCTCTTCCCCCCCAGTCGCTCGCTCTCTTCCCCCCCAGTCGCTCGCTCTCTTCCCCCCCAGTCGCTCGCTCTCTTCCCCCCCAGTCGCTCGCTCTCTTCCCCCCCAGTCGCTCGCTCTCTTCCCCCCCAGTCGCTCGCTCTCTTCCCCCCCCAGTCGCTCGCTCTCTTCCCCCCCAGTCGCTCGCTCTCTTCCCCCCCAGTCGCTCGCTCTCTTCCCCCCCAGTCGCTCGCTCTCTTCCCCCCCAGTCGCTCGCTCTCTTCCCCCCCAGTCGCTCGCTCTCTTCCCCCCCAGTCGCTCGCTCTCTTCCCCCCCAGTCGCTCGCTCTCTTCCCCCCCAGTCGCTCGCTCTCTTCCCCCCCAGTCGCTCGCTCTCTTCCCCCCCAGTCGCTCGCTCTCTTCCCCCCCAGTCGCTCGCTCTCTTCCCCCCCCCAGTCGCTCGCTCTCTTCCCCCCCAGTCGCTCGCTCTCTTCCCCCCCCAGTCGCTCGCTCTCTTCCCCCCCAGTCGCTCGCTCTCTTCCCCCCCAGTCGCTCGCTCTCTTCCCCCCCCAGTCGCTCGCTCTCTTCCCCCCGAGTCGCTCGCTCTCTTCCCCCCCAGTCGCTCGCTCTCTTCCCCCCCCAGTCGCTCGCTCACTTCCCCCCCCAGTCGCTCGCTCTCTTCCCCCCCAGTCGCTCGCTCTCTTCCCCCCCCAGTCGCTCGCTCTCTTCCCCCCCCAGTCGCTCGCTCTCTTCCCCCCCCAGTCGCTCGCTCTCTTCCCCCCCCAGTCGCTCGCTCTCTTCCCCCCCCAGTCGCTCGCTCTCTTCCCCCCCCAGTCGCTCGCTCTCTTCCCCCCCCAGTCGCTCGCTCTCTTCCCCCCCCAGTCGCTCGCTCTCTTCCCCCCCCAGTCGCTCGCTCTCTTCCCCCCCCAGTCGCTCGCTCTCTTCCCCCCCCAGTCGCTCGCTCTCTTCCCCCCCCCCAGTCGCTCGCTCTCTTCCCCCCCCAGTCGCTCGCTCTCTTCCCCCCCCCAGTCGCTCGCTCTCTTCCCCCCCCAGTCGCTCGCTCTCTTCCCCCCCCCCCCAGTCGCTCGCTCTCTTCCCCCCCCCCAGTCGCTCGCTCTCTTCTCCCCCCAGTCGCTCGCTCTCTTCCCCCCCGTCGCTCGCTCTCTTCCCCACCCCCGGTCGCTCGCTCTCTTCCAACAACAACATGCCCTCGAAAAAGCCTCGGCACCGCCGGGCACTCCAGCTAGTCTGTATATATGCTAGCTGGAGTGCCCGGCGATGCCGAGACTTTTTCGAGGGCATGTTGTTGTTGGGGGGAAGAGAGCGAGCGAGTTGCGGGGGGGAGGAGAGAGCGAGCGAGTTGGGGGGGGAGGAGAGAGCGAGCGAGTGGGGGGGTGAAGAGAGAGAGCGACTGGGGAGGGGGGAAGAGAGAGAGCGACTGGGGGGAAGAGAGAGAATGACTGGTGGGGGAAGAGAGAGCGCGACTGGTGGGGGAAGAGAGAGCGCGACTGGTGGGGGAAGAGAGAGAGCGACTGGTGGGGGAAGAGAGAGAGCGACTGGTGGGGGAAGAGAGAGAGCGACTGGTGGGGGAAGAGAGAGAGCGACTGGTGGGGGAAGAGAGAGAGCGACTGGTGGGGGAAGAGAGAGAGCGACTGGTGGGGGAAGAGAGAGCGACTGGTGGGGGAAGAGAGAGAGCGACTGGTGGGGGAAGAGAGAGAGCGACTGGTGGGGGGAAGAGAGAGAGCGACTGGTGGGGGAAGAGAGAGAGCGACTGGTGGGGGAAGAGAGAGAGCGACTGGTGGGGGAAGTGAGAGAGCGACTGGTGGGGGAAGAGAGAGAGCGACTGGTGGGGGAAGAGAGAGAGCGACTGGTGGGGGAAGAGAGAGAGCGACTGGTGGGGGAAGAGAGAGAGCGACTGGTGGGGGAAGAGAGAGAGCGACTGGTGGGGGAAGAGAGAGAGCGACTGGTGGGGGAAGAGAGAGAGCGACTGGTGGGGGAAGAGAGAGAGCGACTGGTGGGGGAAGAGAGAGAGCGACTGGTGGGGGAAGAGAGAGAGCGACTGGTGGGGGAAGAGAGAGAGCGACTGGTGGGGGAAGAGAGAGAGCGACTGGTGGGGGAAGAGAGAGAGCGACTGGTGGGGGAAGAGAGAGAGCGACTGGTGGGGGAAGAGAGAGAGCGACTGGTGGGGGAAGTGAGAGAGCGACTGGTGGGGGAAGAGAGAGAGCGACTGGTGGGGGAAGAGAGAGAGCGACTGGTGGGGGAAGAGAGAGAGCGACTGGTGGGGGGAAGAGAGAGAGCGACTGGTGGGGGAAGAGAGAGAGCGACTGGTGGGGGAAGAGAGAGAGCGACTGGTGGGGGAAGAGAGAGAGCGACTGGTGGGGGAAGAGAGAGAGCGACTGGTGGGGGAAGAGAGAGAGCGACTGGTGGGGGAAGAGAGAGAGCGACTGGTGGGGGAAGAGAGAGAGCGACTGGTGGGGGAAGAGAGAGAGCGACTGGTGGGGGAAGAGAGAGAGCGACTGGTGGGGGAAGAGAGAGAGCGACTGGTGGGGAAGAGAGAGAGCGACTGGTGGGGGAAGAGAGAGAGCGACTGGTGGGGGAAGAGAGAGAGCGACTGGTGGGGGAAGAGAGAGAGCGACTGGTGGGGGAAGAGAGAGAGCGACTGGTGGGGGAAGAGAGAGAGCGACTGGTGGGGGAAGAGAGAGAGCGACTGGTGGGGAAGAGAGAGAGCGACTGGTGGGGGAAGAGAGAGAGCGACTGGTGGGGGAAGAGAGAGAGCGACTGGTGGGGGAAGAGAGAGAGCGACTGGTGGGGAAGAGAGAGAGCGACTGGTGGGGGAAGAGAGAGAGCGACTGGTGGGGAAGAGAGAGAGCGACTGGTGGGGGAAGAGAGAGAGCGACTGGTGGGGGAAGAGAGAGAGCGACTGGTGGGGGAAGAGAGAGAGCGACTGGTGGGGGAAGAGAGAGAGCGACTGGTGGGGGAAGAGAGAGAGCGACTGGTGGGGGAAGAGAGAGAGCGACTGGTGGGGGAAGAGAGAGAGCGACTGGTGGGGGAAGAGAGAGAGCGACTGGTGGGGGAAGAGAGAGAGCGACTGGTGGGGGAAGAGAGAGAGCGACTGGTGGGGAAGAGAGAGAGCGACTGGTGGGGGAAGAGAGAGAGCGACTGGTGGGGGAAGAGAGAGAGCGACTGGTGGGGAAGAGAGAGAGCGACTGGTGGGGGAAGAGAGAGAGCGACTGGTGGGGGAAGAGAGAGAGCGACTGGTGGGGGAAGAGAGAGAGCGACTGGTGGGGGAAGAGAGAGAGCGACTGGTGGGGGAAGAGAGAGAGCGACTGGTGGGGGAAGAGAGAGAGCGACTGGTGGGGGAAGAGAGAGAGCGACTGGTGGGGGAAGAGAGAGAGCGACTGGTGGGGGAAGAGAGAGAGCGACTGGTGGGGGAAGAGAGAGAGCGACTGGTGGGGAAGAGAGAGAGCGACTGGTGGGGGAAGAGAGAGAGCGACTGGTGGGGGAAGAGAGAGAGCGACTGGTGGGGGAAGAGAGAGAGCGACTGGTGGGGAAGAGAGAGAGCGACTGGTGGGGGAAGAGAGAGAGCGACTGGTGGGGGAAGAGAGAGAGCGACTGGTGGGAGAGAGAGAGACGACTGGTGGGGGAAGAGAGAGAGCGACTGGTGGG